>NC_063162.1:23519537-23859080 GCF_023159225.1 Perognathus longimembris pacificus | reverse complement strand
ATAGCCAAGACTATAAACAATTCAGATATCCATCAAGAGAATAGTGGAGAAACAGCTGTTGTATATTTATATATTGAATAAATTATTAATATTGATAACCTAGATGAACCTCAAAAACATTGTTGACTAAACAAAACCAGATACAATAGCTAAATAAATGTATGGTAACTCTGTGAAATGCTAAAATAGTCTAGTTTAATCTGTGGTGATAAAAATCAGAGCAGTTGCTTGGAGATAAGGTTGAGTCAGCACTGACTGAAAGAGAGTATAAGAAAATATTCTAGGGATGATGGCAACATTCTGGGTTGGGATATGTTTGGAAAAATACGAGGGTTTCTATTTTTGAAAATTAATTGAACTGCCCATACACAATCTTTATATTTCAATGGATTTAAGTCATATCTTAGTAAAACAGGATTTTTATCATATAAATTTGCATTTCCTTCTTCATTTTGTTTTATGTTACTAACTAATGTCCTCACTTCAGTCAAAACAGACCCTTCTCACTCTAAGCTCCACACAACATCTATATTTCAAAGCCATTTTTATTTAAAAAAAAAAAACCTTGCTAGAGATTTTTAAGTCTAATTGGATTATATCCACTTGTTCCCCTCAGAGTAGCTGCCAATTTATATTTATAAACAGGAGACCAAAAGGGACCAAGCATTTCCACCATTTGTATTTGATACTTCAGCACGTTTTTCACACACAATTTCAGAATATACAAATAGCTCTCTTATCTGAAGGAATCCTCGGTGTTTTACAAACCTTCCAAACAGATTTTTAAACTATCTAATATTTTATAGGAGGAACATTTCATGCGCACTGAAGTGCAGTCACATCTGGCCTGCAACATGGCAGCTGTTTAACAGTCATGACACCTCACAAAAAGTTTAGGACAGGAAGTGAAGAATTCTACAGCCAACTGAGGCGAAGATGAGGAAGGCTGCAGAAGCAGAAGGCTGCAATGGCTGTGCTGGAGCAGAGCCAGCACTGCGGTTAACACGTCTGTCGTAATGAAAAGCACAAGTGTCATTAGTGGTCAGAGCCTCCTCTCACAGAAGGCGTGTTGCATAGCACAGTGACCTTTCCCTCCCATCAGGGGCAATCATTTATTTCTAACACAACAGGAAATAAAAATGGTCCGCACCAGCCATGCGTCAACTATTCTTTCTTGAGGTCTCCATTCAGGTATTATACCAGACCAAAGATGAACGGTGTGGAAATTTGACAAGGTCTTTATCTCAATGTCAGAAAGCCAAGCCAGCATTTGGTAGGATATATTTCATCTCAGGCAAGTAGAATAAAGTTGTGAGCTGAACACTCTTCCTTTTAAGTACTTTTTTAAAGTTTATTTTTACCAAATTAAAGGGGAAACATATGAATGTTTCTTTTCCTCTTCTGATAGCCTTAAAGTATCTTCCTATGAAATCTCAGCTAGTTTTTGGTGAGCCTACAGCCGAATTCTACATGTAAAAGATGAATGAAGATCACTGATTTTTCACCTGATTTGGGCCAGTATTATCTACCAATAAAAGCTTTATAGGAGAAGGGCATGCATATGCCTATAAATAAGCATCACACCTTGGCTTCAGCTTTCTCTGTATTTCACTCCAAACTTTCCTGGATGCTAGAACTCCAATTATCCTCCCTCCCCCCCCAAAAAAAACAATGAAGAAATGAATGAACAAAGACATGTCCCTTTATTCCCCTTTAATTCTGCCCAAAGGGAAAGGAAGGTTACAGATAGATTACAATTAAGGCTGGAATTCATTTTATCTATTAATGCTTGAATCCAGGTATCAAATATTTAGGTGTTTACAAATGTGAGGGAGGGAGGGTGGGGATGATTATGATTGAAGAGAAAGGAAACAGATGATTACACTTAAATCCTGTGTCATTGTGGGGAAATACCAATCATTGGTCTTCTGCTAAACCCAAAGTTCTCTTGAAGGTGGTGCAAAGTGTAGAGAAAGGGAGATGTGAGATCCCCAAAAGGGAACTCACCACAGTGAGCAATAAATTTATTAGAGAAGAAAAAAATGAGTTGTGTGCTTTAGCTTTAGATCAGGTGCCATAAACATTGGGCAATTACCAGGTGCCAGATATTACATCCAGAGACCTCACATTTCTCTTTATCTGATCTTCTCCACATCCTTGTGAAAGTCATTTCACATCATTAATGTTTATAGATAAAATTATGCACTGGCAAAGTGATTTATCCAAACCTTGGCTTATGTAGCCAGCAGAGATAAGTCTTCAGAGCTCAAATGCCTGTTTTCCTCTCTATACTATGCTACCTTTTCCTGATAGTGTTCACTGTACCAAATTTCATTGGAAGTGAGGTGTGAGCTGGAGTTAAATGATGTGCTTTGGAATGGAATAGGAAGGCACATTTAGGAAATCAGATTAGACTTTATCTAGTTCGTGAAAAGATTCTACCATTAAGCTTAAAAATTCTTTCTCTCCCTCCCTACATCTCTCCCTTTCTCCTCTTCTGCTCTCTTCCTCTTCCCCTTCCTCCCCTCCTCTGTCTGTCCTTCACCCCCCTCTCTGTCTTTCTCCCTCCCCCTCTTCCTTGTCCCCTCTCTCTCTCACCTCCCCCACTTAAGATAGTACTTCTCTATGTATCCCAGGCTAGCTTTGAACTTGCACTTCTCTTTCAGCATCTCAACTGCTGCTATGATAGGTATTCACCACTACTTTATTATGACAGTGGGAAGGCACTATGCTTCTTTTATGACATTATGGAATCCATTTTTAAGCATTCTCATCTGGCACAGGGTATGGATAGAAGGAGAAAGAAAGAGGAAAGCAGAGGAGCCAGTCTGAGGTGACTGTTGTAGTAGAATATATGTGGGGATGGTAAATTAGGACAGAATGGAGAAGATGGAAATAAACTTGAATCCTAGTACACAGTGCACACTAGGCAATACCTACTTATAAGAAGAAAGAGCAAGAATAAAAAGGGAACAGAAGAGAGGAATAATTAAAACTTGTGAATTTAAGGATTATGGAAAATAAGCAAAAAATGTACACGTCACTACATTGCCAGATCCACGATCACCCTGCTAATAGTGGGATTCATTTTTGAGACAAGGATTGGATTTAAGAAAGATAAACACATCAAGATTTTAAGATACCACCATGTGAGACATCTCATTACTTAGGAGAGTGATCAGGCTAGAAATTTAGATTTGAATGTTATCTGCATACCACTAGAACCAAAGTACAGAACAAATCACCAGGAAAAGTTGCACTAAGAGCTGAAGCTGAAGAACCAGATGTAATACAGAGCAATACACACACAGAGATTCAAAACTACCAAATGTTGGGTGGAAATAAAAAAAAACGGAGACTGGGAAAAGATCATTGAAGGTCATAGTAATCTTCAAGATTTCAGGTTGGTGCAAGCTATTGATGTCTATATCAGAGAGCAAATGGGAGTGTGAATTTTTAAAAGGGAGCTATGAACCAAAATGCTCATTTAAAAAAATTGGCAATGTAAGAAGAAAGAGTTAGCACTTTATATTATACACTAAGCTTAATGTACCTGAGAGAACCTTAACTTTTTCAGTCCATTATTTTAATTTTTATAGTAAGATCTCATTATATAGCAGAACTATGTTATACTCTGAATTAGACTATACTGTGGGTCAAATCCTGTCCCCAGTGTAGATGGCATTGCATAGGGTACTGGTCCCAGTCCACCAAAGAAAGCATATGAGCATTTAGTTCACCACATCCCTTCTATCTGTGTTCCTATCAGGCTGAACTCTAGTCTGAATGCATAAAACTGATGTTGCTTCATTGGGACTTTAATGAATGTATTATTTGAAACAAATTACCTCATTTCTCTAATCACTCTCTACTGACAATTGTACTAATTTGCCAAAATGATGAGGTTGAAGTGTGAAAAACATACTAAAATAAGATCTATGCTGAAGCCCAGATGTTTACACATATTAAACCACTGGAGAGCCTGATGATTTACTTTCTCTCATGATAGATCTCAGCATATGGCTTTAGAAAAGTCCTAGGAGAAGTGTTCTCGTGTGCTCACATTTCACCACTGGAATCTTTGGCTGGGAGGTTCAGATTTGATTAAATTTACTAATTTACCAATGAACTAAGCTAAATGGACTTTTCCAAAACTCATGTTACATTTTGTTCTACACCTCACTGCCTGTAGGGCGGGCCTAGTGCTACCATTAAGAAATTTTTTCCATTTCTTTACGAATGGGCATTGTCATTCTTTCTGATAGAGTCATAAAATCCCATCGTGTATATGTACCACATTTTCCTGATCCATAGCTATACCCTTATGAACACCTAAGATGATGCTAAGGGAAATGAACTCTAAGTTATGGAAACTACTGTTATATCACTGTTGTAATTACTTTCAACATGCCATGTGAAACCGTAGCTTCTTTTGTTGATGATCCTCTTGTATCCCCTTCCTGTGGTTGTACCTGCACTATCACTGTATCTCATCTGAGTACCCTGGATACTGTATATACTGGTATTAGAACTAGGGAAGGGAACGGGAATATCACAATCAAGAGACAAAGGATAAAAAGACAAATGACTCTAAAAGCAATACTTGCAAAACCATTTGGTGTAAACCAACTGAACAACTCATGGTGGGAGAGGGAAAGGGGGGGGGGGGGGAATGAGAGAGGAGGTAACAAATTGTACAAGAAATGTACCCACGGCCTTATGTATGAAACTGTAACCTCTCTGTACATCACTTTGACAATAAATAATTATTTTAAAATAAATAAATAAAATATTAAAAAAGAAATTTCTTACGTGCATAAGCACCAATATATCATGTTTTAGTTCAAGTAAGTAAAAGGAATAAAGATATAACCGACCTGATTTTTAAATTTCGCTTTCAAAAAGAAAATAAACTGCTACCAGAAAAAGGCACTTTACAACTAAACCCACATCTCGCCACCTCCCCCCCACCAAAAAAAAAAAAATCATAGCCAAAGAAATCTAGCAAACCCAAACTAGGAATGCTAAATAGAAGTTTGTTTCAATGGTACTATTTGGTGATTATAGTTCAGTGCCTATAGGTCATGCCTATAATTCTGGCTAGAAGGTTGGGATCTGAGAATCAAAATTCAAAGCCAACCTGGACAGGCAAATTCAAGAGAATCGTACCTCCTGTTAACCAGCAAAAAGTCAAAAGTGGAGGTATGGTTCAAACAATAGGACTCCAGCCTTGAGCTTAAAAACTAAGAAAAGGAGGCCCTAAGATCAAGCCCCAATAATGGCATGAAAAAAAAAACCCAAGTAAAAGCATACATCATAAACTTAAATATGAAAATTCTAAATATTACATTTCATCAAATTATAGCTATAGTACCTTACAAGAAAGCATACAGGATGGTCTAGGACAAGAGTCAGAAAACTTTTCCTTAAAAGGACCAATAGTAGATATTTTTGGCTTTCTAGTTCCTTTATTGCAGTGCCCAAACTCTGCCACTGCAGTGTAAAAGCAGCCATAAAAAATACGTAAAAGAATGATCATGGCTGTGTTCCAATAAAACTTTATTTACAAACATGGATGGCTAAGGCAATTATTCAGCAACAAAAAACCCCATGATGCCATATGTCAAACAGAAATGAGAGCCAACTGAAAGAGCTTCAACTAGTCAAAGCTGAAAACATTTAAACGGCAAGTACCAAAAGTAACAATGATGAAAACTCAGAATAGAGGCAAACACCTCTAGTGGATAAGGAATAAATATAAAATAGAAAGAAGAATTCTTTTCCAGGCAATTTGCAATCCTTTCTTAGGGATAAGCTACTGGGAGAATTTTGTGATTTTATAGGTGATATTACATCTCCTTGGGCTTTCATATTGTCTCTTCACTTTATGCTGATGCATTTGAAGAACTGGGGACATACTTCACTCTTTGTAAACCAGCCTGTTTTGCGGGGGAAAGCCTTTTACTATTTAGCCTGCCCTGGATATATGCTGTCAGGTGTGACCTGAAATCAGGCTTCCTGCTCAAGATTTTGGACAGGCTAGTATGGCTGCCTGAGTTACGGATCCACCGTAGTAAACCTGTTGATTGGGGCCTTGTGGGTGGGCCAGCAACCTTCATCCTCAGAAGTCAGCTTGCTGGGCTCTAGTCAGAGGCTGATGTAGACAAGGATGGGAGTGCAAAGGGACTAGCCTGATACTAAGTGAAGGCAACACCAGAGTGGATGGGGAAGGCCTGAGTTCTGGGTTCTGGATAGGCAATGTAGTCTTGGTTGTCATAGTCACTGAGGCTGGCCAGGTATCACCATGTGCTGAAGCAGTCCTGAGCCCTACACTGCTCAAGAATACATACTGATTTTGTGTACCAGAATTTGACAGGCTGGCCTAGACAGTGGGTCCACAGGAACTGGTTCAACACTGAAAAGATTTATAGCCTGTGTCCACAGATGTTGGCCTGATGTCAAGGCCAGATGAACTGATCTGGTGCTGAAGCCTGAGGTCCCAGGTTCTAGCCTGGCAATAGATAGGCCCACGGCCTATATCTACAGGGCCAGCTTAGAGAATGGGTTCAGTGTTCCAACTGATACTTAGGATATCAGTGTGCTAGTTTGGTGTTGAAGAACAGAAAAGGCTACAGGATTCTGCCTGGTCCCCAGGTACTTTAGAGGTTCAGTCAGCAAGTTACTATGCTGGCAGCAGGAAGGGCCCAACCGCTCTCAGTTTGTACATGCCAGCCTGGAGTCTTGAACTGTAGGGATTTGCTCTGGGGGTGGAGTGAGCATGCGCAGGGTACTCTGACATTGTCTGGTACCCACTTCCCTCTCTAGCTCCCAGGGGGAGGGCATCTCTCCCCACAGAGTGTCACCTGGAGAGGCGTCACAAAGTAATGTAAACCTGTCCTTTGCTCCTCTTCAACACATGTTTGCTTATTTCTGTACCACACCCAAGGGCCTTGGTTCTTTCTCCGGTTTCCTTAGCTCCTTGTGGAGGTGTTTTTCAGGCATGGATAGATGTTTCCATTGCCATATTCTGTAAGAGGATGAGGACTGTAAAGTCCCATTCTGCCCCATGACTGATTTCAGCCTGCACGTTAGTTCATTTGGGGGAAACATGGATGGCAAGCTCAGATTTTTGCCTCAAGGCCATAGTTTTCTCACTGTAGTCCTGCTTAACTGGCCATATTCAGTGCAGGTCATAATGGTCTCCCACAAGCACAGAGAAAACCAGAAACAGATGAGAACATGAGAAGAGGGTCCTTGGAGACCCCCCCCCCAACCCAGAGATTACCCAGTGAGCCTCTTATTTGGGAGCTAAGAAAGGAGAAGCTACAAAGTGTCCCAGGCAAGATCAACAACTTGAACATGGTAAAGCCAAAGTTAAGATTCAATGCCCCATTTCTGGCTAATGCTCTTTACCAGGACACCACAATACTATCTTTTCCCCTTTCCCTATTTGCATTATACCAAGTCATTTCAACCAACAAACACTTTGGAAAGTTAACTAACTTACTTAGTGTGCCTTTGCTTAGTGTGTCTTCCCATTTTATTCCCAGATAAGACATTTCCCCTTAAATTTCTGCCACAGAAAACTAGAACTCTTGAAACAGCAGCACCCAGGACTCACTTCTCATTGCTTTCCATCTTCTGACCTTGTTTACATGTGTTTGTCTGCAAACGTTTTAACGGAATAAGGGAAAATGAGTGTTTTAATTTCCTAATAAAATCTGTGCTGTCGTATGAGTCATTGTTTTCTTTTTTTACACTAGCAAGGGTAAAGCCTTCTGGTTTTAATAACTAATACTGCTGAGTTCAATAAAAAGCACTTAATTTAATTTAATACAAACCTTGATCAATGCCAGCTTCCCCTGGAATTTTATCTTTGTTTTAATTTGAATCTCTGTGTTCAGAAAAATGAGAGGCCCAGAGGAAAGGAACAGAAGTCAATTAGCTTGTAGGCTTGTACCTAGACAAAGGACATGAAAACACAGGATTGACAGGTACCCTCCAAGACTCTCATGTTTCTACCCCACCAAACAATCTTTTTTTTCTGGCAGAATTAATGTTTTTGTTTTTTTTACTGCTGAATAAAGCAACCGAATCATTTACAGCCCCATGGGTGGGGGGGGGGAAGATTTTTCTAAATAAAATAGTCCAAAGCCAATTAGCATCAGATTTCTAAGCTAGAAGTATATTGCTTTTAATGTGTTAATAATTGAGAGATATGCTACTGTAAAATTAGATACAGAAAGGCTCTTGAAAGCCTCAGACTGTATGAATACAGAAGCAGCCCAGCTCTGCCAGGCTGGAATACATCTAAGGACTGAAATGGAAATTGAATGAGGCAATCTTCAGGACAGCTTTGATATGTTTTTCATAAATAATCCCTGATTGTCACAATAGAGTTCAGTCCTAAATGCAACAATTCACACCATCTAAGAATTGGCATCATTTACTATTAACTGACACCGCTTTTAATTGACACTTGAAACTTCCTATTGCTTTGTCTAGTGTGAATTAACAACTTTGCAGAAGCTTTGAGGAATTATGAACATCTCCATTTTGGATCATTTATGTAGTTCTTCAGTGCAAAACTTCTACAGTTTTTTCAAAGGCTCTTAGAAAACTTAGCCCCAGGGCTAGTTTTGCATCGCCTCTGCATTCTCCTCAAAACAGGGCTACTTGAAGCCACATGGCTTGTCTCTATCCAGAAGTACAAATTCAACAGTGGTCCTGAGAGACAAGGATGCCAGTCCCTTGTAGAATTCTCAATATTAGTTTCTGTCATACCTGCTCCATAGAAGTCTTATCTCCAGAATGACTGAACTATGATTCATAGACTATTGGATGTTAACCCTAGGAGAAGACAGAGAGCATCAAAGCCAGCAATTCACATACATATGCATTTATGAGTCAATAATATTTTAGAATATATTGCGTGCATTCAAGGGATACCAAAATGAAGTTTCTTATGCCTTTCACATTCAGTTTGCAAAGTAATGATATTTAAGATAGCAATGACCGTCAATTATTATAATGTCTTAGACATATTTAACAATGAAACTGTTGGAAAGACATAAATTTAGAACAATCTAAATAAAATTAGCTACATTTACTTTCACTGTTATTTTCTCCTTTCATCGTAAGTTGCTGAAAATTTTATACAGCATGGGAATCATTACATCATTGTTTGGGAGCAATCAACAAATTAAACTCTTTTACTTTATTGATGAAAACATTGACTGCCAGAGACACAGAGACTTTAAATAAATCAAACTTATAGCAGAGCTTAGATTAGACCTAAATCTCTGGATTTTAGATACATTGCTTTTATACCCCTAACAAACTATTTTATTGACTCGAGAAACTTATTTTGATCTCTGTTTAAGGTTAAGGCTAAGGGAAATATCACTTTTTAAAATGATAGTGGAGACAGGAAAGAGCATGTGCTTGTAAACACCAATGCTAGCACCAGAAAAGGGGTGGGGAAGGGAGGGGAGATGAAGAGAGGGGTGAGAAAGGGAGAGGAGAGGGAGAAGAGAGGAGAAGGAGAGGAGAGGAGAGGAGAAGAGAGGAGAGGAGAGGGACAGACAAAGTGAGGAAGTGAAGAGGGGAAAGGAGAGGAGAAGAGGTATGATGAGGGAAGGGAAGAAAGGGAGGGGAGAGGAAGGAGGGGAGAGGCTAAGAGGGGTGAGGAACAGAAGGAAGAGAAACCTCTAATGGAATATCAAGTATTTGTATTTGAACAGAGATAAATAAATTAGGAAAGAATAAGAAAAGTTTGGAGGCATATCTATGAATGTTGACTGGCTAAAAACCTTATACCAAAGCATTCCAAGTTATAATCCCCTGAAATGTTACTAAAACACAGATTCTTGGGGTCAGCCCCAGAGAACTAAATCTAGTAGATCAGGGATGGGCCCTGGAATTCACTTCCAATAAGTTGCTTGATGGTGTTGACCCTGGCCTTCTCTAGACCACTCTTTGGATAGCATTTTTAGCATTTAGTAACTAGTAGACATGACTAGCAGACAGCTAAAACCACTGAAGCTTTTTGAACTGAAAAACCATAACACTATTCTTGTCTTTTTTGTTAGGATATACCATTGTATAGATTTCTTTTTTTTTTTAATTTTTATTGTCAAGGTGAGGTACAGAGGGGTTACAGTTACATGTGTAAGGTAGTGAGGACATTTCTTATCAAACTTGTTACCTCCTCCCTAATTTATTTTTTTCAGCAATTATATTTAGTTTTTTTTATTGTGAAAGTAATGTACAGAGGGGTTACAGTTACATACGTAAGGCAGTGAATACATTTCTTTTTAAAAAATAATTACTTATTTCTTGTCAAAATGATGTACAGAGGGGTTACAGTTTCATACGTAAGGCCGTGGGTACATTTCTTGTACTGTTTGTTACCTCCTCCCTCATTCCCCCCTCTTCTCTTCCCCCTTTCCCTCTGCCACCGTGAGTTGTTCAGTTGATTTACACCAAACGGTTTTGCAAGTATTGCTTTTGGAGTCGTTTGTCTTTTTATCCTTTGTCTCTCGATTGTGATACTCCCATTCCCTTCCCTAGTTCTAATACTAGTATATACAGTATCCAGGGTACTCAGATGAGATACAGTGATAGTGCAGGTACAACCACAGGAAGGGGATACAAGAGGATCATCAACAAAAGAAGCTACGGTTTCACATGGCATGTTGGAAGTAATTACAACAGTGATATAACAGTCGTTTCCATAACTTAGAGTTCATTTCCCTTAGCATCATCTTATTTGTTCATAAGGGCATAGCTATTAGGCTCTTGTGATCTTCTGTTATGACTTGCCTAAACCTGTGCTAATTATTCCCTATGAGGGAAACCACAGAGTCCATGTTTCTTTGGGTCTGGCTCACTTCACTTAGTATAATTTTTTCCAAGTCTTTCCATTTCCTTACGAATGGGGCAATGTCATTCTTTCTGACAGAGGCATAAAATGCCATTATATATATATATCACATTTTCCTGATCCATTCGTCTACTGAGGGGCATCTGGGTTGGTTCCATATTTTAGCAATGACAAATTGTGCTGTGATGAACATTGTTGTGCTGGTGGCTTTAGCGTGTTCTTGGTTGTAATCTTTTGGGTAGATGCCCAAAAGTGAGGCTGCTGGGTCATAGGGGAGCTCTATGTTTAGCCTTCTGAGGAATCTCCATACTGCTTTCCAGAGTGGCTGAACCAGTTTACATTCCCACCAACAATGAAGTAGGATTCCCTTTTGGCCACATCCCTTCCAACATTTGTTATTGTTAGTTTTTCTGATAATGGACATTCTTACTGGGGTGAGGTAGAATCTCAATGTTGTTTTGATTTGCATTTTGTGAGTACATTTCTTATCAAACTTGTTACATCCTTCCTTGTTTTCCTTCCATTTTTGTGTTCCCCTTCCCTAGTTCTGGTAAACGTACATAACATACCCAGTGTACCCAAGTCAGTTTCAGTGACAACAGAGGTAAAAGCATGGGGAAGAAATACAAAAGAAAGAGGCATAATTTCATAAGGTATGTTGGAAATAACAACATCAAAGATAAACCACTTATTTCCAAATCTTGTAGTTCATTTCACTTAAGATCATCTTGGTGATCATATATACATTGCTATTGAGCTATTGTGCACCTCTGCTTGAACTACCCTAGACAAGTACTATTTGTTTCCAATGAGTGAAACCATAGAGTTTATGTTTCTTTGGGTCTTGCTCACTTGTCTTAGTCTCTTATTTTGAACTGAAAAATGGAAATACCCAAAGACCAGGTATGAATAACAGACCCTTAAAATTCTCTCTGTTGTGACCACAGCTGTTGTCCAATAAAGAAGTAATAGCAAATGAGATTCTCTATTTGAAAAGGGACAGTAAGTGAATTCTGTCTATATTTCAAAGTAGCAAATAAAAACCTAAAGCAACCCTTGTTTTGGAAAGACAAAAGGGTGAAGAAGGAAGCTCAATGTGTTAACTGGCTATCCCTTAAGACCCCTTTTCACACAAAACATTATTAAAAGGTAAATAAAACATACTTGGGAATAAAAATGCGCATGGAAACAAAGTGTGGAAATCATTCTTGGAAACAGTAATAATGTTAACAATGTATCCTTCCAAGCTCAGAAAGGAAAAAGCAAATCAGTGTGGCTGAAGGATTAGACTTGACTCTTATGACTCAGAGACCAAAATTATCAATGGATAGAAATTTCAGGGCAAGCAGTACATAGTTAATGGTAAGAGCTTGTTTCTAAAGGCTTTACTTTCTAAGTCTATTCAAAGATAAGTGGGTAGCTGGGCTCTGTGGTGCATGCTGTCATTCTCACTATTTGAAAGGTTGAGACAAGAAAATCACGAGCTCAAAATCATGAGCCCACCATGGGCAGCATAGCAAGATCCCAACTCAAAAAATTTAAAAAATGGCCAGGCGCTGGTGACTCATGCCTATAATCCTAGCTACTCATGAGGCTGAGATCTGAGGATCATGGTTCAAAGCCAGCCTGAGCAGAAAAGTCCCCATTAGACTCTTATGTCCAACTAATCACTCACAAAACTGGAAGTAGAGCTGTGGATCAACATGGTAGAATGCCAGCCTTGAGCAAAAGAGCTCAGTGACAGTGCCCAGGCTCTGAGTTCAAGCACCACAACATATATACATACATACATACATACATACATACATACATACATACATACATACATAAGCTACTAAGCCATGATTGTATGAAAAGCTAACTAACTTGGAACTGGTACAGGAAAACCTGGCTAATCGTTTCACAGGTTTGCTGCAAAGGAAAAATCAAGACAGACTGGGAAAGTTGGTAGGTTTATGACAATCTCAAATAAGCCACCAGAAAATCTAAGATTCTTTTCCCATCACAGCCTGTACCAGACAAGTCAACAAAAGATCCATTAAATACTCCAGGCCAGACATGAGCTCATATGAGACTAAGTATTAATTGCATGATTTCTGGATATTAGCAACTCAGCTTGACTGAGTTATTATTAGGGGGTAGGTATCTGGGTGCTTTCAATAGAATGCATTTTTTTTTTTTTGGCCAGTCCTGGGGCTTGGACTCAGGGCCTGAGCACTGTCCCTGGCTTCTTTTTGCTCAAGGCTAGCACTCTGCCACTTGAGCCACAGCGCCGCTTCTGGCTGTTTTCTGTATACGTGGTGCTGGGGAATTGAACCTAGGGCCTCATGTATAGGAGGCAAGCACTCTTGCCACTAGGCCATATCCCCAGCCCAGAATGCATTTTTTTATTGCATCAATATCTTTAAAGCCATATTTGGCTGTATGCTTCTCATAAGGGACATTTTTGAGGACCTACTTCATGCCAACCACTGGATGGAGGTGCTTGCCTGATATAAAACACACCTTTACAGAAAACAGAATGAAGACTCTAAATTTGAAGCGTTTAACTATCCAGTCCATAGATTTCATGCTAATAAGGAGAAAAAGCAGAAGAAACAGGCACCTAATTAAGAGCTACCCTCATCTACATATTGCTCTTTAACTCTCCTCAGCAGTTCAGTAGTAAGCTTTTTCCATGTTTCTTGAAGGTTGAGTGTTAGACTATTTCTATTAAAAAGGCATATACCCCTTGGGAAGAGAAATAACTTAATACTCTAGCAGCTCAATCACTTCCTCTCTTTGGACTTTAGTTCCTCCTCCTATAAAGTAAGTGGTTTTAACAAGATGCTGTCTGTGGTCCTCTCTTGCAAGAAAATCTAGGACTTATTAGGCCTACCAGCCAAAGAGTAGAAGCATCTCCTGGCTGAGTTTTCCAGGCTGACTAGAAAGAACAGACTGGAGTTATAAGCAGCTTAAAGTACTTGTGGCTATCAAACTCTTTCCTAACCCTGAAGTTATAAGAAAAGATTTAAACATGCCTCTAAGCCTTGTGGGCAAATCACTCCCTTAGAACTCTTGGACAACCTTAGGCTAATAAAGATTAAACAAATAAATATAAAAAATGGTTCTCTCCAGCATCCTTGAGAGGCCAAGTTGCTGTTAATGGTGGTGTTTAGGCCCTAAAAGGGTATTAACTTACAGAGTAGTAAAGTCTCCAAACACAGCCCAGAGCTTTAAAAGATGTACAGGTGCCAAAATTAAGGGCCAAATTACCAATCTGTTTTAAATGATGCTCTGGGAATAGTCAATATGACAAGGAAAATGGATGACAAATAATATCTTCAATAGAAAGAAAAAGTTGTTCGAATTTATTCGAGGAAATGTGCTCTCCATGGAGACTTCTTTTTTTTTTTTTTGCCCACTCCCCAAAGTGGTGATTTTTCAAAATTGACTTGAAGACACAGCTAATGTACAATGACCCTTTAAGCACAAAATAAACTCATTTTTAACTAAAACCATTTCCATGTCAGCATTTGCCAAAACCTTTGGGAACTTAGAAATCTCAAGGAAATGTACATCCCATTAGTAAGTATCAAGACTAGGTGCTTCCATGATCTACACAATGCTGCCTTATTCAACATGTGCAAAAGCTTTAGATCAGAATAGAGTTGGCTGTCTCTCTACTCTGCAGCCACTTTAAAGACTTGCATTGGCAGCCCTGCTAGATGACAGCAGAATGACTTCCTGTCAAGTAACCTCCATTGTCTAAGGTGACAGGAAGTGGGTTTAAACACTGGTAATATCACTAATCAATTTGAGAGAGCACATGTTTTCAGGCTGCAACAGCGACGTTTGATTGCAATGTGTTCTCTGCTTGCTGGGCCATGTGATTCAGAATAATGACAGATGAAAGGAAAGGTCAGATTTACTAAGTGTTGAAGAGGTGTCATCAAGAGTTGCATATTACTTCAAGATGTCCTCTGCACCAGAGGCATCTTAAATAGAGGAGTCTATTTCTTCTGGAGGGAAAAATTCCTTCAGTCCTCCAGTAACACTTTATAGAAAACCCCAAATTTATTTCAACACATGAAGAATTGGGCTTCTTCTAATTCATGACTCAAACCAAATAGTCCAGATTAGTCACATTACCTTCATATGATTCTACTTGGTCTTTAAGATGGGTGTGTGTGTGTGTATGTGTGTGTGTGTGTGTGTGTTACTTTCAAGTTTTGCCAAATCTACTGTTGTCAAGTCAAAACAAATATGTCTCAGAGTGGCTTTCCTCCTTCTCAGCTACAATGGTATTTGTATCCTTCCCAAAAGAAGGAGAAGATAGTGGGAGAGAGGAATACAATAGAAGTACATGACACCTATGTATAAAAATAGTATGATGAAACCCATAAGAAAAACTGCTTTAAAAAGGAGAGAAGAGGAAAGTGTGAGTTAAAGAGTAAAAAAGACAAAGTGAATGTGGTCATGGTAGATGATATATATATATATATATGTATATGTATGTATGTACATATATACAGTGGTAGATAGATACCTCAATTTAAAAAAAACTTCATAGAATTCAGTTAACTTTTTAAAGTAGTGTTCAGTTTTATACTAAGGATGGAATGAGAGAATTTAACTTTTACTTTTTTTATAAACTAAGAAAGATCTTAGGTATCCTTTCCCAAAGCCCACTCATAAGACAGATTTAGTGTGTGTGTGTGTGTGTGTGTGCACGCGCGCACAAGCCAGTCCTGGGGCTTAAACTGAGTGCCTGGGCACTGTCCCTGAACTTTTGTGCCCAAGGCTAACACTCTATCACTTGAGTCACATGTCCACTTCTGGCTTTTTTGATAACTAATTGGAGATAAGAGTCTCACAGACTTTCCTCCCCAGGATGGCTTTGAACTGTGATCCTCAGATCTCAGACTCCTGAGTAACTAGGATTATAGGTATGAGCCACCAGTGCTCAGTACTTTGGGCATTATTTATTAAGTAATTATTTCACAGCTGCAGAACTAGGTGTTGTATTTTCTCCTACCCAGATCTTACAGGAATCTTAGTAAAGCATTCTGTTACCTGATCACCCCACTATAAACTATAAAACCTATGCCCAGAAGTATAACTCATTAGATTTCTTTCTCCACAGAAGAAAAGCAAGTTATCTTCAGTACTTGATCAACAAACTATATACCTAAGAAATACTTTAAAATGCAAAAGGGATGTGGAGAGTGATGCTAATCCACATATGTGAATATTGGTAAGAATTTATAAGCTCTTAGCACAGGAGAGCTAATGTGTTAAGGTTGTGAATGCATTGTTGGAATCCTAATAATACTGTGGTGAATGCGTTGTTGCACTCTTAATAACTCTATAGGCTAGCCAATAATGCCTTTCCCATTTCATAGGGAAGAGCAAAGGAAGTTAAGAGAGATTAAACAAGTCATCCAAGGTTATTCAACTAATAAGAGACAAGAACAAAGATTTAAACATAGTTCCGCTTCACTTCAACACTCAAGTTCCTCATCACCATATTTATTGCCTCCTTGAGTATCTAGACAAGGTAAGATGTACAGCATCTCACAACACAATCTTACCCTGAATTAAATAGGATACTTGCAGCAGGAGATAACAATACATAAATGTGGCATCTTACATCAAAAGTGAAGATGCTTTTGAGGCCCAGTAGTTAAGTGGCTCAGTGATATCTTTAATGATGCTAAGTCCATTCCAACTTCCGCTTTTCTTGAGTAATGACTTTTGTCCTTAAGCTTGTTCCCTAATAGTAGGAAGATGGCTTCCATTATCACCTGCTCCTGGAATGCCTCTGGTTGCAGAAAAGGAGCTGCTTACCCCCGAGCATTTCTCTTACAACTAAAGATATCTTTCCCAGGAGCTCCACAGTCGTCTTCTATTTTTATTTCTTTGGCCATTCTCGATGCAAACTCTAGCAAAGATATGCAAATGAACAATGACTTATAAGTAATCAGGATCTAATTACCTCAGGTTGAAAAGGAATAGGCACCCTCTGAAACATATCCGTGCTTGTTTCTGAACAAAACTGAGGTCTTTTCAGGAAGGGGGAATGAGCAAGAATAGCTATGGGATAGAAAACTAAAAGTAACTGCCACAAACCCAAACCAAATTGTAAGTAAAACTAGCAGCTATATCAACTAAGTACTTCTAACTACTGCCAAATACTAGTGGACAGATGTTTTCAAATCTAGTTATATTCAAAGGCAAAGCACGAATCAATGCTGATCTTGTAATCGTTCAGAATGAGAGCCAATTGTAGAAGCAAACAAAATAATTAGTTTTCTACTGATTATCTGAAGTCAAAGGAAGAAAATCATGGTTTTTCTTTGAGTCTTGGCACTATCCACAGTAGCAAAGCTACTGAATACACTAAAATTGGTGAATGGATGGAGAAAATGTAATATAGGTATACTGTATAAGGAAGAATTAAATTATGTCTGAGCAGAAAAAAATGGATGAAACTGGAGATAATTGTGTTAAGTCAAGTGCAGAAAAACAAAGAACAGGCATTTTCTCTCATGCAGATATATACATGCACTGTCTATATACTTGTGTAGACATGATTGTTGTTTTAAGATGATCAAGAAGACTCATACCCTACTTTTCTTCTTTAGTCTACTTCTTTAGGACACCAATATCAAATACTGAAACCAGTGTGTTAAGAACAAAAAATGAACACTAATAAAAATTAAAGAAATATATTTATGGACACTGAGACCAGACACAAAAGCAGAATTTCAAGCGTGAAAATTTCCTGTGTGAGAATCCACTTAAACTGTTCTTCTCCTCCAATGTAAATGTCATATAACCCCGTATCATAGACTTCTGGAAACCTAAAATCTAAAGGAATGAAAGAAAAAAAAAGATTCAGAAGGTCCTTGTCTCAAAAAGTATCTAAATACTTGAATTTCCACACCTACAGTTCTTTCTATGCAACACAAAATCCAATTCTGTCTTATTTAGAAAAAGTAAAATGATATTTCACGTATAGAGAAAGAACTAGAACTTGAAAAAATGCTTAGGCCTTTCAATAGGCTAAGATGGTTGGATAGGAGGCCATTCTAAGTAGAAGAAGGCATGGGAAAGAAAAGATAAAAGAAGTTTTAGGAATCAGAAAACAACCAGTTTCACTAGTATTCATTCGGCTTATTTATAGGAAAATATTTGGGAAACAAATCCAGGAAAGGCTGCAAATGTTCTCAAATAGTTTTTAGTTATGTTAGAAGGTCCGTAATGAACAGTTAAGTTAGTAATCCTGTCTCTTAGGTGACTATGACATAAGGTCAATGAAAACAACTAGTTCTACACTTCTCATGCTTATGCAGACAGTGCAAACATGACAGGCTAGTAGTGTCATTTATTTCTCAGATCTCCATTACCTTATTATAATCATTTGAGAGTGAGCACAACACTCACAAAATATGCATAAATCAATTTAGGCTTTTAGTTTTAGTCTGAATATCTGTATCAATCAGATCACATCTATCTCACTCCAATATAAGCACAGTAATCTTAATCTCTACTTGCCACATAATACATATAGCATTTAAAGGTGTTTCACACAGATACTGCTAAATGTTTGGAGCATATCAGTAAGGAAAGCAGAAACTGCTGTTGGATGCAGATTTGGTTTACACTTGCAGAGCCATGCACAGGGTAATGTTTAGAAAATGTTTTTATCTGTGACACTACTTCTTGGAATTTTGAGATCTCATTTCTGATCATCCTCTGAGGATAGGGAACAGCAGGTCCATGAAAAAGAAGCCCACCACTACTCAGTAAAAAAGTCAACATCTTCCATGTGAATTCCATGGAACACTAGGGATTTTATGACAGTAGTAATTCAGAATGTTCACACACTAACTCTCTCATACCTTTCCAATTCTTGTTACCTACTTTAATATCTGTTTTGCTTCTGATTTGCTAATGCAAAATACTTGAGCATCCTGATGCAGGCAAAATTACCTTGATATTTGTGCTGGGTCTATATTGACACTCAACAGATTCTTGAAAACACAAGTGGTTTAAAAAAGTGTATTGTCTACGGCAGTAAGAAGTATAAGTAAGAAGCATCTAGTAGATCTTAGTAGACTAAAATAAAGATAGTAAGAGGACTTTAATCCTTCTTAGATATTCTAAGAAAGAATGCATTTCTCAGCCTTTGCCTCATGGAAGTTATGCGCCTTGGTTGTCTGATAACCACCTTTCTATGTTTTCAAAGACATCAACAAGTCAAGTTCTTCTCACATCATATGAAATCTCCCTGCCTCCCTTCTTCTGCCTTGATGTCCTACTTGTAAGAAGCCTTATGAGCTGGGAGCTGGTGGCTAATGCCTGTAATCTTAGCTACTCAGGAGTCTGAGTTCTGATGATCGTGGTATGAAGCCAGCCTGGGAAGGAAAGTCTGTGAAATTCATATCTCCAATTAACCACCAGAAAACAGGAAGTGGTGCTGGGCTCAAAGTGGTAGAACACAGGCCTTGAATGCAAAAGCTCAGGGACAGCACCCAGGCACTGAGTTCAAGCCCCATGACCAACAACAACAACAATAAAATCCCTTGTGATTACACTCTACCTGGACAATTCAAAATAATCTCTTTATTTTAGGGTCAACTCATTTAAAAAATAAAACCCTTAATTTCATCCATAATCTAAATTTCTCTTTGTTATTTAAGGTGACCCACTCAAAGACTTCTGAAAACGAGACATGAACATTTTGAATGACCATTATAATACCTACTACCACAACTTTTGCATGTTATTGCTATTAAAAGTAATAAGGGCTTATAATTCCTTAAATCATATTATAAATACAACACTTAAGTTTCAAAAAAGCATGTTACAAAAAAATAGACACAGCCTGCATTTGATTAAATATACCTGCTTCCTGCTCAAGGCTTAGCATATGGGTAAGAAGGAAGGAGAATGCACAAACCCTTCTTTAATTAGTACTGTTACCATTTTCACTTCATATGTAATGAGCCTACAAGAAGCTGAAAACTCATCTTTCTCTAGCAAGAATTTCAACAGATTTTTCAAAGCACCACCACCCCAGAAACATGTTGGTTGTCTGTCACATTCATTTACTTGACTTGGAAAATTGAGCTCTGATGTGGTCATAATTCAGCCCTTCCTGAGGCTCTACAGGAATAGCAGTCCAACCCTGTTTTTTACTTCCCCTGTTCCTCACTTATTTGCTCCTGTGGGAATTTTCATTGGACTAGATATCCCTATACTAGCTTTGTTCCCATGACCCAATATACTCACAGATTTCCTCCACACCTATGTCCTCTAAAAAGTGTAGCCAGTTCCAATACCGTAACCATTCTCCCTTGTCCACCATGCTTAGAGACCATCTAACTTTAATCTGTTATTGTTGAGAGATTTTTCTAGAGAAAATTCAGTACCCAATCCCCTGTCCCGGGCAATCAATGCTAGAAAATCCATATCAAGGGCCTCAGAGAGCTCTTCTCTTTCTGCACCTCGGTGAAGAGAATAGCACTCACATCCCACCTTGGGAGAGAGGCGTAGAAACAAAGATTCATAGTACTACTTTCTCCAAATAAAGATCTCTTTTAAAATCATCTTCAAATATTTAACTTTAAGCTATGATTAGTGGCCCATACCTATAATGCTAACTCTTTATGTAGTAAAGATAGCAGGAGGATTATGAGTTGAAGCCAGTTTAGGCAAAGTTGGCAATGTTGTATCTCAAAAAACTAAGTAAGCTGGGCACTGATTGCTCATACCTGTAACCCTAGCTACTCAGGAAACTGAGATTTGAGGATAGCAGTTCGAAGAGCCAGACTGGGCAGGAAAAACCCTGTGAGATTCTTTTTTTTGTTTTTTGGGTTTTTGGGTGTTTTTTTTTTTTTTTGCCAGTCTTGGGCCTTGGACTCAGGGCCTGAGCACTGTCCCTGGCTTCTTTTTGCTCAAGGCTAGCACTCTGCCACTTGAGCCACAGCGCCACTTCTGGCCGTTTTCTATATATATGGTGCTTGAAAATCAAACCCAGGGCTTCATATATACAAGGCAAGCACTCTTGCCACTAGGCCATATCCCCAGCCCCCCCCCCCCGTGAGATTCTTATCTCCAATTAACCACTCAAAAACTGGAAAGTGAAGCTGTGGCTCAAAGTGATAGAGCATTAGCCTTGAACAAAAGAGCTCAGGAACAACACCCAGGCCCCACAACCAACACACACACACAAAGCTCAAGTGGGTTCAACTCTCAGTACTACAAAAATATTATATATATATATACACATATACATATGTGTAAATACAGATATAGATGATATAGATATAGATACTATTTGTTATATGGATAAGGAACTTTAACATTATGCGATCTGTTTTCCAAGTATATCCTTCTGTATTTTTGACAGGTACTTTGCTTTCAACATATATTGTAAATTGATGCCTTTATAGCAGCTTTCAACTTAAAATGTTGCTATTCCTCCTTACATTGGAATATAAAATATATAGATAATCGCTATACAATTCCAGGAGTCCACTGGTCAAGTCTACTCATCCATCACTATCTAAGGCAGCTATGAGGAACCATGGGCTCTTTGGCTTATCCTATAAATATCCTTACCTGGAGGCTAACTAACCAGAGAAAATTGGTAATTGCTGTCATCATAAATAAGCCTGAACATGACAACTGGCATTTGGAGAAAATGCCCATCTCACACCTTTGTGTTCTCCTCCAAGTAATGATGAAACTTTTCTGGGACACCAAGTTTTTTTTAGAACTTTTGGGGTTGGTCTTCCTTCCAATGTTACCATAAATATTCCATTATATTCTATCTCTGATGACTCAAAACCACAATTTTGAAATTATATAACTTCCTACCACAGTCATCCAACCAAAGTTTAATGGTAACAAATTTTCTTCAAATCCTGGAACAATTGCTTTCAAAATGCTTAGCATTCGTTCACAAAGTATGGAGTTTCACAGAAACGATTCTTCTGAAAATGCCAAACAGCTTATTTATTTTTAATGGTAATATTATACAACTCTTACTTGATGACATTCACGTTTCTGTGAGAAATTAAGTGAAGCAGTAACATGTGAAGCAGAAAGCAGAGGGGCTGATTCCAAACAGGTGAAGTCGATTGTCATAATGAGGCTCTTCATTTCAAAACAAAAAACCAAACTTTCATTGTTCTCCACAAATAGGAAGACCTCAAAAATACCCAGATAATGGCAAGTCACAGGAGTCTTTGCAAAGTGATTTCTCAGGCCCTCTATGTGGGACATCAGCTGCTCCTTTGTACCTACAAAGATTCATGTTTCCATTGCAAATTTTATCATTTTGAAGATAGGACAAATATATACTTATATGTATTATTGAAATTTTTATATTTATAACATATAAATTGCATTTATAAAATATAATTATAAGTCTTAGGCATCTTGAATGTCTTCACAGGTTAAATATTTGGAAAGTTCAAGATACCAATCAATGTTAGAATATTGGGAATTTTCTATAAATAGCATATAAAAAATAAATTGTTTCTTAGCCCAATGACTGTGTCGGTTTTATGCAATAGCCCAGTTGCTGGCAAATATTTCAAAGAAGGGGGACTGTGAAAACCCAGGACAATAAAAATGTCAGATATTCTGAACTGTTTATCTCCAAGTATGATATTACAATGTTTCCTAGGGTAATAATATTTCTCCACTGAGACTGAAATTTCTCTGTATATTATTCATAAATCTGTATATTATTCATTTTTCTCCCTAAACCTGTATATTATTCATTTTCTATAAATGTTGTTCTAGTTAGAACGATGCTAAGCATGAACAGTAGCAACCTACAGCACTTTACTGAAATGATCATAATTACAAGATGATAGCAATTGTATATTTATTTTGCATATAAATACCTGGCCAGATGCCAGTTGCACATCTCTGTAATCCCAGCTTCTTAGGAGGTTGAGGGCTAAGGATTGTAATGCAAAACCAGCCTGGGAAGACAAATCTAAAAGACTGTTATTTCTAATTAGCCAGAAAAAATACAGAACTGGAGGCATGGTTGAAGTGGTAGCATGCCAGCTGTGAGCCACCAAGCGCTGGAAACCTGGAGTTCAAGCCCCAGTACTGGCATGCACGCATGCACACACACACACACACACACACACACACAGAGAGAGAGAGAGAGAGAGACAGTTGGGGGCAGGGACCAAGATTTGAGTTGAATATCAAGTGAACAAAAAGTTTTATTATTGTATTTTATTAAGGATTGTACAGCACGAATTCTCTTTTTTTCCTATTTACTGTCAAAGTGATGTACAGAGAGGTTACAGTTTCATACATTAGGCCTTGGGTACATTTCTTGTACTGTTTGTTACCTCCTCCCTCATTTCCCCCTCCCCACTCTCCCTTTCCCTCTCCCACCATGAGTTGTTCAGTTGATTTACACCAAATGGGTTTGCAAGTATTGCTTTTGTAGTTGTCTTTTTTTTTCAAATTTTTATTATCAAACTGATGTACAGAGAGGTTACAGTTTCATACGTTAGGCATTGGATACATTACTTGTACTGTTTGTTACCTCGTCCCTCATACCCCTTTCCCTTTCCCTTTCCCCCATGAGGTGTTCAGTTCACTTACACCAGACGGCTATGCAAGTATTGCTTTTGTAGTTTTTTTCTTTTTTTACCCTGTGTCTCTCAATTTTGGTATTCCCTTTCAATTTTCTAGTTCTAATACCAGTATACATGGTTTCCAATATACTCAGATAAGATTACAGAGATAGTGTAGGTACACCCACAGGAAGGTGAAACAAGAACATCATCAATAATAGAAGCTACAGATACACATGGGACGTTGAAAGTAGTGACAACTGTGATATAACAGTCGTTTCCATAACATGGAGTTTATTTCACTTAGCATCATCTTATTTGTTCATAAGGGCATAGCTATTAGGCTCTTGTGATCCTTTGCTGTGACTAGCCTAAACCTGCAGCACAAATTCTTAATTCCAATTGTTTGTTCAATTTCTCTCTATGAGAGTCATGATGACCCTCCACATATGCAAAAACCCTACATATGTGTCATATATGTCAATCATGTAAGATGGATATATACTCCACAATCAAACAATGGTAGTATGCATGGGAATTAACTTCTAGATTTCAAAAATAACCCTACTCTTATTTAACTTGTAGTGATAGCATTTCTCTAAAACTCCCTGTCACATCAGTCGTTATTCTGAGAGGAAGAAAAGCAGACAAAGATGGTTGCAAAAGTAACAAAACACTTTGCAACCAGGTGTCACCACTCTCACTTCAAAACCATTTTCCTCTGACAAACCTATCACTGCTCTCCTAATTCAACCAGTGTTTATCAATATTACTCATGCCATTTCCCCAAAGCTCATGATACAGAACTGGTAGAATTAAAATAGGCATCCAGTACTTTCTTCAGACCTTTGATGTCCATGGGGGCGGGAGGTGGGGGGGAGTAGAGTAGAACACCAGTTATTGACTAACAGATCTGAGATTAGCAATGACTTCACTCTTCTTCCTCAGTGTACATGTACACATTCATACCCATGCACATCTACAACACAGTGTACACACATATGTACAAATATATACCAGTTGTGTTGTTGTAAGTTGTAGCACTTGAACTCA
This sequence comes from Perognathus longimembris pacificus, assembly GCF_023159225.1. Taxonomy (NCBI): domain Eukaryota; kingdom Metazoa; phylum Chordata; class Mammalia; order Rodentia; family Heteromyidae; genus Perognathus; species Perognathus longimembris. The sequence goes on along the minus strand of NC_063162.1, from coordinate 23,834,540 downwards.
AGGCCTGGGCACTGTCCCTGAGCTCTTTTGTGCAATTCTAGTGCTCTACCACTTTAAGCCATAGCTCAAAGTTAATTTGAGTGGTTAATTTGAGATAAGAGTCTCACAGAGACTTTTCTACCCAGTCTGGCTTCAAACCACAATCCTCAGATCTCAGCCTCCTGTGTAGCTAGTATTACAGGTGTGAGCCACTGACACCAGCCATATATACCTAGTTTAAAGAACCACAATGGAGGACTGTCATCAGTAACATAGAAGAACAAGAGGTACCAGGCTTCTTTAGCCTACATTAGAAGAGAGGGCATGATGCCATTCCTAGAGGATGTAAGACTATAAGATTTCTACAGCAAAGCAAAAAGAGTCAAAGGCAAGCATTCATCTTTTCAAGTATCTGCACACTTCCCAGGAATCCCAATTTTGTCTCTCTTTATAAGCTACATGGGAAGTAATGGCATGAAGAGGCCACCTGGGGTCAAACAGAAACAGCAAGAGGAAGTTCTTGGTAACTAGCATGAGAATCCTAATACTAGCTAACTTCCTGTGTCTAATGAGTGGAACCAGCCAATAGCATTGCATACCAATGAAGCCAAGAGGGTCACTCCCACAAGTGGTGGGAAGGCCTACCTGGCTTGCAAACCTATATGGTCAGCCTCCAGGACCTGCCTTAGACTACCACAATGCAATTTGGCAAAGACCAGAGGCTAGTTCTGTCATACCTAGCAATTTCAATCACTTGACCCAAGAAGGGAAACAACCAACATAACATATTTCAGCACAGGATAGGGGACTAACTCAATCACATGCAAAAGTTTAAGCATTTGCCTAGGTCTCAAAGTTCTCACATAGACACAGAGGAAAACCTCGAATTATACAGAGAGAGAGAGAGAGAGAGAGAGAGAGAGAGAGAGAGAGAAAGTTGAGCACTGAAGCTAGTCCAATCCATACCACATAGCAATTCTGCCTGACCTTAAGGCCTAGCCTGTCACTCCATCCAACTGAAGAACAAAATTAGCAATAGCCAAGATATATGTACAATGTATAGGACCAATCAAGGTGATTGCTGCACCTAGGCAGCCGCTCTACCTGATGATGGTGGTGAGCCAGTGGTCTCACTGGACAACAGAGCCCTGCCAGCAGTCTAGCCATGCCAAGGGTCATTACAAGCCAGTTTATCCCAGAATCACATGCTAAATAGAAAATATCTGTTCCTACAAAAGGAAAACTTGTAAAGGCCAGAAATCGCTGTACTATCAAACACACAGACATCAATGAGGTCATATGGACGCAAGGAATACAATCACTATTCCCTGACAAATGAACAAAGCTCCAACAGCAGACCCTATGGAAATAGAGACTTATGAAGTGAATTCAGAATAATCCTATTGAACAAGTTCAATAAACTGTAAGAACAAGTGAATAAAAATTAAATGATGTTTGGTGAAAAAATATATGAACAAAATTCCAAGTGGAAATGATTTAAAAGAAGTCCCAGCAATGGAGGACACAATGACTGAAATGAAAACTGCAATGGAAAGCTTCAATAGTAGGTTCCATTGTGCAGAAGAATGAGTGATTTCAAGAGCTAAAATATTTGAAGTTATCCAAGATTTCAAAGGGGGAAAAAAGATGAAGAAAAATCTTTAGGAATTATGGGTCACAGTGAAGAAAACAGATTAATAATATCAGGAATAGGAGTATCACTACAGAGTCTATAAACAATACAAGTGCTTTTAAGAGTATATTATGGACACAAATTTATGTGAATACATTCATTCATAGTTATATGAACAACTTAAGTAAACTGAGCAAATTTCTTTTATAAAAATACCTACAACTTGGCTGGATGTAGTCATTCAAACCTGTAATCCAAGACACATAGGAGGTAGAGATGGGAGGACCCTGGCTTAGGGTGAGCTTGGGCAAGCAGTGAGACCCTACTCAAAACCAAGCTTGACCTAACACTTTGTGCCTGTAATCCCAGCTACACATAATAGAGAGACAGTCTGAGGCTGGTCTTAAGTATTTTCAACCAATGTTTCTGGAACAATTGAAAAAAAAAAGGGGGGATATTAATGTCTCCCTGACAAAACTAACTTGAATTATAGTCTGCAGTGTAATTAAATGGACCTCAGACCTCAGACCTAGCTAAAGCTACAATGTGATAGCTGAAAGAAAACAAGAGGAAAAATTGTGACTTGAGAAGAGATGGAGATTTCTTAAGTGGACACAGAGAATTAACCATAAAATTTTTTTGACAAATTAGATGTCATCATAATTAAAGCCTCTTACTGTATAACAGTGAAAAAAACTGTTACAAATTAACCTGAGAAAGTATACACAAATTATGGGATATTCAGTAGAAAAATAGCTGAGGAGAAAAAAAACTAACAAATACTGATACACATACTAACAAGAACGTTAAATGGGCTTCAAAAATCAGACACAAGAGAACACAGATGAAGAGCAATTATAGGCAAAAATAATGTATAAGTTGTAAAAATCAGAACATTACTTGCCTTTGGAAGGTAAGGATTTGCCAAAAAGGGCTATTAAGAGGAAAGAAAAAGAAGAAAAACAGTACCAACAAACTAGATCAACTCCAATGGAGAGCTGAAATGGGATGCTATGGTCGCCGGAGGAGAGCCAGGAGACAGGAGACGCAAGGCATGGAGCTTCTGTGCTGAGCTCCTATGGACCTAAATAGAGTCGGGGGTGGGCAGGGTCCCAGGAAAAGTCTCCTGAGTTCAAAGCACAGGACAGGTCTAGTAACCTATCATCCAAGTCCCCACCCCTGCCTCTAGGAATTTAGGCAGGCCCATCACCTGAGGATGAAAATTCCCTGCCTCTACCATGAAGACAAGATGGCGCCAGTTAAACCCAATTCCCTATCTTCCACCACGTGGCCACGATGGCCCCAGTTAGACCCAGTTTCCTACAGCAGTTTCAACAGCAGGGGGAAAGAAAGTTCAGTTCCACCCAATTTATGTAATTTTCTATCTAGGTTTCAAAAGGTACCAAGTACTAAGTAAAATAAAGCCCGAGTGGTTCATGTACTTTGCCTGGACCAAGTTCTAGATGAAAAGATGGCCTAAATAGAAAGTCCCAGAATGCATCTAATTGTCTATAGGATATATTCACAACCAAAGGCAGATAGATTGACAACTAAAAGCAGCAGGCAGACAAAAACATGGGGTTTCATCCATCATCTGCTTCTTCCCTGTATTCCCACAAAGCACTTAGCTTCCACCTGAACCTCTCGGAGACCCAAACAAAAATCAATCAATAAACAGAACAAAACAATGCCTGTAACCTTTCAGGCCTTGCCCCCATGGGCTGAGAATCATTCCAGACAAAGCCTGTCAGCAAGACAACAGCCAGGACCAACCCAGAAGCAATCACTTCCTCCTCCTCAGTAGCCCCATTCAAGGTCAGTCAAGTCTGGAAAATTGACCTTTCCCAACATTAGCCTAGGATGCTAACCAAGCTGACATGGAGATGAACTTATTTTATCCAGCTGGCTGCAAAAACACATGCACAAATTCTTTCTTGCTCACCCTCACGCTAGCCTTTCCCTCCCCTCTTCCTGTTTCTTTCTTTCTTTCTTTTTGTTTTCACACATGCACCAATAGTCACGTCGTCATATGAGACAAGTGAACACTGAATCTTAGGGGTAGAAAAACCAGATGTTTCCCAATTTTCCTTCACAAAACTGTATTTTATATCGCGTCCTTCTATGGATTTATAGCCAATGAAGAGATGTTACTACATGAGCTCATGGAGGGGGGGATGATAAAAACTGGAAAGGAAGAGTCAGACAAGGCAAAGAGAAGCTATCCAGAAGGCTGCAATTGGAGAGGCATGACAAATGGGCAGCACAGTTTTTAGAGGGTTCCGGCAGAAAGGCAGATTGCCTGACTGGGAGAGATTCTTCGCAGCTGGAGCATTGCACACACCATCTGGAATTTTTTAAATCTGCTTTCCCCAGGTGATCTGATTCTCAGAGTGCCAGTGGAGATGAGAAAAGTGGGGTGGGGGGGATTGTATAGCTCGGAATAGCTTCAAATGCTCCCCCAAATTAGTTAATGAAGTCTTGTTTGAATCAGTTTCAGCTTTTCCTCCACAACACTGAGCCTCTAGTTTGGTGTTTACTTCCTTTACAAAGAATTGAATGTTTAGGCTTTCACCCTTCAAGGTTTTTCTGTACAGTGGAACAAAACAGGATTCCCAGCGTGGTGGTCAGAAAAAAAGGGGGTGGGGGGCATTCAAACTGTGGGATTGGGTCCAACTTTCCAACTTTCCTGGTACAAGCCAGCAAAACTTCATGTTCAGCCTCACTCTTCTCATCTGGTCTTAACACTGCTTTTACCTACTGCCAAACAGAGACTCCAGACTTAAAGCACTAAAGAAAAATATAGGTAAAAAAAATAAATAAATAAAGACAACTACAACCTTTCCTAATAATAAAGTCAGGCTTTCTTTCATTCAGAAACATGAATGTGTCTGTGATCATGACAGTGCCATTGAATAGGGTTTGTGTGAAGGAGAAAGAAGAAAAGGAATTCTGCCTCTAGCCTCCTTTATGTGCCTAATTTTTTTGTTGCTTGTCTAATTTTGTCTCCTCACTTTTTCTGTAAAAGACTAGCTAGTGATTGCTGTGGACTTTCTGGGCCATACATGTTCTGTTACAGCTGCTCCACTCAGCCATTGTAGCATGAGGCAGACATAGACAATATGCAAGTAAGAGTGTTGCTGTGTGCCAATAGATGGAGATTGAAATTTGGATTGCATGTGCTTCTCACACACCAAATATTGTCCTTTATTTTTCAATCATTTAAAAATGCTTAAGAAAAAAGTAAAATATCGTTAGCTTGCAGACTACCAAAAAAGAAAGAAGAAAAAGAAAAGCAGGCAGAGGGCCAGAGTTTACCCATCTCTGTTTTATACTAATTATCCAAGGTCATTATCCAAGTTCCATTTCCAGAACTGCACAAGTGGTACAGGAAAAGAGTCCCAGCTGTCTCATCAGGTAGATAGTTTTAAATAATGAAGTGGTCCATTGTGTTCTGATAACCAAAGGGCCAAATAAATGCATGCTTCAATAAATTCCTTTCCTGCTTTTCCACTTTCAAGAATTTTCTACTTTCATATTCTTTTCATAGATGTTATTCTCCAATATGAAGAAAGGACAATCTCTGGTGATCATGAGCATTTACAGATATTTACAAGTTAGTGCATCTAGTAGTTCCTTACATTGGTAATGGTAAAAGCTACTGTAGATCTCAGTATTTCTTTCCCCCACCCCCACCATGCTCTCTTGTTCTCTCTATTTTTAAGGAAAATACTAACATATCCAATGAAATAAAATAGTATATCTATCTCAGCAAGATTATTTTCTGGTAACAACAAATTCTTAGGTCATTTTAAAAGAGGGAAAAGAAGTGGATGTAAGAAGAGACGTTTAAACATTACAACTACATATTTTGGCAAATACTTTTCACAGAGTTTTTACTAATGGAACATACCTGGATAAAAGGTTCCAGGCCAGGGCAGGAAGGACAGATGTGTCCTTCCCTCAAATAACTTAGCATCATAGCTGAGCGCTGGTGACTCATGCCTGTAATCCCAGCTATTCAGGTGACTGAGATCTGAGGACTATGGTTCCAAATCAGCCTTGGCAGGCAAGTCCATGAGATTCTTACCTCCAATTAACCATTTAAAGCTGAAAATGGAGCTGTGGCTACAGTGGCAAAGCTCAGGGACAGCACCCAGACCATGAGTTCAAAGCCCTAGGACCAGCGCGTGTGTGTGTGTGTGTGTGTGTGCGTGTCACACATACAATTTAGCATCAGCAGTGATATAAGGGATGCCTAAAAGAGTAATATAATAACCACAAATATTTCATTTAATTAAATAAATATGATAATAATATGGAACCCCAAATAGTAGATATAAATGAAAGTCTAGAAAAATGAAATGAGAAAAAAATCTCAATTCCTAGACATATACTAGAAGAATAATTCCTTCATAACAAGAACAAAATTAAATAAATGTTAAAAAAAAAGCATAATATAATAAGATACTCCTCAATTTAAAAAAAAACTACAGGTAAAAATGGATCATTCCAGAAGAAAAAGAAGACAATATTACAACATTACAAAAATAGCAAAATATGGCAAAGAAAGCACAAAAGGCACCAAAAAGATAACATGGACATAAAAGAATGACCTTGAAACATGCATCAGGACATATATTTTAAGTTTAAAAATAATCTGTGTATTTAGAAGTTTAAATGAGTAATAATTAAAATTCTACCCAAAAAAATGCTAGAGTACAGCAGAGCACAGCCAGTATTATGTCAGACTAGATAGCCAGGTAAAATCTAATTTCTACAGTTCCACATCCACTTTCTGTAGTTGATCTGTGGCAAAAATCCATGAACATTGGGATCAGAGAGATCCCTGGAGATCCTTTACACCTCTGTATTTGTTTTATAGGGAAATCTTGGACCCAGAGAACTGAACTAAGTAAGTTACACGGCATTATGTAAGGAGTGGATGGAAGATTTGGTCTGTCTCCCTCCACCAATGCTCCAGTATGCCTGCTGCTTACCACATCCACACCCAGTGCACAAGAGGTGTGTTCATTCTCATTACTCCCTCAGAAATTTCTCAAAGCTGTCTTTCGATCTCTCCATTTGTAATTGAGGCTTACCTACAAGTCTCCATGTTGTGGCTGTCATTTTACTCAGTACAGCAGGGTGGTTAATACAGGTTCCAGAATCTATGCTTCAATTCCAGCACTCCTGTTACTGAGGACATGGCCTTGAACAAGTTCCTTTGCCTCTCCAAATCTCAAGTTTCACCTCCACAAAACAGAGAGTGTAATAGTACCTCCCACAAGAACATTCACCTGACGTTTTACAACTAATGTATTGTAGTACATGCTCTGGAATATGATACACATTCAAGAACTGTGAGCTATGGTAACTGCTAGCTACTGTTGAAGTAATCATTCCCTCTCTCCCACATTTTCACACAAGAGGCATGACAATATAAGTGTTAGGAAGATTAAAAGCATGGATTCTAGAGTCACTAACTTAGTTGTCTGAGCTTGGACAACTTAAGAAAACTTTCTGTATTATGTACCCAATCTGCAAATAGGATTGTGCCAATGTGCTAATTAGATATTTAATATAAAGTGCTTTAAATAGAAGTGTTTGCTAACAAAAATATAATAAACTTGTAAGATAGGAATTTCCATTCACTAAGAAATCTTAAGGAGAAATTTTTGGCATTTCCCTAAAATGAGAAAGGCACAGAAAATATATACAGTACTCCCACAGTAAACTGGTGGCAGAAGGAAGGATGGAGGAAATACACAAGAGGAAGAAACTGGCAGGCTAAGGAAGTATTCCAAGACTTCTAACAGTTTTCCTCCAAAATCCTTATAAAATTTTTTCTACTTCAATTAGTCAGAGTGGTTTTTTTTTATTTTTACTGCTTCTGAGCTAGACTATCTACTGCAATGTTTTATTTTACAAATGTTTCATTTTGTTATTGTTATTATACTATGCCCAATATCCTATACCTTACTATTTTTTTAATTTGATACTAACTTTCGCAAGGAGGCCTTGCTTTGCTTTCTAGATTTCAGACTGGCTAGGAGGTACTTACCAGTTTCTTCTAGTCTCCTTGCTCCTCTTCAGCCTGAATAGCAGAAGGATTAAGGAGAATTTATGACTTCAAGCCATGCTGAGACAAAAGCCTGCCCATAATAAGTTTTTTTTAATCAGAGTGAAATAATCCATCAAAAAGAATAATATTGTATCATTTGTAAGGAAATGGAAAAAAATTACATTAAGCAAAGCAAGCCAAGCACAAAGAAACACAGGTTGCATGGTTTCCCTCATTGGTGGTAACTAGAATATACCTATAAATCTACAAGTAAACACACTGAATGATTAAAATACACACACACACACACACACACACACACACACACACACACGGACATAATAAATTACATAGGACTCTAGACATTCACACACTGAAGCCAAAGGAGGACATGCATAGGAAAGGTTGACAGAGGCTCAATAGCTATGTGCATATGATCATATAAAATAATATTTTATGACGTGAACTCCAAGAAAAAAGATATATATACATATATAATATATATTTTGTATATATGCATATATATACTATATATGTATACACACACACACACACACACACACACACACATATAGTTGGTCATGGGGCTTGAACTCTGGGCCTGGGCACTGTCCCTGAGCTCTTCAGCTCAAGGCTAGGGCCCTACCACTTGAGACACAGCACCACTTCTCATTTTCTGCTGGTTAATTGGAGATAATAGTCTCACCAACTTTCCTGTCTGGGCTGGCTTTGAACCGCCATCCTCAGATCTCAGCCTTGTGAGTAGCTTGGATTACAGGCATGAACCACCAGTGCCTGGCTATAAGAGATATTTTTTAGTTGCTGCTGTTGTTATTTGTGTATTCTTTTCCTTTTGTTTTGTTTGTTTGTATTTGGGAGGGTACGGGAGGTGCACACAGAAAGGGTGGAATGAGAGTTAACAAATAAAACAGAGGTACTCACTAGACACTAGGAAACGAGCTGTACATCTTGTGGGTGGGGACAGTAGGGAAAAATTGAGAGAAAGGGGAGAGATGGTTCAAAAAGAGTTATACTCATTACCTGACTCATGTAACTGTAATCTCTCTGTATATCAACACTATGATAACAACAAAATACATTTAAAAATGTTTAACAAAAAACAGCCTAAAGTGGAAAAGGATACTACTCTTCCTAGCTTTTCCCTTCTTGCCAACAGATATTTGGTATCCAGTAACTAAATCTTCTTACTAAACACTTTGAGGCTATTTTTAAATACTTGAGCAGTTTATTTTTAAATGTATGTTTCTTCTTTCCCAATTCCCTATCTGACATCCTCTTATACAAAGGCTTAAGTGACCAGTATTGGAACCACAGCTTTCAACCAAAGCTATAGATCTGAAACAAAAGGACCACTGCAATGTCTGCCAGTAATCTGTCCATCGGCACAGCCAATGGTCAGAGCCAGAAGTCATGAAGTAAGCAAAGTAAATATCCACAGTCTGAGCCAAGAGCTATAAAACGAAGTTGGCAAGGAGAGGCAAGGAAGGGAAATGGGTGTCAAATCTAAGCCAAAGGAGCAACAAACACCTCATATCACCAGACCCACCGAGAGGTCATTAGAAAATTATGACTGCTGCTTCACAGACTATGTCTTTAAAGACTGTTGACCAACAACAGGGCCCTGAGAAGCAGTTAGTCTGGAAAGTAACAAGGATGGTACTAGGCCTTCTTTGTTTGGTGGCTTCTTGAGCTATTCATACATTCTCTATAGTTTCTCCAAGTATATTTGTTGTAGGTTGGATTTAGAATGTCCTCTCTTGTTGGTGTGTGCATTCTAACAATACAGGCCTAACTGTGAGCCCTGATTCCTAAGTCGTTGAATATCAGCCCTGATTCCTCAGTTAATGAATCTCTGTGAACCTCAGCTACTTCATCTGAATGACGATAGTTATCATTCGTACTCTCAGGAAAGAACTAGAAGATAATATGTATGAGCATCTTGAAGATATAACAAGATAAAAGTTGATTCTTTTAGACAATACATCATAAAAGTAAGAAGATAAGTGTTAATCTGAAAGAAAATATTTGCAATAAATATTTAACAACAATGTTAGTACCCCACATCATCTATAAACTTCTGCGAATCAATATGAAAAGTGCAAACCAGACCCACTTAGAAAAAAATGGGACGAGCAAACACAGGCAGTTAACTGAAGAAATGAAAGATCCTCCATCTTCTTAGAGGTCATACAATTGCAAACTAATCAGGACAATAGTATATTTCAGCTTACCAATACATAAAAAGATTAGCAGTGCCCATGCCAGGGGAGGGGGGTGGGTAGTACATGAAAATATACCCACAAGAACATAGATTAAGATGATTAAATGTATTTGTATACACATATATTTTCTAATTGTATGTTTGCTATATAATATATACACATAAATACGCTTATAAGTTTATGAAAAAGGTATGAAAATTTATATTACTTAATGACACTCAGGTGAAAAAAGCTAGGGAACATGGTCAAAGAGTAAGTTTAATGCTATATATACGATTATGTATATTATATATGATTATGTATGCTATATATGATTATGTCATATGTGCTTATATAATTTTATATATTATATACAAATACAAATGTTATATATGTATATAGTATGTGTTCACCAACTAACAAAGACTTTTTTTCATAGTTTTGAAGATTATGGAATAAAACGTAAAAGTTATCATTCTAAAGTTATGCTTACCAACCCAAAGCAATTTACGGTGAAACCCAAATGTGAGGGGATATTTCTTACCAGAATTTCTTAAGACTTTAGAGTCAATAAAATGTGGGGGAGAGGCGGAGGTAAATGTTATATCAAACTTTCCTTAATAGGAATATGCTAATTCTGTGTTAAGAAAAAAAATAACTTTCATTAGGAACAATATCATATTAGTTGTCTTTCTACTACCTTAACAAATACCTGAGGTAAGGCTAGGCCTGGTGGTGATCCCAGCTACTCAGGAGGCAGAGGTAAGAGAATCATTGTTGGCTTAAGGCCAGCCCAGGCAAAAATACTAGCAAGACTCTACTTCATACTCCATGGTGGAGCATTGTCTTTTCAGTTCCTTGGGAAAAAGAAGTAGGATGATTACAGTGATTACAGCTGATCCTAAAGGATGAGACCCTACCTGGCAAAACAAACTGAAGTTAAAAGGAGTGTGACTCAACTGCTACCACAAGGCCCTATGTTCAAAACTTCGTCTTGTCAAAAACACTAAATAAATAAAAATGCCTGACAATCAGCTTAGAGAGTTTCATTTTGTCTTACACTTCTGAGGGCTTCTGACCATGATCAACTGGGTCTGTGTCGAGATAGTATATCATGATAGATGGGAATGGAAAAAAAATAACATTGTTCACTTCAGGGCCCAGAGCCCAAGGAAAAGAAAAGGGGCACAGTTATATTACCTCCTCCAACGGCACGCCCCCAGTAACATAAATGCCTTCCCTGGATTCACCTTGAAAAGGTTCTACCACCTGCCACTAGCACCTCCAGCTAGGACCAGACCTTTCACACGCAGGCCTCTGGAGAACATTCTAAATCCAAACCACAACAACCATAATTGGCAACATTGTTCTTACAAAACTTTTCCTTTTCTTTATTCCTCTTCTCATATTTGTAAAGAATATTATAGAGACGAATATTTTTCCTAGAACATGATGCCATCTTTGAGGATGTTACATTTGAGCATATTTCTCTCCAGAATAAGAACACCAGCTCAGTTTCATGAGGTCATCAAGTTTAAGCATATATTCTTTCTACTTGATGACTGAAGCCGAAATAAAAATCATTACTATTTTATCTAAAAACAGGGATTATGAAAAGTTTTGCTGAGGCACATTCAGCGGCATGATTTGAAATGCCGAGTTTGCCTTTATAGCATTCACACTGCCCCTCTGGGCCCAATTTCCTTTTGGTGCTGCCTTTCAAAAACTAAACCCCTAGCTGGCTGTCTTCCAACAAAACCTTGCTTTCAGGAAAGCATATGAAAATCAAATTTACATTAATGAGGAAATATATATACAACAATAAAGCTAAATGTTAGAGATTAATTGCTTTTATTTAACATGAATACCCAATGTTGCCCAGATGCTACAGACAATAAAAATTGATGGACCCCATCCTTGGAGAACATGAAAGACAGATAAACATGCAAGCAGTACTGACTATGACAACTGCCTTGATAGGTTAAATAGATAGTTTTAAGAGAGGACTTCAATGAAGTATAAAAACTCAGAAGATTCTAGGAGAAATACCTAAGCCAGAGGTTCAAGAATGAATAGGCATTAGCCAGACAGAGGTAGTGTGGCAAAGGACTCCTGACACCACTAATACCACATCATGATCCTCACCCAAAGTGTCTGCATGTCCATGTTAAGCAGTGAAGTCTTGAACAAAATCCAAGCCTTCTAATGTAACAGTGTTCACCATTTCGATTATTATTTCCCTCACTTCTTTCTTTACCTCTCTTCAGCTTCAAGTGGTCATGGAGCACAACTGGACAACTAGGATGAGAAAGCATAGGAAACCACAAATGCAAGAGTGAGCACATAAGTCCAAGCAGACAGCTGGGGAAATGGTTTTGTAAAGCTTTTCTCTAGAGAACAAATGTTCAGGACAAAAACAGAATTCCCAGCAACATTGTATATGCCACTAAAGATTGTAGCTTTGTCAGGGCAGTAAATATTCAACGCCAATGTCCAAACAGAACAAATATCTGGATAGTCTCTGCCAAACCAAGATTACAAGCTATGACTATATCTTGTGAAGTAAAAATAATCAGCAATAAATTTATCCATTTTCAGCCAAGCAATACTTAAAGGAGAACTTATAGCTTCAAATGCCTCTACTAGAAGGAAAAAGATCTCAGATAACTAACCCACATTTCTTCTTTAGAAATCTAGAAAGGGGCAAATTGAACCCAAAGCCAAGCAAAGAAAGGAAATAGTAATGATTAGAATGGAGAACAAGTATATACACAATGGAATTCTATGCTCCCATCAGAAAGAATGACTTTGCCCCATTCATAAGGAAATGGAAAGACTTTAGGAAAAATTATATTAAGCAAAGTAAGCCAGACCCAAAGAAACACAGGTTACATGGTTTCCCTCATTTGTAGTAATGAGAATGTGCCTATAAATCTAAAACACAATGGATAGTAAAAGACAAAAACAATTACACCTGGACTTGATAAATTAAACAGGACATTAAACATTCACACAGTGAGACCAAAGGAGGATATTCTTAGGAGAGAATCACAAAGGTTCAATAGCTATGTGCATATGTGCATATAAAATTATGTTGATTGAAATGAACTCCAAGAAATAGAAACAAGAGGTGTTTTTTTATTTTACTTTGTGTGTGTGTGTGTGTGTGTGTGTGTGTGTGTGTTTTCTCTCTCTGTTTTTCCCCTTTTGTCACGGTTGTAGATTTCTGTACCTTTTGTTTTGTATGTAAGTTTATCTGATTTGCAGAGAAGGGGAAGCACAGAAAAGGTAGAACGAAGAGTGAATTAATTCACCAGTGATACTCCCTAGACACTATGTTGAAAGTGAACTATACAACTTGGTGGGGGAGGGGGGCGGCGTGGAGAAAAACTGGTAGAAAATGAAGGACGAGGTAATACTGTTCAAAAAGAAATGTACTCATTACCTGATCTATGTAACTGCAACCCTTCTGTACATGACCTTCACAACAAAAATAAAAATTATTTTTAAAAAATAAAATTAAGAAGCAAGGAAGTAAAACAAAATGCTTCCAAATGGTCAAAACTGTTCCAAATTGTCGATGTTAACAAGTCCAGTTAAGGAAGGAGAAAGGGAAAAGGGAAGGAGGGGGAGAAGAAGAGACAGAGAAGAAAGGACAGAATGGGAAGGAGGGAGGAAATGAAGGAGAGAAGAGAGGAAAGACAAGAGAAGGAAGAAGAGATCACCAGAATTGGGAGGTTAGGAGGGGAAAGCACATTGACACTGATCTTATATAATTCTAAAATTGATAAAGGAGTATTCTGTACAATTTTTGCAAATAAATTGACAACTTAGACAAAATGGACACATTCCTAGAAGATACAAATTACCAAATCTAATTTAAAAAAGACAAAAGGAATTGAGTTGACCTAAAAGGTATAAGAACTAAATTACCAATTTAAATTTTCTCACTTAAATAAAAGCTCAGATCTAATTAACTTTTACTGGTGAAATGTGTTAAACATTTAAGGAGAACTAATGCCCATACTTGATAAATTCTTCCAATAAATGGAGAAGGAAGTCATATGTCCCAAATCATAATATGAGGCCCTGAGCCTACTCTTTGTACCCAGTCTGAACAAAACCTGGGCCCAGCAAACTCAGTTGATTCTTATAACTCTTGATCTCAAGATGAATTCTTAAGGCCCCCTAGGAAACTTGAAATGTCAAGCAAGTTCTAGAACCACCCAAGATCTCAAAAGCTCTTTAACTACTTAAAAGGAAGTTAAGAGTAGCTATCTTAAGAAGATAATAGAGCAGAACAGTTTAGCTTACAGGGTAATATTGGGATCCAGTCATAAAATCAAATCACTTTATAGACATTTGAACATCCCTACTAGTTTAGATGAATATCTCCTATGTGAGTTACTGCATCTATGGCAAAAAAGTGATCTTCTTGCTTCAAAACCATATTTAAGTTTATAGTTTATATCACTGACAGGCACTGGTGTCTCAGGCCTGTAATCCTAGCTAGTTGGGAAGCTGAGTTCTTTTTTTTTTTTTTTTGGCCAGTCCTGGGCCATGAACTCAGGGCCTGAGCACTGTCCCTGGCTTCTTTTTTGCTCAAGGCTAGCACTCTGCCACTTGAGCCACAGAGCCACTTCTGGCCATTTTCTGTATATGTGGTGCTGAGGAATCGAACCCAGGCCTCGTGTATACAAGGCAAGCACTCTTGCCACTAGGCCATATTCCCAGCCCCAGAAGCTGAGTTCTGAAGATCGCAATTCGAAGCCTGTGGAGGCAGAAAAGTTGTGAGGAGACTTTTATTTCTAATTCATCACCAGAAAACTGGAAGTAGAGCTGTGACTCAACTAGTCTTGAACAAAGAGAGCTTAGTGACAGTGCCCAGGCCCTGAGTTCAAGCCCCACACTGGGAAAAAAAAAAAGTATATCACATAAAGAACTTTTTCTTCTCCCTTCTTTGTTATATATTTACACAGTCAGTGTAGTTATAGCTACAAAATAACAATACTCAATTTTCTTCATAGTTGTAACACTAAAATGTACTTAGCTGAATAAGTACATAAGATAGCAATCCACTGATGAGAGTACTAGTTGTTCCACGTACACTGAACAAGCCTGTCTTCACTTAAATAGGTTAGACATTACCATAAGCATAGCAGCTTCTCTTTCAGTGAGCTGAACAACTCGTCTACTTAGACAAATAGATTGGGATGTTTTCCCCATGACAATGAGAGGGAAAGTAAATAAAGACAGGGAAATAAGTGTCTCCACATCACGATATTGAAGAGATTTGGGGAACAAATAAAGCAAGATTTCTGTAGCAGTAATTTGAAAAGAGAGGTCCAGAATTTTTTGAAATTTTCCTGAGTTGAGAATGTAAGAATATAGATGAGAGAGACAGAGACAGGGAGAGGAGAAAAAAGGAAAGATAGAATGCGAGAAATACCAAAAGCATGATTCATGGGAAAAAAAATCTTGATCAACTGGATCTCATCAAAGCTAAGAATATGACGTTCTCCAAAGACACACTAATGGCAAGGACCTATGATATACTTTTTTTTTTTTGCCAGTCCTGGGCCTTGGACTCAGGGCCTGAGCACTGTCCCTGGCTTCTTCCCGCTCAAGGCTAGCTAGCACTCTGCCACTTGAGCCACAGCGCCGCTTCTGGCCGTTTTCTGTATATGTGGTGCTGGGGAATCGAACCTAGGGCCTCGTGTATCCGAGGCAGGCACTCTTGCCACTAGGCCATATCCCCAGCCCTATGATATACTTTTAATCATTATAGAAATGTAAATTACCATCTATCAGAATGGCTAAAACTATGAAGACTGATCATATGTGGTATTAGCAGGTATACAGGCCAATTAGAACACCCATAAACGCTAACAGAATGTAAAATAATAAGCACTTTCGAAAACAAGTTTTCTTTTAAATTTTAAACATACACTTGGCATATGACATGAATATTGTAACCCAAGGTGTTTAAACAGAAAATAAAAGCAGATGCTCATATCAAGTTCTATATAAAGATATTCATAATGATTTCATTTGTGACAGTCAAACAGATGAAACAGCCAAGTGTTCGTTAACAGGTAAATAGAAACTAAATTGTAGATTATTAATACAATAGGCCAGGTTTCAATAACAAAAAGGAAGGGGCTGGGAATATGGCCTAGTGGCAAGAGTGCTTGCCTTGTATACATGAAGCCCTGGGTTCAATTCCCCAGCACCACATATATAAAAAATGGCCAGAAGTGGCACTGTGCCTCAAGTGGCAGAGTGCTAGCCTTGAGCAAAAAGAAGCCAGGGACAGTGCTCAGGCCCTGAATCCAAGCCCGGGACTGGCAAAAAAATAAATAAATAAATAAATAAATAAATAAATAAATAAATAAATAAATACCAAAAAGGAAGGAATTACTAATAAATGCAAAATATGGATGAAGACCAGAATAAATATGTGAATGGAATAATCCAGTTACATAAGTTTGAATGCAAACTGATATATTAGACAGAAAACACGTCAATGGTGGCCTAGGGTTAGAAGAACTTGGCTGGGATGAAAGAAGTATGAGGGGCTGGGAATATGGCCTAGTGGCAAGAGTGCTTGCCTTGTATACATGAAGCCCTGAGTTCGATTCCCCAGCACCGCATATATAGAAAACGGCCAGAAGTGGCGCTGTGGCTCAAGTGGAAGAGTGCTAGCCTTGAGCAAAAAGAAGCCAGGGACACTGCTCAGGCCCTGAGTCCAAGGCCCACGACTGACCAAAAAAAAAAAAGTATGAGGAGCCATTTGGGCATCTTTAAATGTGTTCATTGTGCTGTTGTGGTGAGGACTTCGAGGTTGTATATGGATGTCAAAACTCATCAAATGTTATGCTTTAAATCCATTCATTATATTGTATGCCAATAACATATCAATAAAGCTGTTTGATTTAAAGTCAAGTATCTGAGTCACTTTCAATCACACTTTTCTGCTAAAATACTTTCCTATGAATAAAATTCTATCCTGATACAAGGGACTTGAGTCATATTTGAGTGTCAGTTGTCATTCTCAATTTACAGATAAATGGACTGAAGATGATACAGGGTAAATATATTGGCCAAATCCACAGAGATTGTAGGTGACAGGGCCCAGATCTGATTCCACATCTTTCTGGCTCCAAAATCCATGTTCTTTGCACTATGTTATAATCCACAGGAAAAATGGAAGACAAAATGGTATGGACATGATAGTATAATTACCTAAAAAGAACAGAAATGAAAATATGTGTCTTAGGCTCTTGAAATAAAAAGATTACCTTTTATTGTGATGAGAACAGTTAACATGAGATATTCCTTTTTAAAAACTTTAAGCATATAATACAGTATTGATAATGATGGCATAATGTTACAAGGCAGCTCTCTAGAACCTTTATCTTTCATAAAGAAAATCAGACACCCACTGAATATCCAAATCCACATTTCTCCCTTTCCATCAGCCTTTGGTAACCACTATCCTCTACTCTACTGCTGTGAGGTGAGTTATTTTAGATTCCTTGTATAGTAGTAGAATCCTATAGTGTTTGTCCCTCCATGACTAGTTCATTTCATTTTGCATAAAGTTCTTTGGGCTCATCCCTGTTGTGCATTGCAGGAATATCTTTTTGCCTTAGACTGAGTAGTCTTCCATTCTGTGCATATGCCATCCGTTTACCAATGCCCCTTTAGACTAATTGCAAATCAGCAATGGTAAGGAGCAGTACAACAAATACAAGAGTGAAAAAGTATCTCTCCCAAATCCTAATCTCAATTCTTTTTGGGAAATGACTCCGAAACAAGGTTCTTAGACAAGATAGTATTTCTATGTCTAATATTTTGAGGAAATGTCATATGGTGGTACCTATTTTACAATCTGACCAACGGAGAACAAGGGTTCCAATTTCTATATATCCTCATCAAAATGTGTTGTTTTAATTTTTATAATGATCATGATCATCTTGACAGGCATGAGATAATAATTCATTATAGTTTTATTTGTATTTCCCTGATTAGTGATATCAGGCATCTAATATAACTAGCTATGTCACCTTTTGACAAATGTCTGTTTCATTTTGTTTTACTAAATGAGTTTATTGTGTGTTTGAATATTTGGTACATTAACCAAATATCATGATATATTGGTTGCAAATATTTCCCCATTCCATAGCTGCTGTGCAAATATAGACTCACTTGTCTAATTTTGTTTCTGTTGCTTGTGTTTCTGGTATCTTGTTTGTCCAAGAAATCATTGCCATCATGAAGCATTCTTGCTACATCTTCTAGTAGCTATATAGTTTCAAGTCTTCTGTTTAACTCTTCAGTCATGTTGTATTGATTTTGTTGTTGTTGTTGTTCTTTTTTTTTTTTTTTTTTTTGGCCAGTCCTGGGCCTTGGACTCAGGGCCTGAGCACTGTCCCTGGCTTCTTTTTGCTCAAGGCTAGCACTCTGCCACTTGAGCCACAGGGCCACTTCTGGCCATTTTCTGTATATGTGGTGCTGGGGAATTGAACCCAGGGCTCATGTATACAAGGCAAGCACTCTTGCCACTAGGCCATATTCCCAGCCTCTTGTGTTGATTTTTGTAAGAGTCCAATTTCATTATTTTAAATGTATTGTTGCTCCAACATCATTTGTTAAACATTATCTTTATCCTGTAATATGTTTGTGGCATACTTGTTGAAGATCAATTGGCTGGACTTGGATCAAGTTGAGCTTATTTTGGGGTTCTCAAATTTGTTTTATTAGTACATGTATGTATAAGTGTGTGTATTTTCTATTTCTATAAATAATATTCACTGAGTTTTGATAGAAATATGATTGAATCTGTAGACTACTCTGGGTAGTGTGATTTTCCTCCAGCCCATTGTCTTCTCGCCTATCCACATTGGACATCTCAATTTATTTGGGAGTAATGTATTCCATTTGGTAGTTTGGTAGTTTCCTATGCTAAGTCTTCTACCTCCTTTGTTTCTTCCTCCTTTCTCTTTATTTTTTTGATAATGCTAGAGGTTGAATATAGGGCCTCATTTGTGTTAGGTAAGTGCTCTACTACTTTACACCTCCAGCCCAGCTTTTTGGAGATGTAAACTTGAGTACTCTTCTGCCTGAGTTGAACCTCAGCTCTCCAGATCTCAGCCTGCTGGGTAGCTAGGGTTCCAGGATATTATGTTGAGAGATAGACTCTAGGGATTACCAACCAAAACCACCATGCTTATTTTCTGGCTTCTGGGGAGCTAGAGTATTCTGAGATTCACTGCAACTCTCAGATACACAGAACAGAAGTCAGTCTGTTTGAGCAGTCCTCAGAAGAGCTGGAGCATTTGATCCATACTGGCTGAGAAAAACTTCCCTAAGCCCAAAGAGAAGCTGAGATCTGGGAGTGGGGGTTAGTAAGAGATCCCTCCCAACTGTTTGGATGTTATGATTATGGTAACATGGTTTCATAAATTTTCCTGCAACCTTAGATGTAACTAGTTCCATGTTTTCTCAGGTTACAG
This sequence comes from Perognathus longimembris pacificus, assembly GCF_023159225.1. NCBI lineage: Eukaryota > Metazoa > Chordata > Mammalia > Rodentia > Heteromyidae > Perognathus > Perognathus longimembris. The sequence goes on along the minus strand of NC_063162.1, from coordinate 23,815,127 downwards.
ACACCTTTCAACTAGTTTCTCTGGATGTCTCACAAGAAAAATGACTTCCTTGTTTGTTGTTGAATTGGTAAGTTTGTAGGGGAGACAGAATCTAGGGCTTCCTATCCTCCATTCCTGACCACCAAAATTTCCTTATTTTAAAAAATTATTTTTGTCAATTTGCCAGCCTAATATTCATCAAGGGCTACACTTTAATGTAACTAGTTTGTAGTATGCTAGCAATGTTAAACGCTTTGCTGTTTCTTCTCTAGTAAGTGATGTAACTGTGCCTCTTGCACTTGGGAAATTATGGAAAAATGGAGATAAACACAATGATGCGTTTCATTCCTAATTCCACATATTCTATCAGGGTGAGAACTTGCTGGGGTTTGTTAGGAAATAATAGAGTTTATATCATTTTATTTGGCACTGCCCTGACTTTATTCAATCATATTGTAAATCTGAGTGATTCTGTCTATGTTTCTGATTTAGTTCCATTTAACAAACCAAAGTGCTGTTTTACAAGTGCTATTTGCAATTTAGAGCAATACTTAAATGATATCCTTTGAAACAAGGAGAATGAATTAAAAGCCATTGTTCAAGTGACATATGAGTGAAAGATGTTTTGCTCTATCAGTTTCCACTAAGGCCCCATGCTCTTACCAAATACATTTTTGTAGCATATTTAATCAGATATTTTCACATTTATAGGCCTAAATTCTCCTTGTAGCTACATCTTGGTTCAGTTTATTTGAAATAAGTTTCTGTCTCATATAATGGTGACTGCAAACTATATGAAGAACTGTGGCTTGGATTCTAGAAGAATCAAGAAGTGTCACGGGGTTGGTAGAGAAGTGAGGAGCATAAAACATGAGACCAAGGCCTTGAGTGTTTATATTCAAAGCAAAAAGGATGACAAATACACAGGAAAAATGGAAATGTATGTATTCTATTCAAAATCTCTTGCAATGAGAAGGGGGGAGACACATGGAGTGATTAGAGATTATCGAGGTATTTGCAGTTCTTAAATGTTGCTTTGAGTTCTGTCTAGTTACTTTCACATTTTCCTCCAAATCTCTAAGTATTTTCTCCTTTTCAGTGTTCAGAAAGAGAAGGGAAGGATGAAGAAAGGAGAAGAAACTAGATGAAAATACCAAGGAAGGAAAGGGGGAATAATGAAAATGCATGGCATCCATTAAGTCCAGGCACTGAAGGAATTTTTAAGACCTGAGTCCAAATTCCTTGACATACTTCCCATCAAGAATTGGGCTCCAGGGCTGGGGATATAGCCTAGTGGCAAGAGTGCCTGCCTCGGATACACGAGGCCCTAGGTTCGATTCCCCAGCACCACATATACAGAAAACGGCCAGAAGCGGCACTGTGGCTCAAGTGGCAGAGTGCTAGCCTTGAGCGGGAAGAAGCCAGGGACAGTGCTTAGGCCCTGAGTCCAAGGCCCAGGACTGGCCAAAAAAAAAAAAAAGAATTGGGCTCCATATCTCTTAATGGGCTTTTGACCATCAAACTCCTAGGAGAATATGGCAAAAGTCATGTAGGGTTAAGTTATTAAAGAACAAAAAGCTACTCCCCAGTTCTTTTGGAAGACTTGCTCTCAGAAAGATCCCTCTAAGAGCCCTATAACTTGGAAACCAAGCACCTGGGAAAAGCCCAGATCACACTGAGAGGCCACATTTAGGTATACTAGTTATTAGGGCAGGCTAAGTTCAACCTGTTAGTCATCCCATTTCAATCCACCTATTCCGAAAACATGTAACCTGTGCTGTCAAGTGAGAGAAAATATTCAAAACTGCCTTCAGCTTAGAGGGGGGAAAATTACATTAACATTCCATGCCACAGTATTTGTCAAGAAAACGAAGATTTAATATTGAGAAGGATGCAAGGGAAACGGAATCCTTATTGGTGGAAATATCCATTTTTCCAACTACCATGTATTGCTGCTATAAAACTCTTGGGTATATACCTGAAGAATCTAAGCCAGCATACCATAAACATGCCTACACACGTGTACACAATCCTGCAGCACTATTCACAACGGTCAAGTTGTGCAATCAAATTAGAGCCCTTCAGTGGACTAGTATATAAAGAAAATCTGGTGTATATACATATTGCATATACATATTCAACCACAAAGAAAAAAACTAGGTCATTTTCAGGAAAATGGGAGAAACAGCAGATCTACGATTAAGTAAGGTAAGCTCCTCAGAAAGACATGTTTTTCATACACAGAATCCTGATTTTTTTAATTACATATAAAGTAAAAAGGGGCTTACTTGGGAAGAAAGAGACCACCACAAGCTGATGGGGACAAAAAGTGATAAGGATCAAAGTACACTTTACATGTAGACTACAATGTCATCATCAACCTACTATTTCATATTATGAATATATTCTACTACATAAAAAAATGATCATGATGATGATGATGATGACAACAACAATAATAAGACAATTTATCTTAATGCTACCAATTCGTTTTCAGACCATTCTATTATATAAGCTACTCTATAAAATGAACTGAAATGTATTTCCTTTTCAATTCTACTGTTGTTAGTCTTTCTTCCATAGTTCTTCTAATTACTAAAGAAAGTGACAGCCTTATTAAATGAAAGTTTTTAAAGGAAAATCAGGGATGTGTTATACATGGCCACTACATCACCCTAACCCTAAACCTAACCCTAACTGTCAAGAAAAAGGCTGAAAAATTGTACAATCTACTGACACTAGAAAGTCAAATACTTTTCAAGCATTTGGTTATATTTTATCGTATCTTAAAAAAAATACCCAGAAGACTTTGGAGACAAATACAATGGGATATTCTAAGCACAACAAAGGGAGGTGAGGAGGTGAAAGTTTCCACCTAGCTCCTGAATGCTAAGCAATCTGTCTGTTGCTTTCTGTATCTCAGCTGAGTATATAAGCTAGGACCACCAACCTTATTGTATTTATCCTTAGCCATTATTTTTAGGCCAGAGAAGTGCAACAGAAGAACTTAGGGAAAAATAAATTTTAATCAAAATATTAGCTATAAGCCAGGCACCAGTGGCTCACATCTATAATCCTAAGTATTCCAGAAACTGAGACCTGAGGATTGTGATCCAAGGCTGACCTAAGTAGACAAATCCACAGAATTTTTATCTACAATTAACCAACCAAGATTTTTGTCATCTTTCATTTTTGTTAAGTTTTTAGCCCCTGGTACCTACTAAGTCCATATCATTTGTTAAATGAATAAACATAATGAATCCTCAGGGGGAAAAAAACATTATTATGATATTATTTCTGCTCTAGTCCCTAGGAATCTCGGAGTTCATATTTACCTAATTTAAAGTCTACAATTTTACTATGCAAAATAAAATGATACTTGGAGATCAAAAACTATATCATTTGGTAACAAAACAAAGATATGATTACTATATGTAGAAATACGTAAGAGTGATACAAATTCAACTTAGAGCGCTAAGTAAGGCTTTAATTAGAGATCTCTGTATTGAGTTCTACACTAAAACAAAGTTTAGGAATTGAGATGTTTGAAGGGTTAATGTTAACAAATAGACAAAACATAGAAAACTTAAATAAACCAGGCACATTTCCTCCAGAGAATCTGAGTCTTTCAGAATTTAAAGGAATATTACATGAATAGGGTTTTGTTTTTTTTAAAGTGCTGATTCCCCTGAGAGTTGGGACAAAAGGAACATTCTTCAATTATATCAGTAAGTCCTTAGATCAAAAATAAAAAAATTCACATCTCAAGGAATATGAACACTAGTAAAGGCTGCCACGAGAGAAATGATTCCTCCTGCTCTATAGACTTTCATGAAATGAATCTCCATCGTTCTGAGATGATTTAACTGGATTTCTGCCTGGGGGGAAAAAAAGTGTGGACTAGATAGCTCGAGGTCATTCATCTACAAAATGTTTAATCAAAAGCATCCGTAAAAAAAAAAAAAGAACATTTCCAAGTAAATCGCATAACAGGTTTAGATATTTTTAAATCCCCAACACCTTTCATTTTTATAGGCCTTACATTTTGACAGTATTTCACGATTTACACTGAGTGTTCATGTACTTCGTGCCTCTTTAATTCATTTTTATAGGACTTGAAACCCCAGATTTCTTTCCCTCATTTGAGGGATTCAAGGAGGGAGAGGACAGCAGTCCTGGTAACATAAAACACATTCTCCATATCCCTTTTCAAAATCTCTTCATTTATTTTTTTCCAGAAAGGAAACGTTTATGAAGAAGGACTGAATTCTTTTCTTCCAATAAATACAATTTGGAAGTCAATAGAGAAGAAAGGAAAATAGAAAATTGAAAAGAAATTTTTTTAAGCTAAAGAAGACAATGTGAATTTGCAAAGGTTGGAAATGCCTGGGAGCCAGAAGGCCTTGTTCATCTGCCCATCTGAACAAAGGCCTAGAAAGTCCTATGGGAATCTATGAAAAGTTTTGTTGGTTGATTGGCTCTTTGGCAGGGAGTGGGGAGGGGTATTTTGGTTTTGATTGTTTGTTTGTTGTTAAGCGAGTGCTCTATGTTTCCTTCCAAGAGTCATTTGAGGCCTTGTTACCCCATTTTCGATGTGAAATGACAGATACAGCTCTGGGGGGAAAGGTTACCATTCACAACCAGGTCCGAAGTCCAAGATTTATTTGCCTTATACCCTTCTGTAGAGAAGAACCATAAAACTCAGTTCCTCCTCATCCTGAAATAAACTCTAAGCAGAGTAATGCTTCAGAATGTCAACAGAATGCCATGTGCTTTTCTTGGTAATGAGTGCATTTAAGGGCACTGAAGTTCATAGTCGCAATTCCAGAGAATTAAGGACAAAACCATGACTTCAGGCTTTTTATCCTCAAGGCAAGTGCTTGGGGCAAACAACAATACACTGTCTTTGTGTCTATGCATTGTTCCTTTTCCTAATAAACCTCGAGGTGTACACTGCTTCCTGGTAAGTCAAAGTTCCTCACAGAGGAAGAAATCAAATGTCCTCAGGGTACCAGTTTTCCCTTATAGCCAGAAGGTTATTTTTTAAAGTTAGACACTGCGGCAAACAACAGCATTGATCCTTCCAGGGGAAGCACTTTTACTGGGCAAGGGGTCTCCATTGGTCAGAAACTGATGAGTACAAAGCCAATCGTGCAGGTTTTATTTCCGCCAGGGACAAACCCCTAGAGCACAGAAACAAAAACTAGAAAGACCAGAACTAAGCATCTCTAGCTCAAACTACATTTGGACTACTAACTTTTCCTGCTACCTCCAACACCTTCTCTTTCCTTTTATGGCTACCATCTTCCCCTCCACCACCCTTTTCTCAGTCTCCAGGTGCAGGTAAGGACCCGGAAAAGACTAAGCTAGTGCTAGTATTCTCAAACAAGAGGACTGAAGCTGAAAGCTGTTTCTGCCTCAGGGGTCTTTTCTTAGCGTGTGTGTGTGTGTGTGTGTGTGTGTGTGTGTGTGTGTGTGTGTGTGTGTGTGTGATTTTATCATTGAATCCCTTCTGAAATCTATCATGCTGTTTCATAAACCTGTTGAGTCAATATTAAAGGCTTCCTAAATTGGGCAGAGAACTGTATACAGAGAACAATGAAAAACTAGGAACTAGGTCTGAAGGTGTAGCTCAAGAGTAGACTACTTGGCTAGCATGAAGAACCTCCTGGCCTGTGTTCCCCCAGAACTACTTGCAAAGAAATACCCCAATCATGAGTGTGAGAAGCCTAGAGATAATATTTATATGAAGACCTTTTTTTAAAAAGAGAAATGACGAGAATTCTATCCTAAGGGACTGAAGTTATCTTAAAACCCCATGGAAATGAGACATGCTTTCAGCGCCAAATCCAAACTCCCCAGCTCAGTACCAGCTCTCTATACACATGCAATGAAGTCTGTGTGCTAGCCACAGTTCGTGCCACACAGCTTCCTCCCCTTCCTATCCAATACTTGCCTAATTCTTTGTTCAGGGTTACCACACTCCCAGGAATGGTACTCTTGTCACCCTGCCCCCACCTCTATTACTACTCAAAGCCACTTTCATCCCCAAAGAAATCACCTGGAGTACCTGAGGTCTTTCTAAAAGACAAATCTGACCTCTTTCCCACTTGTTTTGTCCTAAAGTGTGTGTATATGTGTAGTACAGAACTTGTTTCATTCCATTCCCTGGGGAGAATATAGTTCTGTCTGGCCCATGGGACAAATTCTGGTACCCAGATTGCAGAAACTGGCCTTGCAGCCCAGTGGGCCATTCTTAGACAAGTAGAAGAGTGGCACAACAAATGTTTCTTTGCTTGGACTCAAGGCTTGGGCAGGGGTGGGGAGGGAGAACTACTATTTATCAGCATTAGACATCCTAAATAAGATAATACAGGAGAGTACTTTCAGCTAATGGCTCAAATGAGGAGCTCTGTTTGTATTTGAGTTTCTTATAGAAAACTATTCTAATCTCTTATTTCATTCAAAAAAAGCAAGTGGGCTTTTTGCAGTTTATGAAATCAACAAAGACTCTCTTCCATTTGCTACTTCTCTCCCACAAGTATTACCAAGAGCTTAACCTCCATCTAACCTCCAAATCAGAATATCTTGTAGAATATTAGTTTCTAATTTTCTCAATCCCAAAGATTCACAGTGGGTCTCCAACTCCTGAAAGTTCATCAACAAATGGACACAAAGTAACAACAATTTGGAGCATATTTGGTCTTCGCTGTATTATCCCAAGTCAAAAGTTACAGAAAAAAAGTCATTTTGGAATGTTAGGAGTTGGAGTTTTAAATTTCACTACATTTTACAGTCTCAGGATAAAAATATCAGAACTATCTCCTGTGTGTTTGAGAAAAAAACACCAATAATCTCAGAAAGCCATTTGCAGATCGTGATGTTTGTAAACTTAACCAAGAATGGGCAGGACCCATAGTTTACATCCAGGGCCATTTTAATTTGTCAGTGTTGACATTACCACAAAAATTTCATTTTCATGGTTAGAAGTCTGTGTCTCCTAGCAGATCTGTGATAGTTTCTGGCCTCCCACACAGGGAATTATTCAACTTAATTTCTAAGGGAAAATCCAGCCTTTGGATACATTTGAGCAGTAAGTACTGACATCAAGGGAAATTCTGGGTGTGCATCTGAGGGTGGACTCTGATCCTCCCCATATTCCTAAAGTGACTGCTGAAGTTCTCTTTGGAAAGACTGGCTTGATTCGGTGCCCTCTCCCTCCAGTGTGCACTCAATACTAGAAGTGGTGCATGAAGGCTGTGATCAGATGAAGAGCTATGTAAACCATTCAAGATTCTGGGGAGCCTTTTGATTTCAGCAAAGAATGAGATTTTAAGTATTTTAAGCTTTTGGATTTGCTAATATTTCTGATGACCAACCCAGAGCAAAGTCTTTTGATTTCTAGAACCATCTAACAGTTAAAGAGAAAAATAAAAACGGAGATTCTAATTAATTCTGAACATCTAAAAAAAAAAAAAGAAACAGTAGAGTATTCAAATAAAAGCTGCACCTAATAGCAAAACAACTGGTCTGTTAATCATTAGCTATTAAGTTGTATTTGGTTGCTGTTATTTTTTTAATCTGTTGCTTCATTCGGAATCTTACTACACACTGTATTACTTCCAGGAACTATTGTACAATTACATGCAAATGGAGAAAACCTGATAAAATGGCTAACTGAAACTACTCAGAAACCTGAGACTAGTGCTAGGCCTCTCATCCTATCTGCCCCACGTCTGTCTGACCTTGACCACAACTGCACATGAATATACATAAGCACGCAGTCACCAAGTCTATCACTGTGCACACTCAGCTCTATTGTTCTTAGCCCTGGTCATTTCTTTTCCCCAGATACCTACCATAGTCATACTGCTCTAGTCTCCGGTATCCCTACCTAAAGAGCTCTGAATTCTCCATACCAATGGCATAGTGATGTTTATTTTCATCTCTGTGAATGACACTCTCATGGATATAACTCACTGGGTTCTCACTGTCTTCAGGCAATATTTAATAGCTCATTATCTGAACGGTCCCAAACAGCAAATGCAACCAAGTTATATAAATCTCTCTATCCAATACACCATCACATTTAAGAAGATGTAGATTCTCCCAGCAATTAACATTGTGTGTGGCTGACACAGGAAAGACTCCAATAAATACGTTCAGAATGAATGCAGAAGATACTCAAAAAGAATATACAGCATCTGAAAAGTTCTATCACAACTTTCCCAACATCACAGCTCATCAACAGAATGCCCTCCTTTCATGAGTATGAATTCAATTATCTACAAATGCTAAGTCAGCTTTAATTATAATTGCTTAAATGAGAAATACATGAACCAATAATTAAACAAATAGGATAAGAAAAGAATATTTTAAAGAACTTACATTAACACTGTCAAATATAAACAAACTTTCTAAAACCAGTGTTTTTATCTATATGATCTATGTATATATCTATATTTCTCCATAGATATCTTTATTATGTATCAATTATTATGACATTGTATATAGAAGGTAGCTCCATGAGCACTTTCTCATAATCATGTTCCATTAAAATTAGAAAAAGAAATCCAAGTTCTAAAATACTATATAAAGCCTCCTTTTATGTGACCAATAAAACCCAGAGCTACAACCAAACCTAACCTCCTACTGTGAAGCAGGGAGAAGCACACTCCCTAACACCCTTTAACCTGAACATGGTGGCATAAAAATAAATAGCATCATTCATTGTCCAGCATGACTTAGCCAGTGTCTGCAGAGCGAAAACTGAGCCCAGGTCTTAAGACTCAAAAGTCCGTGACTATTTCTAGAATACTCAGAGTGGCATATATCTATAAATAACACAGTTCTTAAAGCCACAGCCACTACTTAGTGTGATTCTGGCCCAATTTTCTGTTGGACTAAACAAACGCACACACACACACACACACACACACACACACACACACAGAGCGCACAAAGTCTCCAGTGTGTTCAGTGGCACACTCAGCTCCATTCCCTATTGTGATGCTCACTGATAATTTACACTGACTTTTATTTTCACATAACCATTTTAACACTATTTATTTGGAGCTACTCTGAAAGTCAAGAATCTATATATGATATCTTGGAAATAGGTGACTTGTTTTTTATTCTACAGGGGCTCGTGGATAAGAGTTTATCTTGAGTCTCTGGAGAGACTTTGATCCTGAACTTTTGGGCAATGCTAGCTTTGTAAAGCTGATGGGAATTCTTTCAGATGACAAAATTAATTTTGCATTATGAGATGGACATGATATTTTTAGGGGACAGGAGAAGAATGTTATAGCTTAGATATGAAATTCTTCCCCCACAATATCATATATTAGAGTTTTGTGTGCCAGCTGAAAAGCTGTTGGTTCTAAAGGTTCTAATCTCATGAATGGATAAATTCCTTGACAGATTTGTAATATGATGGTATATATGATGGTTTTTTTTCTCTATGGTACCTAGGACTATATCTTCTAAACATTGATTTTTCAACTAATAAATAATGGGCTGAAAAAAAGTCTACTCAAAATGCCAATGGTGTATTATTAAAGTGTTTATGGAAGTTCATAAACTAAGTGAACAATCAACATGTATCTCCCAGGAATATGCTAATTTAGTAAAGTTGGTTCTCATGGAATGAGAAAGGAGAACAAAGCAAACACTAAGTATCACTAGGGCTGGTTATTCTAAGGGTACATTCCATTAGCTTTCTGAAAATACAAATCTTCCACTGCAAAGAAAGACAGGTGTACATGTAAGGGGTCCCTTTTGGCAGCCTAAATCTGTTTCTGTTTTTCAAAATGGATATATATATATATCCTGTAAAAATAAAAATACATACACACACACACACACACACATATATATATATATATCTCCTGTAAAATAAAATATGCTATTTTCCTCTCTCAGTGAAGGAACTGAAAACAGCTAAAATAGACTATGTCTGTATGGCTCCTCTTCAAAAGACAGTTCAGAGCTACTGAAATGTTCAAAGAAGATAGTGTCATCTTGAGGTATGAGACAGGAAACATCTGAAAACAAAGAAACAAAAAAAAAAAAAACTACACAGTTGGAAAACCAATCCAAAACAGAGCTTTTGATAGTCTGCTGAAAGCTTATTGTACTCTCAGTGATAAGAGGAGGAAAAAAAGTCAATCCAGGTATTTCATAACATCAGACTAACAGTCTCAAATATATATATATATATATATAGAGAGAGAGAGAGAGAGAGAGAGAGAGAGAGAGAGAACACACTAAAAAAGCAACCTGTGGTGAACCAGGGAAAGATAGAGAAAAGATACTATTTAAAGAGAAAACATAGTCCAGTTCAGTTATACAGTATGTCCTTATATTAAGAAGTGTTTTTCCTCCAAGACTTCATGGCTGATTTATACTATCACCTAGGTAAGCAGCTCTATTTAAAACTTGTAGCCAGGCACTATAATCCTAGCTACTCAGGAGGCTGAGATCTGAAGATCATGGTTTGAAGCCAGCCCAGGGAAGGAAATTCCTTGAGACTCCAATTAACCACCAGTGGCTCAAAGTAGTAGATCTTTGAATGGAAAAAGCTCAGAGACAGCACCCAGGCCCTGAGTTCAAGCCCTATGGCCAACCAAAACAAACAAACAAAAATTGTAAACAACCCCTTGACTTGAAAGTCTTAAGAGGCCACATTTTTCAATTTATATTTTTCCTTCAAGATTGAGGTAAGACATCCTCTCAGTAAATCTCTTCTTGACCCCCTGGAGACTTGCTCTGGGTCTCCCAACCCATTGTCCCTACCTGCAAAGTAGCACACCCATCCATCATGGGTTGTCCTGAATTTGCCTAATGGTCATGGAGGCTCACAAAGGGCTAAATTGTAAAAGCAGAAAATGGAGAGACCTTGATATATTTTTCCTCATAAGGAGAGAGATATTAGGAAAAAAAGAACAAGAAAGAAGACAGTACCCAACAATTCTATGTCCAAATTACCACTACTGATGCCTACATTGTACCATGAAAGCTAGCATTCCAAAAACGGCATGTTGTTGCCTATAAGTGACTGTTCATATTTGAAGGCATCAGAAGCTACCAAAAGAGCTGCTAACCAGAATTTTAATTTAAAAGTAGGAAGTTTTTAGCACGACTTCTTGAAGACTTCTCTAACTCCTATAGTCAACTCTCATATTTCTCTAGTAGAGCCAGAATCACAGTGAGTTACAATTACACACTAATCTCACATTGGACTATAATTTCAGAGAAGGCAGGGACTAAATCAAGTCTTATTTACATAGTCCTTGTGTGCAGCTCAATAAATATGAGTTGAATTCATACTGAAAAAAGGAAGGTATTCGTATTTCAAGTTTATGCTCGCTGAGACATAAACTAAAGCTTGCTTGCAGGACACGTGTGACGCAAATAACAAAGCTGAAATTCTGCTCTCTCAACTGAAATGTCTCCCTGCTACAGTAAGATTGTAATCACTTACAAAAAGATTGTATAACATAGGCCACAGGAGAATAAAGTTGCTATTCCAAATAAAGAGAAATTTATTTTCCTTGTCATGTAATACAATTTATCACTTCCTACTACCACCATACTTCCACCTTCATCTAGATTATGAGTGAAGCATTATCAGAAGATCTGTAGATAAACGTGTGTCGCACTAAGAAAGGAATAGATGGCAGAACCGCTGAAGTCACTACATTCAAAGGAAACAAGGAAAAGACTAAAGAATTTGTAGTATGGCTGCACTATGCTTCTTTGGAACCCTAACAAATTACTAAAACCAAGCTATGTTCACTGTAATGTGCTTGGTAATAACTATGTTCTCTGAATTCTAGATTCTTCCACTGACACACACTCATGCAGGTGTATGGAAAACAGGTGTGACAATCATGAAACTTAAAGACTTCTTTTAGAATTCACTTAGCTCTTTTTCTCTTTGAATTGTGATAGCATCTGAAGCATACCTAATGGATGGAAGAGTTCTCTTTTTTTTTTTTTAACATTTTTCTGTATCATCAAAGTGTGGTACAGAGGGGTTACAGATTCATATGTAAGGCACTGAGTACATTTCTTGTTCAACTTGTTACCTCCTCCCTCATTTCCCCCCTCCCCTCCCCCTTTCCCTCTCCCCCTAAGTGTTGTGCAGTTGATTTACCCCAAATGGTTTTGTAAGTATTGCTTTTGGAATGGTTTGTCTTCTTGTCCTTTGTCTCTCAATTTTGATATTCCCTTTCCCTTCCCCAGTTCTAATACCCATATAAACAATATCCAGGGTATTCAGATGAGATATAGTGGTAGGGGAGGTACAACCACAGGAATGGTATACAAGAGAAACAAAACGAAACAAAACCAAGTAACAAACAGACAAGAAAAAAACATTTTAAAAATACAAAAGGTACAGTTTCACATGGCATGTTGATAATAATTACAACAGTGGTATGTATAACTCTTGTCTCCGTAACAAGTTCATTTCACTTGGCCTCACCTTATGTGATCATATAGGTGTAGCTATTGGGATTTTTTGATCTTCTACCATGACTAGCCTAATCATGTACTAGCTATTCCCTATGAGGGACACCATAGGGTTTATGTTTCTTTGAGTCTGGGTCACTTCACTTAATATGATTTTTTCCAGGTCCTTCCATTTCCTTATGAATGGGGCAATGTCATTCCTTCTGATGGAAGCATAGAATTCCATTGTGTATATGTACCACATTTTCCTGATCCACTCATCTACTGAGGGGCATCTCAGTTGGATCCATGTTTCAGCAATGACAAGTTGTGCTGGTGGCGTTAGTGTGGTCTTGCTTGTAGTCTTTTGGGTAGATGCCCAAAAGTGGGGCTGCTGGGTCATAGGGGAGCTCTATGTTTAGCCTTCTTAGGAACCTCCACACTGTTTTCCAGAGGGGTTGAACAAGTTTGCATTCCCACCAACAATGTAGTAGGGTTCCCTTTTGGCCACATCCTCTCCAGCATTTGTTATTATTGGATTTCCTGATAATGGATATTCTTACTGGGGTGAGGTGGAATATCAATGTTGTTTTGATTTGCATTTCTTTTATGGCCAGTGATAAAGAGCACTTTTTCATGTGACTCTTGGCCATTCTCATTTCCTCTTCAGAGAAGTTTCTTTTTAGGTCTTTAGCCCATTTGTTGAGTGGGCTGTTGGTTCTTTGATTGTTTTGGAGGAATTTAATTTTTTTGGTTCTGCGTATATTTTAGATATCAGGCCTTTGTCCATTGTATGGCTGGTAAAGATCTTTTCCCAATCTGCGGCTGTTTATCTTGGAAGCTATGTCCTTTGCCCTGCAAAAGCTCTGCAGTCTGATACAGTCCCATTTGTACAACCATTTTTTGATTTGTTGAGTTTCTGGGCCTTTGTTGAGGAAGTTTCTTCCAGGGCCAAGGAGTCCTAGAGTTTCTTCTATTCCTTCTTGTAGTGTTTTCGGGATATCTGATTTTATTTCTAGGTCTTTGATCCATTTGGAATTTATTTTAGTACAGGGTGATAAATAGGGATCTAGTTTTAGTTTGTTATAGGTGTTGACCCAGTTTTGCCAGCACCATTTGTTAAAGAAGCTGTTTTTGTTCCAACCTATATTTTTAGTTCCTTTGTCAAAGATTAGATAGCCATACATCTGCAGGTTCATTTCTGGGTCTTCAGTTCTGTTCCATTGGTCCTCAGGTCTGTTCTCATGCCAGTACCAAGCTGTTTTTATTACTATAGCTTTGTAATACAACTTAAAGTTTGGTATTGATATTCCTCCTGCTCTACTCTTTCTACTTAGGATTGTTTTTGCTATTCAGGGTTTTTTATTGTTCCATATGAATTTCTGAATTGCTTCCTCTATTTCATTGAAGAATGGTGTTGGGATATTGATGGGTATTGCATTGAATTTGTAGATAGCTTTCGGTAATATTGCCATTTTCACGATGTTAATCCTCCTAATCCAGGAGCATGGGAGGTTTTTCCATTTCTTGAGTTCTGTCTTAATTTCCTTTTTCAGGTTTTTAAAGTTCTCATCATAGAGCTCTGGAAGAGTTCTTAAAAGCTGAGCTACAGGGGCTGGGAATATGGCCTAGTGGTAAAGTGCTCGCCTCATATACATGAAGCCCTGGGTTTGATTCCTCAGCACCACATATATTAAAAAAAAAAAAAAAAAAAAAAGACAGAAGTGGCACTATGGCTCAAGTGGTAGAGTGCTAGCCGTGAGCAAAAAGAAGCCAGGGATAGTGCTCAGACCCTGAGTTCAAGCCCCAGGACTGGCAAAAAAAAAAAAAAAAAAGCTGAGCTACATCTCTATTAATAATTTAATAACTATCATAATCATAGCAGATTTCATTCATGGAATGCATGGCTTTGTACTAAGCATTTGACAATATCCTGTAATCTTATCCTCAAATACGTTCTCACTATTTTTTTTCTGGTTCTGGGCCTTGAATTCTGGGCCTAGACATTATCCCTGAGTTTTTGTGCTCAAGGCTCTACCACTTGAGCCACAGCTCCACTTCAAGCTTTTTGTGGTTAATTGTGGATAAGAGTCTCATGGACTTTTCTGCCCAGGCTGGCTTCGAACCATAATCCTCAGATCTCAGCTTCCTAAATAGTTAGAATTATGGGCATGAGCCACCAGTGCCTGCCTATTTTATAAATAAAAGTGAGATTAAGTAGTTTGCCCAAGATCAACCCAACTAGTCTATGGTAAGTTACAGAGTACAAACTTAGTTTTTACCTCCAATGTTCCTGCTCAAATCTACTTCAAAGAACAAAGAACTTTATAAATTATTGTTGGTCTTCAAATCTTACGGATTATACTTATTTTTGAGCATGCATCATTGCTGTATCTATATATGCATGCACCGACACATACATATAAGATATGTACTTTCCATAAATATATGTGGACACACACGTAAGATATGTACTTTCCATAAATATGTGTTTGTATAACACATATATACTTATTACTGTGGTAATGTTAATTTAGGTGTATTATAAACAAGTCAAAGTTGAAATTTTTAATGCATCAGCTAACATATAAGCAATACTTTCAAGTTGCTGTACATTTTTCCCATAGTATTAATAATTATGTTGTAGAAATTACACTTTCAACAAGACTCATTAACAAAATACAAAACATTAAGAACATGAAAATCCAAAAATAAATAAATAAATAAGAACATGAAAATCCAAATTGCAAACATGAAAATTCAAATTTCAAAGTCTGATAATTTAGGCTTTTTTTTGGTCAGTTCCTTGTCAGCTTATTTTTTATTTCATTATGTGACTGACAAAGAGTTCAAACAAAAAGACAAACTCAACTTTGCAATTTTCTTCTCCTTCCTTTGTGCTGGCATGATTAATGTTATATTTAATCCAATTTCTTTTCAAAATCTCTTTAAATCTACTTAGCTGAGGAATTTGAACTGCAATATGTTCAAATACACTTAAATAAACTAATGGATTATAAAAAATTCCCACTCTCTTCTCAGAATAAATGAGAAATATACAAAACCAGAAATCTTCTGAGACTGAATGATAAGGAACAGAATTCCCCTGCCAAGTGGATTTTCCTACATATCTCCCCACATGCTTCTCTACCTTCTCCCACCCCACCTTCACCTTGCACAAATAACCCAAATTCACTAAAATTCAGCCACCTTTGCATTCAGCCAGACCTGAAGAGAGATGTCTCCATTTAACTCACTGCCTCAACTATTGCTTTTATTACATTATGTTTGGATATGATACCTTTCACCTCAATGAAGGAATATGTAAGAAACTACTCAGCCTGAGAAAACACGACAGCTGATATTACAACAAATACAAATGGCTCTCTTCTGTCTTCTTTTACAAAATGAAGATGAAAAGCGAGAAAAATCATCAGTTACAAACAAGCTCATCCAGGAATTCATGAAGACAAAGCTTTCATCGACTGGAATAGAAATTGAGATCTCAGGCTTGCTCTGGAGAAAACAAAATATATGAACTTTTTAAATATATATCCCTTAGTGAATCACCAAGGACTCTTGAGTCTTCCATCTCCTTAGCATTTATGAAGTATTTTCATTTCCTTTTTTTTTTCATCAAATATAAGAACAGAATGCTATTCCTCCACTTCTCATACTCTCTACGATGATGATACCCAAAATTAACCCTATGGCAAAAGCAATGTAAATATTACTAACCACCTATTAATAAAAGAGATGCTGAGACTTGTAACATGCTAATCATTACACACACACCAGGAAAGTCTCAACTAAGAGAGGCTTTCCCTGATGGCTTTATCTAGAATAATCGCTGTTCCCAACCTGCCAAGCTTGTCGCTCTCACAGTTGCAGCCAGTAGTTTGACTGCTAGAGGATTGAGCAGATTAAAAAGTTTCCTGTGAGAGATAAAAGATTAGGGCCAGACTCACTAATTAGAAAGAAAAGAATTACTGCTGGCTTGCTTCCAGATTGCACAGATGATGGGAAGTGTCAGGGAGAAGAAGAGAAAGGCTGCAGAACAAAAGGATAAGTATGTGACAATGAGACCTTGAATGCAAGCAGGCCTGCCTTTGACTTGGGGACAATGGGCCACATCCTTGAGTAAAACACACACACACACACACACACACACACTCGAGCCACCAAACATCACTGCAAAGCTCGATTCTGTGCTGTGAATGCTAAAGGCTAAATATATAGCTTGTCTCTACACTGGGAAAAAAAAAGGTTACAAAAAGAAAAATTCACTCTCAGCATAAAAATATAAGATATTAGAGAACAAATTCAATAAGAAAGATATGGGAAGAAAGTTATAAAAATATTATAAAGTAAAACAAGAACTAAACAAGTGGCTGTGCATACCGCGGTCATAAGTCGAAGACAGTATTGGAAGGCATCACCCTTCCCCAATCAGGCTATAAACTGATGTCATTTCAATTTTTTAAAACCCAGTGATAAATTTCCTTGAACTGAAAAAAAATGAGAATTTCATTTTGAAAAGTAATTATCTGAGAATAGCCAAGAAAGCCTTGGGAAAGAAAAATAAAGAACTAGTTAATAAATCCTATCAGTGTAATGTAGCATTGGCATAGAAACAAAGAAGAGGAAAAATAACAGAATGTAGAGTTCAAAAATATGACCAAATATATGTGGGAGTAAATTATACAGCATTTTAGGGCATGTTAATTTAGTAGCAAAAGGATATTTTAAAGTAGTATAAACAAAACTATCCAGTCACTTAGAATAAAACAATATTGCATACTCATACCGTGCTAAAATATAAATTCCAGTAATAGCTAAAGATTGGACACAGTCAAAAAATAAGGGTTTTCTGGGTAAGGAAATGGTTTCAAATACCTCTGATAAAGGTTTAACATTGCTAATTTGCACAGAGCAATTGCAAACTTGTAAGAGAAAGCTCAACATCCCATTTTTATAAAGGCAAAGAATATCTACAAATAAATCACAAAGAGGAAATTTAAATCATCCACAAACTTGTGAAGCTACCTTCATCCTGGTCTACAATCATAAAATGGCAGCATGAACATAGCTCTTATTGTAGGACTGGAAAAGACCTCTCTTCCTTCATAAGTACCTTGTGTTAAGAATTTTGTTAAAGGGGCTGGGGATATGGCCTAGTGGCAAGAGTGCCTGCCTCGTATACATGAAGCTCTGGGTTCGATTCCCCAGCACCACATATACAGAAAACAGCCAGAAGTGGTGCTGTGGCTCAAGTGGCTCAAGAGTGCTAGCCTTGAGCAAAAAGAAGCCAGGGACAGTGCTCAGGCCCTGAGTCCAAGGCTCAGGACTGGCCAGAAAAAAAAAAAAAAAGGTAAACGAAGAATTTTGTTAAAATAGCAATGCATGATGCAATATAAATCCTATATAAATAGCAGCTACATCTTATTATTTAGAAACTAGTAACCAGAAAGTAGTTTGTACATGTTCAGTACAGATAGACACAACTTTTTTTTTTTTTGGCCAGTCCTGGGGCTTGGACTCAGGGCCTGAGCACTGTCCCTGGCTTCTTTTTGCTCAAGGCTAGCACTCTGCCACTTGAGCCACAGCGCCACTTCTGGCCGTTTTCTGTATATGTGGTGCTGCGGAATTGAACCCAGGACCTCATGTATATGAGGCAAGCACTCTAGGCCATATCCCCAGCCCTAGACACAACTTTTTAACAATGTTTTCATTCAATAGTTGGTTACATCTGTGGATAGGAAGACACATCTTCTGAAAGTACATAAAACTATATGTATTTGTTACCTCTACACAAAGATAATTTCCTAATTTTCTGCAGTGAGAAATGCATTACTTTTTACAACTGGGAAGGAAAGTTAATTTCTAGGACAAAAACACTTTCCCAGATAAAGTCAGAGCCATCCTTGCTTTAAGTGATTTTTTTCCTATAGCAAAGAGAAAGATCATCTGCCTTGTAGAACCAGTCACAAGATCACACAATTCTCCATGTTTAACATGTTTAATTAAATACTCAGCACAGAAGAGTTTGGATCCTAGAATTCTAGTTTTCCTTCTCTCACAGAGTCTACATAGGAGAAAAGGAGATAAGAAAATAAATGATCAAGGTAACTAAGGAATCCAGATATCAGGGCCCAGAGTTACAATTGTGCAAACTCAGTGGGGCCTAAGTGACCAAGAACATATTATCTTGAAACTGCATTGGGAAATCTCACAATGGAATACCCCAGTACTATCCTAGAGCAGTACTCTGAGTGGTCTCAGAAAGGTGTGGTACGCACTAAATACTTAGTAAGTACTAGTGTAAATTAAATCAAGTCCTTTGGATTACCCATTTCCCATCTAGGCAGATCAATTCTCAGCTTTTTTTTTTTTTTTGGTCAGTTGTGGGGCTTGAACTCAGGGCCTGGGTGCTATCCCTGAAGCTCTTTGTGCTCAAGGCTAGCACTCCCACTTTGAGCCACAGCATGCCACTTCCAGCTTTTGAGGGGTTAGAGGTAAGAGTCTCATAGGGACTTTTCTGCCTGGGCTGGCTTCAAACCGAGCTCCTCAGATCTCAGCCTCCTGAGTAGCTGGGAATGCAGGCATAAGCCACTAGTGCTTGGCTAATGAGCAGCACGTTAAACCTGGTCGTCACATAAATAAGCTCCTGTTCCCTAAGAAATCTTTTCTCTCCCAAATGTGAGAATAATTGTCCTGGATAAAATTTTGAGATTTCACTTACAAGCAACTAGATTTCTAAATAAACTCTTGAACTCCTATTCAAGAAGTCTAAATTCAGAACACAATCGTGAATTAAAAGAGGCTGAATGTATGCATGCATTACTTTAAAGAGCACCAATTCCCATCACGTGTGCTTACTATTTTGGCATACTTACAAAGAAGGGATTAATACAGAGATTTCACGGATCTCTAAGATACATCCCATCATGGAGGGTGTGATGATTAGCATGAGGTGTCAATTTGAATGGATTAAAAATACCAGAGAACTAGCAAACCATGACTCTTGGCTATTTCCGTGAGGATGTTTCAAGAGGAGACTGGCAGGAAAGTCCAAACTAACCAAGGAAGGTCTACCCTCCAGGTGCTCAGACACCTTCTCGTTGGCTGAGGACCCAAAAAGAACAAGCAAACAAACAAAAGAAGGCAAGGAAAATGCAATTTTATCGGTCTCTGCTGGAGCTGGGGCATTCTTCTTCTCCTGCTGTTGGGTGTCAGAGCTCCAGCCTCACCAGCCATTGGGATCAGGACTTTTATCAGCAAGCCTCGAGTCATAAGGGTTTTGACTCCAGAATGCACATTACACCATTGGCACCCATGGTCATGAAGCTTCCAGACCTGAACTAAGGCTGTCCCCAGCTGACAGAGCAGCCTGCTGGGGACATCTTAGCCTCTACAATCACACGAGCCAACATACAGATTAACACACATGCCTGTATGTAGATATATATGCATGTTTATTTGCATATGTAAATACACATGTGTGGGTACATATACCCTTACATACATCCTGTTGGCTTCTGTCTTTCTAGTGGCTACAGCTAGCCTGAAAATGTTTTAAATTGAATAGTATTTTATATTTGAAGTTGAAGTCCCAGTTTAGGATATACATCCATTCATATGACACATCTCTAACCCTCTAGAAAAATCTTCTATAGTGAAATAGTCCACATTCCTCCATAGTTTGTTAATAAACATGCAAACAAGTATTAGGCAATGTTGCCGACTAATCACTTTTCAGGGTTATTTCCGAACATTATTTGACCATATTCTTTGGTAAATTTAGTAGTAAATGCAATGAGGAGAAAAAAAATAGCTGCTGCTAAAACTTCTGCAATCTGGGGGTGGTATACACACAAATCACACTAACCTGGACTCATACTGAGACACAAAGCAAAATGTCCACGAAGCTGATGTTTGCTTGTCCCCTTGTACTAACATAACATGTATTGCTACCGTATAAAAGGGCCTTAAAGATAGTTTTGAATGAGCTAAAAGACCTTGGCCAATGAAGAAAATTGAAGGCTACTCCAAGCATATGGAGAATGGAAGGCAATATGAAGTATTTAATGGGACAGGTTGTGCTAGTAAGTTTATCATTGAGTCTCGTGAAGAAAGAGGAATGAGTAAGTAAGTAAAATAGATCTCCTAGGATCTCTAAAGCAATAACAATAAGCTATATAAAAACACACACACAAAAGAATGATTTTTTTGAACCACTAACAAAATTAATTTTGAAACAATTAAAATCAATAGCCATTGTCAGAATTTTGTGTATGTATACTTGTTCTGGGGCTTGAACTCAGGGCCTGGGCACTACTATCCCTGAGCTTTTGTACTCAAGGCTAGCCCTCTACCACTTGAGCCATAGCCCCATTCTATCATTGGAGCCACAGCTCCACTTCTTGCTTTTTGGTGATTGACTCGGAGATAAGAGTCTCAATGGCTTTCCTGCCCAGGCTGGCTTTGAACATCAATCCTATCTCAGCCTCTTGAGTAGCTAGAATTACAGGCATGAGTCACCAGCACCCAACTTTATCAGAAATTATTTTAAGCTTCCACCAAATTACCAAATTAATAGATGACCATTAAATAATTGTGGAAATTTAAAAAATGTCTATAAATCTCTAAATTGAGATGATCAAGAAAGGTGCTACAGAATAAGAACTAGGATCAGTTTTAATTTTTGGTGTTTGACAAGCAACTAAGCCTCATGCTAACCTAAAAATAGTCCCCTGGGCATTATGATTTGTGGGAAATGCAGCAGTGGTTGTTGTTCCATTGATTTGAGATCTTTTGTTCAATTGAAATTAGCATAATGGGCCACATGGAAGTATAAATCTTTGCTCCATTCATTGGC
Organism: Perognathus longimembris pacificus; assembly: GCF_023159225.1. Taxonomy (NCBI): domain Eukaryota; kingdom Metazoa; phylum Chordata; class Mammalia; order Rodentia; family Heteromyidae; genus Perognathus; species Perognathus longimembris. The sequence goes on along the minus strand of NC_063162.1, from coordinate 23,793,814 downwards.
TATGGTAACACAGAAACCAATCATAGGAACCCCTCTGCAGTTCAAAGCAAAACAAAACAAAACAACGGCCTGCAGCCAAGAACATCACAAGAGTCCTTAGAAAGACCAGATTGAGCAGGGTGCTAGTGGCTCATGCCCGTAATCTTAGCTACTCAGGAGACTGAGATCAGAGGATCAAGGCTCAAAGCCAGCCCAAGAAGACAAATCCAAGACTCTTAGCTCCAATTCACCAGCAAAAAGCCAGATATGGAGATATGGTTCAAATGGTACAGTTGCTAGCCTTCGGCAAAAAAAAAGCCAAGCAAGAGTATGAGACCATGAGTTCAAGTCCCAATACTGGCACACAAAAAAGGGACTGGATTTTGTCTTAAGAAATGCCATACATTTACCATGACCCCACAAATTCACACTGCCTAGATGCAAAGGGTTAATTGGATGGCTTCACAGCTACAAATAGCTGTCTTAAAACTTGACCTCATTTCAGCATCACTAACTACACTCCACACATTACCCAGAATGCTATGAAAATAGGACATTCCTTGTCTTCCAGGAGTTGGTGTTCTAAACAAAGTCTAGAACATTTATTTTCTGACTTAATATTTGCATTTGTCATTTGATTACTGAGCAGGCATCCATCACAAATGTTCAATTTACAACGTCAAAAGAAAGGGAGACAACTAAATCTGAACTTGCAGGTCAATATGATCCCTGGCAAAGTAGTCTTCAGGTGAAGTCACTGTGTATATTACAGAGCATTTTCACCAAGTTTATACAGCGCTACTATATTAAGAACCATGAGAGTACAAAGACGTTTAAGACATCTGATCCCTGCTCTCTTTTAAAGGCCCCTCCTCAATTCTCCCTCTTACTTGTCATTCCCTCAGAGACTTGTACAATAACAACTCTCACGCTCAGGAAAGTGCAGAACAGTGTCCATACCCATGTCAGCAAGTGGGTGTGAAAAGCATAGCAGACAACTCATCACCATTCAAAATAGTCCATCACACATACCCTGCTGGAATTACCCTATCTCTTTCCAGTAAACTCCATGGTTACGTCCAATATCCTCTAGGCTAGGTGAAGCTAAGATCATTCCCCATACTATGTGTTCACATGAGAACACTAAGACAAGATCAAAACTATGCCAAAAAAAAAAAGCAGGAAAAAAATTTACTTTGCTAAAACTGCAATGCAATGGAGACTTCAACAACATATGTGTTCAACAACATATACATATTTAGAGGGTGTTTTCTATTTGTTTGTATTAACAAGGCTATAACGAATAAGAAGGTTTTTTTGAAGTAAGTAGTCAGGAGACCTTCAAAGTCAGAAAAGAATGCCATCCTCTGTGAAGTGACTATTTAAAAGGAATTATTGACTGAACTATAGGAAGTGACTATTGAAAGGGAATGTTCGTAGCCAAAATTTAATAGTTAATAGTCAGACCAGCTCAAAGCAGAACACCTGACAATGAGAACTTGTTTGTGGGGTGAAAGATATACTCATCTGACACTTCAAACACATTACTTTTTATTCTTTTATTATACTGGGATCTTGAATGTCCCATCTTAATATTTATATATATTATAGATTTATACTATATATGTATATTACATATATATAATACTAACATACAAGGAAGCAATTCTTGGACATTTCTATCCATCCATGTGCATGAAACTCTGCAGATAATTGGGAAGCATAGGGGAATCATTGAAAAGGTTCTCTCTCCTTCTGAGGTTTGAGTGGCCCTGTTTTCTCATCAGATTCCCAGATGAAAACTTTTGTAGCAAATACTTCATACATTATGCCAGTGTTATACAAAAAGAAGTGGGATATCATCAAACAGAAACCCTAGAGTAGGTGTTCTGAATGTGTTGGTAAAGAAAGTCACTTCATTTGAGAGGTCTCTGCCCTTCCACCTCACCCTCCTTACCAACATGCATTCATCACTGAAAAGGGAAATATTTACAAAACCTAGTTTAGTTATGTTTAAATATTATGTTTAGCTGTCTGGAGACTATGTTCTCAAGATTTATACAAGAAATCAAGGATTAAACTTCATAACAATTAGAAAACCACACTGTGTAAAATCAAAGACTTAGTTAAAGGACATTAAAATAGTTTTACCATCGGTGCTAAACTAAAATGACTCCATCTCTACCCAACACCTGGAATCAAAACCTTTTGAACTTTCACATAAACAGACGAGGGCACACCAAATGTTCTGTCGACTGCAAGGTACCCTCTCTGCACAGGCATCTGAATGAAAAATGTGGAAAATGCCTCAGGACTCTTTGAAGCAGCTTGGGAGAAGTGAGGGCAGGAAAGAGGCTCTTCTCTAGGGTAAGTTTGTTTAGTGGAAAGTAAGCAAGTTGTCAGGGGAAAAGTTGACAATGTTGATTCCAACAGTTTGAACTGTGAATAAACATCCAAGGGGATTATGTTACTGAGAATTAGAAAAGATTCCATTGAACTCAGTGGAACACTTGTGTGTTCAAAGATAATATGCCTTCAGGCCGTCCTCTGAATCCACAATTTAGGGTTAGAATTACCGTAAGCCCTGCATAGGCCACATTAAAGAACACAGGCTAATGACCTCTCTAATACTTGTCTAAAAATATTAGAATATGGCTAGGATAAAAATATTTCATATCCAAACAGTGAATTGGAAAATGGTGGGTGTGTATGTGTGTGTGTGTGTGTGTGTGTGTGTGTGTGTGTGTGTGTGTACATTTGAGACAGACTGAAAAAAAAAAACTGGAGAAAAATATATGATCTTCCAAATATGTAAATGAAAGTAAGTTTCATTTCATTAACCAAGTTAGGGAAACTCACATCTTGGCCATAAATAACATTTAAGTTTTCCCTCATTAATTCCCTCTCAGAGAGAAAAATAAATTAATCCTCCTCTCTGCCCACCAAAGCCACATTTTAAATCTGGCTTCTCTCTCATACTGTTGGATTTTCTACCAGGTACGAGATGAAAAGTTGGAAAAGTCTTGAGTTTTTTCAAAGCAAACCAAGCTGGTGGCCACACAGCAACTCCAGGCAACATGTCAGAAAAAGCCTATTTTTTTTAATGTTAAAATTTTCCTAACTCAGAGTTAACAAAAATACGTATGAGATGTTCATAGCCTGTTAGATATGCCATCTTTCTGCCTTTTTAACATATTCATATGTAAGAAAAAACATGCTTTTGACTTGCTAAAAATACATTGAGAGCTGTGCACCAGTGGCTCATGCCTATAATCCTAGCTACTCAGGAGGCTGAGATCTAAGGATCTCGGTTCAAAGCCAGCCCAGGAGGAAAAATCCATGGAACTCTTCTCTCCAATTAACCACCAGAAAATGGAAGTAGCACTGTCACTCAAAGTGGAAGAGTGCTAGCCTTGAGCAGAAGAGCTCAGGGATAGTGACCAGGCCATGAGTTCAAGCCCCACGAGTACCAAAAACAAATGCATTCAGAACAAGATGCAGACCTGCTTGCATGATCTTTTGAAAAATGGAGGTGATTTGCACTTCCCTCTAGATTATTTCAAGTCCTATGTGACTCTCACTGTGATTAGAATCTTTTCCAAACCCTCACAAAAAGAGCACACCCAACTCACATGAAACTCACTAGGAATGTTTGCAGGTAGCCCTGCAAAAATGTTGTTTCTCCTTCCTTATCTGACACACAGTTTACTTCCTTCCAGAACCAGAGGTAGAAGGGTGTATGGCTCAGACTCATGGCCCATTTGCTCTTAAAAAGAAAATTAAATTCCCAGGATATTTTCAGACATCATCAGGAATAGAACGTTATCAGCTCTGCCTGAAGATCATTATCTATTTTACATTTCATCTTTATATTCACTGGGTTCACAGAAAGGGCATACACAGAAAGAAGAAAATCACCGCTTCTGAAAAGATACCAAATTTAGTAATCCCTCAAAGCTACTGGCACATGTCTAGAAAGTCATAGTTTTACAAGAATTCATTAAGTTTTCATTGGGTCTGTCTTTTGAGAAAACATATGCTGAATCAATCGCCCATAACTTCCAGCCAAAATACATCTGAAAACTACAGGAATTATTTGTTACAGGAAAGAAGAGGGTAATCACAACTAAAGGTGTTATAGAGATGGGTGGAGAAAATGTAGGTTCATCTGGATCCAACACAAGGGTTTCCCAATAACAACGCGCTAGTGGAGAGCGTTCATCAAGATATAATGCTGAAAGAATCTAGCCGACTCCGGTACCCTTACCTGTTAATATGAGATTGCTGTACGTGTTGGAGAATTGCTCCTTCAGAAGGACCAGGTGCATCTGCGCTGCCTTCTCTCTTTGGAGCTCCAGCATAATATCAGGATGCTGTGCGATTTTACAGCCTTTCTGTTTATCCAAGGCAACATCACTTCGGACAATATCTACCAAAAAGAATTAAAGAGAGGCAGCAAAACCAGTTTAGACAAGAAAAAAGAAACATATACACATAAAAGTCTCATTTCACCCCCAAGATAGTAATATTCACCAAACTAAATAGACATAGAAATAATCATCCTGAGGGTTCCCCAACTCTGTGATACATCCTACAAGTTCCTCTGCTTACTTCCCAGTTTTTTAGAGATTTCTCTTTTTTCTTAGTGCTCTCTCTACTCCCACCCCCACATTTCTCTCTCTTTCTCTTTCTCTGTTTCTCTCTATTTCTCTCTCTTTCTCTCTCTCTCTCTCTCACACACACACACACACACTTCATTAAGTATTCAACTCATACATTCTCTGACTTAGCTTAATCTCTACAAGACTTGTTTACCTCTTGAGGGTCTTTTAACTACTTTGCCATTTGCCATAGAGAACAATTATATTACTTTGAATACTAGAGACTATGAAGGTCATTTCCTCTACCTTGTGCCTGAGAACCGAGGCGTAGCTTCAGTATATGTATATGGATATTGGGCCTAATTTCAAATTTACCTCCCAGCCAGACCTGTCAGTCCAAGTGAGGGCTGCTGTTCTGTGGGTTACCTGACCAGGGCTTCTCTGCTCTTTTTCATGTACCACTGGAGAAAGAGCTTTATTCTTTCAATATGGAAAGGTGTTTTGAATCGCTGAAGTGAGCAAGAAGAGTTACAGTATAGAAACACTTTGCAGATCTGCCACTTCTCCAATTACTTTCCCACTGGTAGCAAGCTGCTGTTTTATCCTTCTATAGGACTTTTAAGTCTTGCATAGTAAATGAAGAATTTTAGACAAAAGAGGTACAAAAATAAATTATTGCTCTGACATCATTGAAGCCTACAATTTGGGAGGGGAAAAACTAATAATTTCCACAGTAAGGTTATCAATAGAAAACAGTAAGCTCACTAAACCATATACATCTGAACACCTAAAAGAAAACATGGAATATGGCACAAAGGAACTCTAAACACAGAAGAAGAAAATACGATGATAAGGACAGGGAAAAGAGTAAATCTCACTAGAAGAGTAAGCAAGCAAAAATGAATTAGGGAAGAATTAAGCACTACCAATTCAGCAAATCATCAAATATCTAAGACAAATAAAGGAGGAAGGCAGAAATATAGATTACTCAAAATAAGCTAAGGTAAAACAACAAAATGACAAGAATTAGTACATGCTTTTTGTTAATAACACTAAATGTCGAGGATACTAATTCTCTAATTAAAAGGCATAGGTTGGCTTATTGGATTTAAACACACACACACACACACACACACACACATGCTGAAACTGTTTCCTCACTGAAAACACAAGCAAAGACATACAGACTGAAATGAAAGGATGTAAATGACTTCCACATAAATGAACTCTGAATGCTTCAGGAATGATTATATTCATATGCAACAAAACAAACCAAAATTAGAATTTACAAAGATGTTCACTCCATAAATGGAACAATTCATCAAGATATACTGACTGAACATATCAAAACATATGTATTAAAAGATGGTATAATTGATTTCACTTTAAAATAAAAACTAGTGGCCATAAAAGGACAGATAGGCCTCAACAACAATAATGAGTGACTTCCATTCCCCTCTCACTCTAGTACAGATAGATCACCCACACAGAAATATCAACTAATAAATTACAGTGTTAAACTTAACCGTAGGCCAAATGGACTTAACTGGCAGAATATACATTCTTCTCAGAATTTCACAGAATTTTCAAAACAGATTTTATGTTAGTCCACAAAGCAAGACTTAGTGATAAAAATGTTCAAGTTTTTTTCCATATTATCAGATCATAATGAGATAAAACTAGAAATACTAGAAATCAACATCAAGAGGAACTATACAAACACATGGAGACTAAACCATATACTTCTGTATGAGTGGGTAATTGGAAAAATAAGGGAGACATTTTTTTAATTCCTAGAATCAAAAGTAAATGTAAACACAACAGAATAAATTCTGTACAGTAGAGCAAAGGAAGTTCTAAGAAAGACATATATAACTGTGAATGTCAACATTTAAAAAAAAACTAAAAATGTTCTTAAATAAAAAACAACCTAATGATGCACTGCAAAGTTTTAATTTTTTTGGGGGGGGGCGGTCAGAGCTCTTTATTAGGCAGCAGGGCTGCGGTTCTGAGGGGGTGGACGACGGGCAGCCGGGGGCATCACCGGTACAGGTAGTCCGCCTGGATGTTGGCGGCGATCTCGGCCTCCCACTTGTCCCCATTGCAGTTCCTCATGTGTCTCCGTGGAGAACTCAAAGTTGGGGCCCTCCACGATGGCATCCACAGGACAGGCCTCCTGGCAGAAGCCGCAGTAGATGCACTTGGTCATGTCAATGTCATAGCGGGTGGTCCGACGGCTGCCGTCCGGCCTTGGGCTCAGCCTCGATGCTGATGGTCTGGGCAGGGCAGATGGCCTCACAGAGCTTGCAGGCGATGCAGCGCTCCTCCCCAGATGAGTACCGCCACAGGGCGTGCTCCCCGCGGAAGCATGGGCTCAGGGGACCCTTCTCAAATGGGTAGTTGATGGTGGCTAGCTCCCGGAACAAGTAGCTCAGGGTCATGCCCAGGCCTCCGATGAGTTCAGTCCACAGCAGGGTCGGAGATGCCCGGTCAGTCACTGACCTAATGTCCATCTCTTGTTCCTGTACGTTCACATACTTGTAGGTCGCTGTCACTGGGCTGCTGTGGAGGCTCGGGGCACTGGGGTGTCCTGTGCGTACAGCCTGGGCCAGGGCCCGCAGCAGCATGGAGGTGGTCAGACAGCGCATCTTGAGGTGCAGCCGCTCCTTCCCTCCAGGAGCATGGAGGTCAGCCGGGAGGCGGACCTCAGCTATAGGACCCAAAGTTTTAAATAAACAAGAACAAGCCAAATTCAAAAGTAAAGGGGAAAAAAAGAAAGTTCATAGCTGAAAGCAATAGAGTTTAAAAAAAAAAATACAAAAGGTCAATAAAACAGAGTTGATTCTTTCCAAAGATAAATAAGGTTGTATCCAAACTAACTAGAAGAAAGAGAAAACCCAGTCATTAATATTAGAGATGAAAATAGGACATGACAACAGATACAACTAAAATCCAGAGGATCATTAGGACATTTTGAAAATGTTATATTCTAACAAATTGAAAATCTATGTGAAATAAATTCTAGATACATGTGATCCACTAAAATTAAACAAGGTTTTAAAAAGAACCTAAACATATCAATAACAAGTAGTAACATTGTAGCTTTAATAGAGTCTCCCAACAAAAAATTCCAGAAATGGATGGATTCTTTGCTAAATTCTAGCAGACTTTTACAGAAGAGCTAATTGATGACCTTCAACTTATTTCATGAAATCAAAAGGAATATAATGGTTTCAAAGCCATTCCAAAATGCCCTTATCACCCTGAAACCAAAACCAAATAAAGGCATCACAAAGAAAGAAAACAACGGACTGATTTTCTTGATGAATATAGACAAACTCAAAAAGAGAAAATCTCGGGGGCTGGGAATATGGCCTAGTGGCAAGAGTGCTTGCCCTCCTACACATGAAGCTCTTGGTTCGATTCCCCAACACCACGTATATGAAAAACGGCCAGAAGGGGCGCTGTGGCTCAAGTGGCAGAGTGCTATCCTTGAGCGGGAAGAAGCCAGGGAAGGTGCTCAGGCCCTGAGTCCAAGGACCAGGACTGGCCAAAAAAAAAAAGAAAGAAAGAAAGAAAATCCCTTGAGAGAAAAATCCAACAATTCAAAGATCATGATCAGGTGAGATTTATTCCACAGTTGCAAGAACAGTGAAACACATGCAAATCAATAAACTTAATACAGCACACAAATATAATCAAGAATAAAAATCAAAGAAATGAAAATCAAAACTATACTGAAATTGTAATCATACTGGCTATCATCAAGAAAACAAATGACAAATGTTGGCAAAATCCCAGGGAAAAATAGACTACCCCTTATACACTACTAATGGTAATGTAAATTAATATAGCCACTGTGTAAATCAGTATGGACAGTCCACAAAAAGTTAAAAACAGACTTTCTAGGTGAATTAGTCATACCACTTCTGAGTACATCCAAAAGAAGCAAAGTTATTTTACCACAGAGGTACTTCATATCTGTGTTTATTGAGGCACTATTCACAATAGCCAAATCATTAATTTAGGCCAAATCATCAGGCCAGGTACTCATCAAAGGACAAACTGAAAAAAACAAAAGGTGGTGTAAATATACACAATGGCGTTTTACTCAGCCATTTCCTTCTAGAGGTTTTGGAAGTTTTATGACTTACATTTAGACATTCGATCTTTTCTAGGTTAGTTTGGGTATAAATGCATTAGGTAGGTCCCAAAGTTTATATTTTCACATAAAAACTTTCCATCATTCCAGCATTATTTATTGAAGACTGTGCTTTCTCCATGGAGATGCCTGGGACATTATTTGTGTGCGTCTAATTCTGAGTTCCTAGTTATCTTTCACAGATGTATTTTCTTTCCCTTTGACCACTACCCTATTTCCTAGTTTACTGTAGCTTCACACTACCCTGCAATCAGGGTCCAGTCAGGTGTGGTACTGGGTCAGGGACCTAGGCAAGAACGCCTTGCTTGAAGGCCAGCCTAGAATACATAGTGAGATTCCAGCTCAAGAAAAGCAAATAAATAAAATGTGCTGCTGAATTTATTTCAACATTATTCTGCTTTTTCTAACAGCTTTTCCTATTCTGGTTCATCCACATGTATGCATCTATATTTTGATATGTGTGTATAGATATAGATACATATTGAGAGAAAGAGAGACTTCATCTTTGTGAATTTAACTGGGATTGAGTTGAATCTATAAATCATACCAAGGGAGAATTAATGTCTTAATAGTGCTGAATTTTGTAATCTATGAACACATTTTATTTCTCTTCATTTATTTGATTTCTTTCATCTGTTTCATAGTTTGGGGCAGAAACATTCTATATGCATTTTGTAAATTTCAACTTCCACTGTCCATTGTAAGTTTCATGGTCTTCCTATACATGCTAGTGGGTCTCCACATAGATATCTTTTTCAATGAAGTTTTACAAGTTTCTAAACCTTAGGCCCAGGTGCATGCTCACACCCCACTCACTCAAAAGGCAGCGATCGTGACTTGAGACCAGCCCAGGGAAAAAGTTAATGAGAAGCTGGGTGAGAAGGTGCATACCTGTAACTTGGGAGGCATAAATTGGATGATCATAGTTCAAGGTTGGCCCCAGGGCCCCAAAAACCTTGAGACTCTATCTGAAAAATAACTAATGCAAAAAATGGCCTAGGTTTATGACTCAAGAAGAAGATACCTGCCTAGCAAGTGTTAGACCCTGAATTTAAACCCCAGTACTACAGGGAAATAAAAAACACTTTAGTGCAATGTTCAGGTACTTCAGCTTTTGTCACTTTAATGAATGGTATAATTATCACATGTGCTAAATTTCTGCTCCTAGTTTTGATCAGCAAAATTTGAACCCAACAATTTTGATAAACTCTACCATTATTTCTAACTATTTGCCTCTAGATGTTCATGAATTCATGAAGCAAATAATTGTATCCTCCCTTACCAGAAACAAATTTTGTTTCTTTTTTTCTCAATTCTTATATATACTTTACTGTTCTTACATACTTTACTTTGCTTTTCTTGTTTCTGAGACAGGGAATTCACATTTCTTGCTCATCTTAGTCAGATACTCTTTTATATGTATAATCTATATATTTGTACAGTGAACAAGTTTGAAAGACAGGCTTCATTATGAAGAGAGACATTCTCCCTCTAGGGCCCCAAAGCAAACATGCTTACTGTCCAATATAATAAAGATAACTATACTTCCTCAAAGGGCAGATCTGTTGAGTACCCATTATGAAAGAATCAGATTTCCTAAACTCGGGATTCTCTTTCTGCAATACAATCCACTGCAACAAGAAATGCTGCTATGATTTATACATCTTCCCCCTCCAAAATTCACATAAAACTTAGCTGTCATTGTAATGGTATGGGGAGGTGAGCTTTTAAAAGTTATTTAGGTGGCTGCGTGCTGGTAGCTCATGCCATTAATCCTACCTACTAAGGAGCCTGAGATCTGAAGACCATGTGTTGAAGCAGCCAGGGGAAAGAAAGCCCATGAGACACATCTCCAATTAAGCACCAAAAGAGTTGGAAGTGGAGCTGTAAATCAAGTGGTCAAGTGCAAGCCTTGAGCTCAGGGATAGTGCCCATGCCCTGAGTTCAAGCTCCAGTACTGGCACATAAAAAGGTAGCTAGGTATACATAGGTTTCTCCTTCATAAATTGAGTAATGCCATAATCCCCAATATACATTTGCTCCATCTTGCTCTCTATTTCCCTCTAGTCCTCTCTTTACCCTTCACCAGGGGATCACTTCCACCATCTTATCACACACACCAATGAAATGGTCCTTGCCAGATGCTAGTACCTTGATCTTGGACTTCCCAACCTCCAGATCTGTGAGCCAACAAATGTCTGTTGTTATAAATAACCTGATTTGTGGACTGTGACAATCGCCATGTCCTCTTCTTATTACTGTATGGGAATTAGGACTCAGGAAACTACTACAAAACAACGGCTGATACTTTGGCCGCTGCTCTTATTGTGAAAACTAAAATGCTTTTTCTCTGACATAAAAGTTTCATATCCTCTACCAGCATCTACAGAACCCTGGGAAGCCTACTTCTGTTAGCTTCCAGATGACTCACAGTTGATAGCTCTGTTGTGTGGGCCACAATGTCCAAAACAAAGGTAAGCTTCACTGACTTTCCTGATTCTAAAGAGAATGCTTGTAACATTTCACTATCAAATGTAACAAATGGTTAAATTTCTATGTAAATAACATTTCTGAAATTTAAAAAAGTATTTTTTGAAAAGCAATACCTAATCCATCCCACTTGGGAAACAGTTGCCTTAGCAGTCTAAGAGTTATAGCTTTCACAAAGAAAGCTCTGCTTAGAATCAAAAAGAAGGAATCCTTACAAAGGATCTATTGGAATTTCAGGCAACACATTTCTGACATTCTTCATCCCCCACCAACCCCATACCTGAAGCATCCTCAGTCTCAATGGTTGTAAATCCCCAATTTTCTCAAATGTTCTCTATAGAAGGGGTTGGTAGATTTTTTTGCCTACAAAAAGCCAGAGAGTAAATGTTTTAGATCTTGTAGGACGTAGTCTCTGTTGCAACTATTCAGTTCAACTATTGCGATGCAAAGTAGCTATCAATGACATGTAAGTAAGCACGCATGGCTGTGTTCCAATAAAACTTTATAAAAACAGATGCTAAGGGGCTGGGAATATGGCCTAGTGGCAAGAGTGCTTGCCTCCTACACATGAGGCTCTTGGTTCGATTCCCCAGCACCACATATATGGAAAAGGGCCAGAAGGGGCGCTGTGGCTCAGGTGGCAGAGTGCTAGCCTTGAGCGGGAAGAAGCCAGGGACAGTGCTCAGGCCCTGAGTCCAAGGCCCAGGACTGGCCAAAAAAAAAAACAGATGCTAACAAAGTTTGGTCTGCAACTTATACGGTGCTGACTCCGACTGTAGAGGAACAAATAGAGATATGAATACCCTTGCATTTCTCATAGAAAGAAACAGATGCCAGGCACAAAGAGATGTGCTGGAAGTTACAATTATTTTGTACCAAGTAAAGATTAGCACCTAGGTCTCCCAACTGTTGGTGCTCTTCCCATTACATCATCCAGCAAAACAAATGACACTTCTGGCAGAATTTGCTTCAGCAGTATTTTTGTTCACTTCTACTAAATGTATGCATATATATACATATATATATATATATATGGGTACTTGGCAGATGTCCATGAATATTCAAGTCTGCGCTCCAGTGACCTCCTCTGTGGTGTGCATTATTTGTCTAGCCTTGCATCATTCCCAGGTGAAGACATCCCAGTTTCATCTCAAGAATGTTCACGAAAACATGTGATACAATTGGGTTGGAAGCTGAACCCAACATCAGAACCTTTCCACAGTTAATAAGCAAAAACCATTCATCTCCAGGGGGCTGGGGATAGAGTGCTTGCCTTGCATACATGAAGCCCTGGGTTCGATTCCTCAGCACCACATATATAGAAAAAGCCAGAAGTGGCGCTGTGGCTCAAGAGGTAGAGTGCTAGCCTTGAGCAAAAAGAAGTCAGGGACAGTGCCCAGGCCCTGAGTTCAAGCCCCAGGACTGACAAAAAAAAAAAATCATTCATCTGCTAAATATTTCTAAGGCCTTTCTACAATATTTACCACACTCCTAATTTTTCATCTGCATACCAGAACTTATAACCAATCCACTTGAAGCCTATTTTCAAACCAAAGTCCCTGCCGAGTTCAAGCTCGTAATATTCTAAACAAAATAACACAAAAAAATGGAATATATCCTATTTACCTTATTTCTCTCATCTGCAATTTCTGACATTTAATCCACAAAGACATTTCATTTGGTCTGATGAGTTCTCCATGAAAGTGCTAAGCAAAAGTACTGAGTATAATCATAAATATCAACCTTGATACATAAAGCTAAGAGCAAAGCACTAGTTCTTAAACAATGGGTTTAGAAAAGAGCAGCTAACAACAAGCCTCAGCCAAAACCAAGACCTTTGCTGGTTTACTCAGTGTACCCAGGGCTATTTTAAACCATTCTTAGTGGAACTCACACCTTGAGTAGAAGACTAGGCTATACTAAAATTCTTCCAGTTCTAAGATTTAGTTACTCTAAATAAAGCAAATCAAGTGATTGCTTAGCCTGGAGAAATCCTCGAAGAAGATTAACTCCTCCATGAAAACTGTAAATGTAAATAGGGGGAAACCAAGACACATGAAGTTAGCTCTGCTTGCTTTCCTTCTATTCCCCGCCTCCAAACAGTAAAATCCACTCAGAATTGGTACCCTTTAGGGCACCCTAGAGAGACAGCATTCTGTCAGCATGAAATTACCTTCTACAACCAATTGATAATGATAATAATTGAAATGGAAAGATAGAGTATATCCTCTAAGAAATGATTTAGAATTGGCTTCACTGAAGCCATAGTCATGAATGTCAAAGCCTAGCCTATATTTGGTCATGAAACAGTAATAATCTTAGATATAGTGAATTCTATTGGAATCTAAAGTAGAAGTGGTAGGCGAAGCAAGAAGTCAACGAGTACTCTTGATACGTCCTTTTTCATAAAGAAGACAAGAAATACTTGGACTGGATCATGGAATCAGTAGCTCTTCCCTTTATTTTATGTCAGGGGGTAGGGAGTCACGGAGGAAAACCTCTTCCACCTTCTTCAAGACTTTCCTCTATGGCATGGACTACAAGGTTCATATTTCTGGTTTATTATCATTTAGGTATACATTTTCTAGGAAAGTTTATAATAGATATCTGCTATGTCATAGTGAATCAGAACGTCAAAGACTGTTCTAAAAACGTAAACAAAGGGTTAGACATCTGAACTGTTGATAAGAATTGGTGAAGCACTATCAGTTCCTGGCCTAACCTGGAGGCAAATCAAATTTCCTCATGTGGATGGTTTTGGAGCCTCCTAGTGGCAGCCTCAGGGGACCTACAGAGCTAGCTTGGAAAGCAAAAGGCTTTCAAGGAAAGAATATTAAATACATATGCTGATGATTAATTCATACACTTCAACCCTTACAATGTACTCAACACACTATGTAGGACACTAAAAATACAGAAATGGATAAATGTTGGCCCCTTCCTTATGGAATTCATTGCCTACTAGGTGAAAACAGAAATAACATAAAGCAAGTCATTTCTAATTGCAGTTGGGAAAGGGGATATTGTCGGAGGATATATCATAAACATAGATGGCATTTTTGCCTTAAAATGTAGACATCTATCTACTGGAGAAACCAAATTATTCCATATTTTCAAGGCTTTGGTAATTCTTTTTCCTGTTTGATATACTTTCCTTTTACACTAGCATCATTGTTAGAATAACTAAGGCTAGAGTTAAAATGAGTAGAAAACAAAATGTGAAAAGAGGCTGGGAGCAAAGTTAAGGTGTGAGCTTTATCCTCCAATCTCTGAGGAGATACGCAAGATGAATCAGAAAAGCAGCATACAGAAGGCAATTCACTACAATAACTGGCAGTAGGATGAGAAACGTATTAGGAGAATTGGTGAGCAAAGAAGCCCATGAACCTCGCATAATAATTCAGAAAAGGGGCCAGAAGAGCCTTTGTGCTGTGAGGTACAGCAGTGGTAGGAAAGAGGATTCCAGAAGTTAGATCACCTATACCTAGTGACCCAACAAACATAAGAGATTAGGTTCAGAGAAAAATCAAAACAGTTCCATATTTGTTTCTTAATACAGGAAGTAAACCGTGAAGTACTTAACCAAGGAAGGAGACCACAGAAGTTAAAGGCTGCTACAGTTTGAATCTGAGATACCTTCAGAAGGCTCAGACATTCAAGGTTTGGATGCCAGCTGACAGACTTTGGGGAAGTGATTTATCTTCAAATGTTGACCTAACAAATGAATTTATCCCTTATGATTTCACCACGGGACACTAATACAATGCAGGATAGAATTGGGAAGGTTTGAAAAGCTTGCCATTAGCCTCCTCCAAAAAAAAGTGCACATAAAGTTGAAGCCAAGGAAGATGTGGGTATTGAAGAAATTAGAACTATTAAAAAGAAGTTAAATTCTGTGCTTCAGGACAAGTACAAGATGCTTTAAGTCACTTCAAGAATTAACCTGAACCCATTCATCACAGGCTCCAAGGAGTAATAGTTTTATTTTTTATTCTATTGAGAAAGTATACTTGTGCAAATATTTTCAACATTTATTAGTATATGTTAGTTATACAGGGTATGGAATTTTTATGGAATGTCCATATTGGATATGATGTCCTTTATCATAATCATCCCTCCAATTACCCTGTCGTGTGCCCTGTCCATCCTTACCCAATTGCCTTCCACTGCCCTAGTGGTCCACTTCTAGTTCATGTCCTCCTTTTCTTGTCCCACATTCTACATATGAGAAACATCATGTGACACACACCCATGTGCATGTTGCTTCACTTAGCATGCTGGTCTCCAGTTCCAGCCATTTTCCTTCAAGCAACAGGAATAAGCTACGAGAGTGGCGCCCAAGATACCATGGAGTCCCCAAGAAGCTGGAAATGCCAGGGAGCATAGAACAGTTAAGCTAAGAAAAGTTACAGACAACAAGCCTGCTCAGCCCAAGAGAGGGGCCATTCCGCAGGCAAATGCCAAAGGCCTGGGGGTTGGCCCCTGGATCTCAATCACCACCATGTTTAGAAACAGGGTGCTATAGAAGGTAACATTGCCCCTGTTGGGGTTTGGTCTTCATTTAGTCCCACTCTCCCTTTCTGTGCCCTCATTCCTTCCTTTTGGAATGGGAATGTTTACTTCATGCCATTGTATTTTGGAAGAATGTTATTCATTTTAATTCTACAGAGACCCATAGCCAAGAGTTTGTCTTGAGTCTCAGGAACAAAAACTTCTGAACTTTAGAGAAATACTAGGTGCCAGGTGGGATCTTATTAACCAGATCTGTTAAAGACGATGTGAAATGTCAATGCATTAAACGCGTTTTGTGTAATGAGAAGGGCATGAAAATGTGGGAGACCAGGTTTTGAATGCTATTGGTTGGGTATTGAATGAGCCCCCCCCCCACCAATAGGCTCATGTATTAGGGGTTTGTATACAGATGATGGGTTTGGGGAAGTGACTAGATCTTGAGAGCTCTGACTTAATCAATAGATTCATTATCTGGTAGTGTTCCTACGGGATGGTGCAGTGTAGGAGGTCAGGCCCAGTGAAAGTTGGTGCATTTTGTTCCCTTTTGATTATCTTTACTTGCCAGCCACCAGGAGGTAAGCAACTGTTCTATTACACTCTCTGCACCATGATACTCTGCCTAACTAAGGCCTCAAGCAACAGAGCCAAATGACAATGGAACAAAACTTTCCAAACCATAAAACAAAATAAATCTGGCCTCCTTTAACGTGTGTCTGTGAGGCATTTGTCATAGCAATGAAGATGTCTGACTTAGGGCACAGGAGAAGGTGATGGATTACAGATACTCAACACTTTCCTACATGTCCAACAGATCCGAACCAAAACACCAGGTGCATGACTTCAGAGAGAGCTGAGGGGCATGAAAAGATGGGAGGAAAGACAGTAAGCAACAGACAGATGAATCCAGAAACCCTGACCTTGGGAGATATAAAAGAAACAATAGATCTTAAGCCTAGAGCAAACTGGTGGGGAAGGGCCAGACTTCTCTCTACAGTAAAAGCTGGCAGGTAAAAGAGAAAAGACAAGCCTCAAGAAGCATGGGCACACAAGCAGGCACTCTATAAAAGTAAACGTTAAAATGGGGGATCTGCACACCCTCTAGCAAGCACATGCCAGCAATGGGTCATGGGTCGTTCCTAGCTTGTTCACAAGTAACATGGAGTGGAATCACCTTAGAGAAGAATTACAACCTCTCCCCTTGTCTGTGGAGAGAGCAGAAGACTCTGCACTTTAAAAAACAATCTTCAAACCCCAAACACTGCTACCCTTCCACTGGCTAAGTGAGAGACCATCCTAAGAATCTGGTTGTGACTTGGACTCAGATACACAGCCACAAATCTACTTGGGTGGGAAGTGTGAGCTTCAAGCCACACCAGAGGGAAGCCAAGAGGGAAAACATCAGCAGAGCTTCAGCCAGAACTCTGAGAAGAGAGAGGCCAGCTGTTGTGGATATGAGCAGGAGTGTGAGACAGAGAACTGGAAGGCCACGGTGCACAGGATAAATCAGTGCCGGGACCATTCCAAGCCAGCACACACTACTTGAGTTTGACTGATTTCTACAGTCAAACTGTAGAAACAGACAGCTGATTAGTGGAAAGCAGCACTGCTCAGGAATGTCCCTATGCTAAACTCACAGGCAGAGCACATCTGGTGTAAGGAGGCATCTAACCAAGGTTTCTTGGGGTTCAGCTAGTGGGGGACGTTTGGGAGCTGCTCCTGCATAGGAATTCAGTCTAGTTGAGGAGACAAGACTGGATCCAGGCTTCAAATGGCCACGTCTGGCCTAACGCTTTTGGATTTCAAAGAAAAACATAGCTACTACCCCCACCCCTCCAAAAAAGTACACTGGAAAAGACAACTGGTGAGGAGAGAGATCCACAAACTTCAGCAAGGAAGAAATAGTGATTGGTGAGTTTTGTTTTTTCTTCTCTCTGCATATTTTTATTTTATTCTCCTTTACCATTTTTTTTGGTTGGTTGCCGGGTTTTTACTCCGGGCCTGGATGCTGTCCCTGAGCTTTTTCACTCAAGCCTAGTGTAGTGCTCTACCACTTCAAGCCACAGCACCACTTCTGGATTTTGAGTGGTTAATTAGAGATAAAAGTCTCATGGGGACTTTTCTGCCCTGGGTTGGTTTTGAACCATGATCCTCAGATCTCAGCTTCCTGACTAGGATTATAGGTGTGAGTCACCCACACCTGGTCACCATTATTTCTTATATCTTCAACCCATACACTTTCCTCTTTACTGCCTTATTCTTTTTTCCTTTACTATTCTCCTTCTTGTAACTTGTTAATGCCTTTAGATTTAACTTTTTTGAACTCCTAGTTTAGCTAATAGGTACCTGGTTCCTTTTTTTGTCTAATTTCATTGGGTGTAAAGTTGATGTTTTCAATCATTTTTTATTACTTACATATCTGGCTTGTTTAATTTTATTGTAGCAGCACTGGGGTTTGAACTTGGGGCCTTCTGAGTCCTAGGCTAGTGGTCTGCCACTTGAGCCATACCTTTCTGACTTATTTTTTTCAGTTGGGATCTCATGCATTATCCCTAGGGTCTACCCCAGACCACAATTCTCCTGCCATTGCCTTGCACTTAGCTGGGACTACAGTCATGTTCCATCATGCCCAGCTTGTTGTTTGAGATAAGAGTTTCAGTAACTTTTTGCCTGGGCTGACCTCTTTCCACAGTGACCCTCCCATCTCTGTCTGCTACGTAGCTGGATTACAGGCATGCACTGTAAGTGATAGCCATTACAATGGATGCACAAATTACCATATAGAAAAATAAGAGATACAACAAAGCAAGGTAATATAACTCCTCTAAAATCCCATAAGTCCTCAATAGCCAAATCTAAAAGTAATGAAAGGGTAGAAATGCAGGACAAAAGAATTCAAAAGTCTAATCTTAAAAATGACCAATGAGGGCTGGGGATATAGCCTAGTGGCAAGAGTGCCTGCCTCGGATACATGAGGCCCTAGGTTCGATTCCCCAGCACCACATATACAGAAAACGGCCAGAAGCGGCGCTGTGGCTCAAGTGGCAGAGTGCTAGCCTTGAGCGGGAAGAAGCCAGGGACAGTGCTCAGGCCCTGAGTCCAAGGCCCAGGACTGGCCAAAAAAATAAATAAATAAATAAATAAATAAAAAATGACCAATGACCTAAAAACTGATTTAAACAGATAAATAAAATAAGGAAGTCAACCCAAGATTGAACAAATAAGTCTTCAATATGGATTAGAATTTCAGCAAGGAAATTGAGATTCTAAAACAAAGTACTAGAAATGAAAAATAAATCAAGTTAAAAACACACAGGAATGCATCAATTTTTTTACAAAAATAAAAAAGCAAGCAAAATGATATTATGGATTGAAGAAAACTTTGAAAGAATATTATAACATAGACACTTCAAAGTTAAAACTGCACCAAAGTGTGGCTCAAGAGGTAGAATGCTAGCTTTGAGCAAAAAGGAAGCCAGGGACAGTGCTCAGGCAATGAGTCCAAGCCCCAGGACTGGCAAAATAAAATAAAATAAAAACTGTAACATAGATCAACTGGACACAAAAAACATAAGCAGAATATTCCCTCCAGATGTTGTGAAATACCAATACTCATAAGTAGCCCATAGGTTTCTCCAAAATAGGGCAGACTTAGGGCCACAAAGCAAGCCTTACCAAGCCCAAAAAAGATAGGCTGAATGTCTTGTGTCTTGTCAGATCATAATGGAATGAAACTAAAAATCAGTTTCAAGAGAAATTTGCAGGAACTATTCAAACACATGGAGGTTGAACATTACACTTTTGAATGACCAGTGGGTCACTGAAGAAATCCAGGTGGTGGTTTTCTGTTACTAAACTAAAAAGGAAATGGAAACATAACTTATCCCATACCTTAAAAGAGAGCAAAGCTGTTTTAGAAGAGAAGCTTAGGGCTATGAGTGCTATATTTAAACACCAAAGCACTCTAAAATGAATAATCTAATCATGAACCTCAGAGTCTTAGAAAAATAAGAACAAGAGATACCCATAATTAGTCAGCAGAAACAAATAAACATCATGAATAGAAATCAAAGAAATGGAGACTAAAGGAATACAAAGAATCGATATATGAAAGGCATTTCATTTTATTCAATTTATTTTTAGTATCTTTAAGTAGTTATACAAATGGGAATCAATTCAACATATCAATTCATGAGTACAATGCATCTTGATCTGTGTTACCTCTTCCATAATGCTTGTCTCCACTTACTTAAGCCCAACCTCTCCCCTCAAGTTACCTAGCTCCTTCTTCATATATATATGTATATATACATATACATATATATATACATATATATATATATGCGGAGTATTATGGCTGTATTTGCCCACTATTCCTCTCTCCGTTTGTTTTTCCCCTCCCTTTAAGTATCATCTCCCTGGGGGAGGGGGGGGAACATGTTTCAGCTTCCTGGTATTCCTTCTGTTAAACTGTCCACTAATTGTTAGAAGCAGTTGACTGGTGAGAATCTACCCATGAATATACCATACTCTGTTTGATTGTATATATACACATATGGCCCTGTGTGTGTTTTTAGACATGTTTATATTTTAAAGCTAACATTTATAAATATGTAATGCCTATAAATAAACCCAAGGAAGGAGGTAAAAGATCTCTACAAGGAAAATGACAAAACACTAAACAAAGAAATTGAAGGAGATGTTAGAAGGTGGAAAGGCCTCTCATGCTGATAGATGACAGTCCTGATCATATGAAAAGTCGATCTGAAGATTCATTGTAACCTTTCTCAAAATTCTAATAATAGGGCTGGGGATATAGCCTAGTGGCAAGAGTGCCTGCCTCGGATACACGAGGCCCTAGGTTCGATTCCCCAGCACCACATATACAGAAAACGGCCAGAAGCGGCGCTGTGGCTCAAGTGGCAGAGTGCTAGCCTTGAGCGGGAAGAAACCAGGGACAGTGCTCAGGCCCTGAGTCCAAGGCCCAGGACTGGCCAAAAAAAAAAAAAAAAAAAAAAAAAAATTCTAATAATAGTCTCTGTTTTTTAAAAAAATAGAAAAATAAATCCTAAAACCCATATGGAAACACGCAGACACACACACACACAACAAAAAAGTAATCCTGAGCAAAAAGACCAGTGCTAGAGGTATTTGCAAACATGACTTCAAATTATAATACAGAGTCACAAGTTGGTACTTGCATACAATTAGATATGCAAATCAATGACATAGAAGACCTAGAAATAAAGCCACATAGGTACGGGCATGTGATTCTTGACATATTGATATATTTAGCCTTTATACATATATAATATATTATATATTTTGAAACTTTGTGTATATATATATAACTTTGCATGTGTGTATACATATATAATATCTATATTATATATATGAGAAAAGACAGCCTCTTCAAATGATGCAGGGAAAATGTAGAATTAGAATTCAAGTTTTTCTCTACAAAATGAAATCAAAATGAATCAATATACTACCTAAAACTCTGAACCTACTAAAGAAGAATACAGTGCAAAGACTTCCAGATACAAACATAGGTGACAACCTTCTGAAAAAAAATAAACAAAAATTGGCCAACAAGATCACATTAAATTTAAAAAGCTTTTGTACATCAAATGAAACAACAGAGTACCAAGACAACCTACAGAATGAGGGTGGAAAATGTTTGCCAGCTATTCCTCCAGAATGCATAGAGAACTCAAAAACTTAAACACAAAAAGAGCTACTAATCCATAAATAAATGGCAAATGAACTGGAAAGATATTTTCCAAATAAAGTAGAAACAGCCAATAAGTATGTGAAAAAATGTTTAGTAGCTATAACTATCAGAACTATGAAACTACATTGGGATTCCATCTCATCCTGAGCAGAATGGCCATCAACGAGAAAACGAGAAAATAAAAACAAATGGTAGCAAGGATATGGGGCAGAGAGGCACTAAGGGAACCCTATACACTGTGGGTGGGAGTGTAAATTAGTCATGCACCAATGGAAATACATATAGCAGGTCCTCAAAAAAAAAAAACACCTAAAAATTGAACTGCCAGGTATAATACAGTCTTGATTCCATAGGTAAAGGAAACAAAGACAGCACATGGTAGAAATCTAAACACAGTCATGTTGATTACAACACTCAGTAACCAAGTTATGAGATCAGCCTTGGTGAATGGATAAAGAAAAAAAATGTGTGTATACACATTTATGTATCATACACACACATATATATATACACACATTTATACATCATACACACACACTGTGGAGTTTTATTAAACCCTAGAAAAGAACATGTGCAATTTGCAAGAAACTAGTTGCAACTGGAGATCTACAAACCAAAAGGAGAGATGTTAAAAGAAACCAATCCAGCTGACAACTTGAGCTTGAACATTTAGCCTCTAGAACCATAAGGAATGCAATTCTGAGGTTATAAATACACTTTTGGTGTGTGAGCCACCCAGTCTGCAGTTGTTTTGTTATGGCAGAGCTAGAAAATTAATATTCTAACCTCATCGATAATTTTGAAGGAGGTTTCCTTATTCCATCCCTCAACTCCTCCACTGCCTCGAATCCCCAGTATTCTACACCTTCTGAGATTTGCATAGAACTTTGTTCTTGGCTGTAGGCCAAATAATTATTTCTTTTACCGCTATTATTTGATAAATGATAAAACTGGGCCTCGACAAACTAAATAACTTAGCCAACGGTACACATTATTTGTGATGGATCCAAGACTGTAGCCAGATATGCAGACTTGTAATTGTAATCCTATTTTAAAAAAATCTATGCCTCCAGATATTTAATGAACTGCTTATGCTATTGTGCTTCCTTTTCCATGTGGCACCTTTGCATATCAATAGGATATTCAAATACCAAAACATTCAAACTAATGACTATGTTATGGTAGAATACAGGCACCCTGAAAGACAAGTAAAGGGAAGACTTGAGGGCAGGGAGATGCTTTGGGAAACAGATCATAGCATAAATTTGGGGTATCTGATACTGATGGAATAACAGAAACCATATCAAACCTCTCACCTTAATAAGTTGAAAAAGAATCAAACTCCATGAAACTGGTTGAGACAGAAAATATATGGCAGAGGTAGCTAAGGGAAGGAAAACAAACATGCTGACTCCTAGGTGCTCCACTTCATTGCTAAGCACAGTTCTCAAGTAAGTGCAGAAGAAGAGCCCAAACACAATTCAATAGTCTTGCTGAACCGGGGAGGCAGAGTTCAAACTTAGGAGAGGCCAAGACAACTAGAACTTAGAGGAGAGAGAACAGGAGAGGGAGGAGCTATAGGAAGATCGGAAGCTCCAGAGAGCTGCAGAGAAATGCCCTAGCATGTACATGAACATCAAGCTAAAGAAAAGAACCACCAGACAGAATTAAGTAGAACAATTACCATAACTAACACTGGAAAAGCTAACCCAAGAGCATAATTCATGTCCTAGACAGCCAGACCAAAAAGACTTCATCATATACAGACATATTTAAGAAGAAAAAGAAATGTACTCATTGCCCTACTTATGTAACTATAATCCCTCTGTACATGACTTGTACAACAAACTTAAATTAAATTTTTTAAAAGAATTTAACTGCTGGGAGCCAGTGGCTCACACCTATAATCTTAGCTACTAAGGAAGCTGAGATTTGAGGGTCTTGGTTCAAAGCCAGCCCCAAGTAGTGAAGTATATAAAAATTTAAATTAAAAAAGAAAGCAGAAGTGGATCTGCGGCCCAAGTGGTAGAGTTCAAGCCTTGTATAAAAAATACTCTGGTACAAAAAAAAATAAAATAATAAAACTGCTTACAAAGACTCTCACTTGTTTCACTCACTCACAGATATTTTCTCTCCTAAATCTACTTGAGAGGTATAGCATATACACTTGAAACAGAAGCAAATGGTACAATCGTTGGGGGGTAAAAACATGGTTCTTATTTCCTAGGGCCTTAGAACTTCAGACCAGATGCAGCTAACTAAAGCCACTGCAGTAAGAAGATATTTGGGAATAAGGCAGGACTCAAATAAGAGTTGCAAGGCAGAGTGAATCTGATTTTTTAAAAAAAAAGAGAGAGAGAGAGAGCCTTTAGACAAGTGAAATAATTTGTTTAAATATTTGTAGAATATCGAAATGGAAATTCATTTGCAGAGATGAAAAGCTGTCCTTGGAAAAAGCCCCCTGAGCTCCTCCTAGACCCATATGGACTAGTTTGTGTGCTCATGACTTTTCAGTCCTGAGGAGGATTGGAAATTCCACTGTCTCTTCTCACTGCTAGAGTCCTGTTCCCCCGCATGACTTTTCCCCCTTTTAACACCACAAGAGACATGGAATTAACTTTCCTGCCACACGCAGCTGGCACCAAAGCAAACCAAGCTGCGAGGTGGCTGACCCAGAATTACTGATGAATACTCAAAGTAAACATGCTTTCAGCCAATCTGGAATGGTATACTTCTAAGAGCACAGAGAACTCTTAAACTTAATTAACTCATCAGGACAAACTGTCCATCCAATGGAAGTTTTTCAGTAATGAATATCAGACTGCAGATCTTCCTGCAGCTGAGCTTGTTTATCATTCGGGGAGGCTGCTTCTGCATGGCTCGTAGAGAGTTTCAGGATTTTTATTTTCACTGGCTTCTGGCTTCTTATATTTATATAAACAGGCCAAGAAAGAAAAACACACATGAGAGCAAGTTTAAATGGAAGATCCCATGTCCCTCCCCCAAAAAGGCAGAAACACCTACCTTTTTCCTTTTCCACATGTCAGAGTGGACAACCAAGAAGGAAAAGGCCAAGTGTGGGGGGAAAAAATGGAAGGGCTTCAGTAAAAAACATGGATTTCCTTAAGTGGGTTTGTCATTGTTTGGAAGTTTTAATAAAGTGCTCTCTACTGCAAAATTTGATGATAGCCTACTGTGAGTTATACCCAAAAGAAAAAAGAAAAGAATGACACCAGACCCACACAAAGACTCCATCCTAACCTAAGGAAAGGCCAAGGGAATCTCTTGAATGAACTCAGACTCGTGCCACAGATAACCAGTGCTGTGGAAAACAGCACTGTGTTTTTTTCTTTCAGTTGTTTCATTTACCAGTTTCTTTTTGTTTCTGTAGTCGATGATCTCCTGAACGACCATGCTGTAAGGGAATCAGGATCCTTTCTGAGACAGACATCAACCCTTTGAAAGATCCAAGAAGGTCTTGTTAGAGGGGACTTCAAAGACTACTTACTGGCCTGCATCAAAAAGACAGGGTGCCTCCAGTCCTCTGAGAACTGGCCTGGGTAGACAATTTGGTTACCTTTAAGGAATGTTCCCCACTGTCCCAGTGGAGGTGGGCTAACTTTGTGAAGTATAGAGTCATTCCTACCACAGATCACTTGAGATGCCCACTGCTGTAGTGACTCATCGAAACCAGCTCTCCTTTGTGAAGTGCCCACCATGCATCAGACACGTGGCTAGTACTTTACATTGATATGATGTCATCCTACAATAACACAATGAGGCACTGTAGAGCAATAGTTAAGAGCATAGATCCTGGCCTCAGACAACCTCAGTGTTTTACCTCATCACTTATCAAGTTGGGTGAATCTCAATACTTAGATAACTACAGTGATCCTTGGCTTCTACCTCCATCTATAAAGAAAATGTGAGAGTTTACTGCACAGAATTCCTGTGAGTGTGAAATTAACCAATAAACGGTAGCTATTTTTCATTTATGCCTTGCAGATTTAAAAATCAAAACTTAAACTAAAGCCTAGCAAGATTAACTGACCTATCCAAGGAGTCTGATACAGGTCTTTGTGACTCCAAACCCGAATTCCTTAATGATTTCACCAGCTTGACCCCCATATTCTCAGAACCAAGGGTCTATGAAACATGGGTCCCATAAAAATGTATATTTTATCTCTCTTGGAGATTTCACTCTTACTAGTATATTAAAAGCTCCTTAAAGAAACCTATTTCACTTGTCCAGACCCAATATTTCACAGACATGTTTGGCAATGCCATAGATATTCAGGATTGCAAAACATCCTTTGCTTAAAAAAAAAAAAAGTCAACCTATCACAAATAAAATGTGACATTAGCAAATGTAACATCGCCATTGCCAATAATTCAAAGTTAACTGTGTTTTATTCAATTACATTTTCTTTACTGTATGCAATGTTTGGTATGGGTTTTTTTTAAACCAAATAAAACAGATTGTGAAATTGAAGTTTTAAAAGAAAATACAGGACCAGAAAAAAGTTACTTGGCCAA
Organism: Perognathus longimembris pacificus; assembly: GCF_023159225.1. Taxonomy (NCBI): domain Eukaryota; kingdom Metazoa; phylum Chordata; class Mammalia; order Rodentia; family Heteromyidae; genus Perognathus; species Perognathus longimembris. Next base: position 23,767,803 of record NC_063162.1, on the reverse strand, counting down.
AACAATCTAATCCTCAGACAGAATCTAATCCTCAGACTTTATCTAACACTGTCTTCTACACCAGTGTCCAAAATGAGTGCCACATGTGTTCCATAGGTGTAAGGAGAAAATAATGTAACATCTACTGATACATTTTAGTCAAAAGTAGCATGCGTGGAATACAGTGTCTATGACATTCCACACAGGGTCTTCCAAACCAGGTCCATTTCCGATTGTTATATCACAGTTGTAACTACTTTCAGCGTGCCATATGTAACTTTAGCCTCTATTATTGATGATATTCCTGTATCACCTTCCTGTGGTTGTACCTACACTATCTCTGTATCTTATCTGAGTATATTGGAAACCGGGTATACTGGTATTAGAACCAGGAAATTGGAAGGGAATACCAAAATCGAGAGACACAGGGTAAAAAAAGACAAACAACTACAAAAGCAGTACTTACAAACTGTTTGGTGAAAATGAACTGAACAACTCATGGGGGGGCGGGGGGTAAGGGAAAGGGAGAGGGGGGAGGGGGGAATGAGGGATGAGGTAACAAACAGTAGCAGAAATGTATCCAATGCCTAATGTATGAAACTGTAACCTCTCTATAATTCAGTTTGATAATAAAAAAATATATATATAAAGAAATGTATCCAATGCCTAACATATGAAACTGTAACCTCTCTGTACATCACTTTGACAATAAATAAGAAAGAAAAAAAAAGACAAAGGAAGGAGCTGGGCACCAGTGGCTCATACCTGTAATCCTAGCTACTCATGATGCTGAGATCTGAGTGTTGTGCAGGCAGAAAAGTCCCCAGGAGACTCTTATCTTCAATTAACCATTCAAAAACCAGAAGTGCAGCTGTAGCTCCAAGTGGTAGAACACTAGCCTTGAGCTGAAGAGCTCAGGGACAGTGCCCAGGCCCTGAGTTCAAGCCCATGACTTACAAAATAAAAAAATAAAAATAAAAAAGACAAAGGAAGGGAAAGAACTACCCTGAAAATTGAACTGAATTTTCATTATGTTTACAATGAGAAGTTGAAAAGAAACAAACTGGAAAAAAACACAAAATTTAAATTACCATCAATTTAAGATACTAGATAACACAATTTTATTAAAATTACAAGTTATCACTTGTGACTCAACTATAATTAAGACTTCTGATGCAAGAGAGAAGGAAGGAAAGAAGGGAGGGAGAGTGGGAGGGAAGGAGGGAGGGAGGGAGGGAAGGAGGGAGGGAGGGAAGGAGGGAGGGAGGGAAGGAGGGAGGGAGAGAGGGAGCGAAGGGAAAGAGGGGAGGGAGCGAGGGGGAGAGAGAGAAGTAAGTTGCTTGTGGTGGTACACAGGTAGGAAGATCACAGTCCCAGGCAAAAAGTATGGGATCCTATCTGAAAACCAAACTAAAAGTAAAAGAGGTGGGGGGAGAGGGAGGGGGAGGAGAAGAGGAGGGGGAGGGGAGGGGGAGGGGATGGGGAGGCCCATACCATGATATATTCTGCTAGCTGGGGTGACAGGCACATATCACCACACTCAACTTTTCCTATTGAGAAAGGATCTTGTGAACGGAACGTTTGTTTTTTTTTACCCAGACTGATGTGGAAACCAGGATCTCCCTATGTCAGCCTCCTCCATAGCTGGGATAACAGGCAAGCATGATTACCACATCTAGCTATTGATTGAGTTGAGGATTTCATGAACTTTTGGCTTGTGGGAGTGGGGCTTGTAGGGGTTGGGTTGGCTTTGAGCCATAATCCTCCCAATATCTACTTCCTGAAAAGCTAGAGTTACAGGTATAAGCCCATCACACCCTGCTACCACCTTTTGTGCAGTTAGACTATTCCTGCTTTTGTTGCTAGAACCTTCTCTGGCATGCTCTTTGCCTTCATGGGGTCCAACCTAACCATAGTGTTCATGTATTAAGACTGCCCCTGCTTGGTCCCCATGAACATGAAACAATTAAAGTAGTATGACTCAGAGCCAACACAATCCTAAAGATCAATAAATGTAGATCAGGAAGTCCCGTGAGGGAAGTGTTCATCTGGATGACATAGAATGCAGATCTGCCACAATTATTAGCTCATTCCTAAGAAGAAATACAAAATCACAAAATTCCACTAAAAATGCCTTACGTGTGGCAACATTCACAGACTCAAGCAACTCCTCATTACTGCCATCTAGCCAGGCATAGACTGCCTACAAATGCATAAAGAGAGATAGCAAGATTCCAGAAAATGGAGACATAGGTTATGTTGTTGTTGTTATTATTTTTGGCGTTTGCTTTTGTTGCTGTTGTTCTTGTCTTTTTAGGGGAGGGCAAAAGAAGGGCACGGCAATGGAGGGAGAGTGAACAAATGCAGTCGCAGTATTCCATATGCACTACGTAAACAATGAGCTATGCAACTTGTGGGCAGGGACAGGACAGGGGAAATGAGGCAAAGCAAAGGAAGGGGTGACATTGTCCAAGAAGCACTGAACTCATTGCCTGATTTATGGAATTGTAACCCCTTTGTGCAACTCCTGAACACTAACAGTAAAAAAGAAATGTAAACAGCTGAGCATGATTCTGCATGATTCCTTCCTGCCCCAAAACTATGTTCACGTTTCCAGGTTAAAAGTAAAACTCCATTTTATATTTAGCACTTATCTTCTGAGAGCTCCTTCTAAGCAAACACAGTGCTACTCATTTATAAATAGCCCAGGAGAACATCCTACAAACTTTAATAAGCTATAGATGGAAGAATACTAAGCATAGCATTAGAAGCACCAAGTTCAGGCTTTGCTCTGCACAAATGAATAGCTGTGGGAACTTGGGTAAACCATCTGATTTCCACATGGGGTTCTTGTTCATTGAAATAAGAAGATTAAATGATGCATAGCTTTGTATCAATGAATGCATCCAGCCCCATAGTAAGAAATATTCCAAAAATTGCATCTGTACTGAATATGTACTGACTTTTTCCTCTTGTCATTACTTCCTAAATAAATACAGTGTAACAACTATTTATGTAACACTTACATTGTATTTGGTATTGCCAGCAATCTAGAGATGAGGCTGAAGTATGTAGAAGGATATGTGCATGTTTTCTGCAAAGACAGCATCATTTTTCTATGAGGAGCCTGAGCACCTGAAGACTCTGGTATCTGCCCGAGGCTCTTCGATCAATCATCCATGGATATGAAGGGAAGACTATGTATATAACAAAATTCCATGGAAGATAAAAATGCTAAAGGGAAGCATGAATTTGATGAAAGTAAAGAAGATATACCCTTTTCTTAAGATTCAGTACTACCTGAGCTTAACACTACTGAACTGTACATCTAAAACTGGTCATAGAGGTAAAGTTTTCCTAAGCTAAGAATAATTCATAGAAGCTAAAGAAATACCTTCCAGGAGAAATAAAAAGAATAGGCAAAACAACAACAAAGACCTGATGTCCAATTATGTCGTCTTACACAACTCACTTGTTTCTTTCATTATGTTGCTTGCTTAGGCATGCAGGAAAATTGTTTTTTTAATTTGGCACAGTCCCATTTGTCTGTTTCTGCTTTTGTTACCTGTGCTTTTAGGGTCTTAAGAAATCAGTGCCAAAACCAATGTCGTATAGACTTTACCCTTCTTCTAGCAGCTGGACGGTATAAGGTCTTAGATTCAAGGCTCTAATCCATTGAAATGATTTTTGTATATGTTTTAGATAAGAATCAAACGTCATTCTTTCTGTGTGGACATCTAGTTTTTCCAATAATCTCTGTTATACACATTTAGCACCCCTGTCAAAGATCAGATGGCCACACCTGCATGACCTTACTTGTGGCCTCTAAATTCTGTCTGTCTCTATTTCAATATCATATTGTAATTATTTTGTGTGTTTGCTGGTCTTGGGGCTTGAACTCAGGGCCTACGCACTGTCCCTGAGCTTTTGTGCTCAAGGCTAGCACTCTACTACTCGAGCCATAGCTTCACTTCTTGGCTGTTTGTTGTTGTTGTTGTTGTGTTTTTTATGTTTAATTGGAGATGAGAATCACACAGAGTTTTCTGACCTGGTTGGCTTTGAACCTTGTCCTCAGAACTCAGCCTCCTGAGTAGCTAGGATGACAGGTATGAGCCACCAACACCTGGTCCATACTGTAATTTTGTAATGTAAAATGGCATAGTCTTTACAGATAATCTACACATATGCTCTCATATACTTCAACTAATTTCTAGATTACCAATCATATCCAATATAATGTAAATAATATGCAAATAGTTGTCATGCTATATGGTCTAGGGAAAAAGAAAGAAAAATGTCTATATATGTTCAGTACTGATGCAAACTTTTTTGAAAAATTTTCCTCCATGCTTGGTTGAGTTCACAGATGCAGAGCTCACAGATTTGATATTGACTATGAATTTTTTTAAACCGCAGAAAAGGGAACAAAGGCTAATATGGATAAAAGAAAACTGACTACATTCTTTTCTTTATAGGAATATTTCATATCTCAGTCTAGGTTCCCAGTTATTTCCAGAACCTTTCCAACTTCCAATCAACCAGTACTGCCAGAGAATGAGCATTACAGTGTCCTCCAGGTAGAAAGCCATTGGCTAGCCAAGGTCATGGCCTTCTTGTTCATGTCTGTACCTTAACCACAGCCTTTTCTATACTCCTAGAGGAGACTGAGTTACTAGAGAATAAGCCAGGTAATCCACTGCAAGGCTGGGAGCAGAAACTGGAGATTCTGACCCCTACTCACCATAGGCAGCTACTAAGAGTTGTCCCATTTAACTCTTGTCTATATCTAGTATTTTTCTTGTATTTTGTCCCTTCTGAAGAAATAGCCAAAGATAACAGGCATCTGAGCATCTGTGAACTCCTTCACAGGCAAACTGTGATTCCTCAGGAAACCTTATCACAAGAGTATGTTGACATTAAGCTTGTAGATTCTCCACAGGTAGGCTACTATAGGCCCACATTCCAGCAGACCCAGCATCCAGACTTGTTCCAGTCGATGCTGACTAAGGAATCCATTCAGGCTTCAAACTAATCCTGTGGACCAAGATTCCAAGCCAACCCCTATGGCTCCCAGATGCAGGCTACCACCAGGCCAGCACCCACATATCCAGTCTCCACACTGTCCCCAGTGGATCCGGCCACCATTTTCACACACCAAACTGGCCCCTCTGGAATCAGGCTCTAGGCTGTCTTAGGGGTGTGTGTGTGTGTGTGTGTGTGTGTGTGTGTGTGTGTGTGTGTGTGTATCATCAGAAGGAAATGAATGCATCAAGCAAGTATTCATGGATATGGAGTAAACAACAGTAGTAGGGGACTTCAATGTCACACCTAAACAACATTATAAACCAAATGGACCTAACAAACAGAATCTTCTATACAACAGTGATAAAATAGACATTGTTCTCGCATCCAGACAGATCATCCTCTAAGATAGATCGTATGGTAGGTCATAAAAGTTTTAACAAATTTAATATTTAATAAATAAGTCTTAACAACTACATCTTTTTTAACCACAAATATTAGAAATCAGCATTAGGAGGATTTGGGGGAAATGCAAAACTTCATAGAAATTAAACATCTGCTGGATAAGAAAGATCACATGCATCCCAATATTACAGCTCATGGAACTAAGAAACAAGAACAAACTAAGACTAAAGTTAGTGGGAAAAGGAAATAATAAAACTAGAACTGAAATAAATGAAATAGAGAGTAGAGAGGCAATAGAAATGATAGATGAAACTAAGAAGTGCTTTTTGAAAGCTAGCAAAGCTTTAGCTGAATTGAGAAAAAGAAGACTCAAAATTACAAACTAAGGAGGAAAAAAATAAAATTTCTAACACAGAAACAGGATCCTGAGAGAATATTACTATGTGTAGTTATACATGAACATATTAGATAATCCAGAAGAAATAAATTTCTAATTCAAACACAATTTAATACAAACAAATAATAACTTTGAATTATTAAGAAATAATCCAAATAGATTTTATAATGAGTAAGGAAATATCACTAATAAAAAAAATCTCATCAAAGAAAAGCCCTGGATCAGGACAGTTTCACTGATGAAACCTACTGACCATTTAAGAATAAAAGGCCAATCCTTTACAACCACTTCTGAAAAAAAACACAAAAGAGAATACTTCCAAACACATATAGCAATCCAGCATTACTCTAATACTAACACCAAACTAAGATGCCACTAGAAAAGTATTCCTCATAAACAAGGATGCAAAAGCCCTCAACAAAGAGTTAGCAATGTGCCAAAAAGACTTTGTTATCCTCATGAGCTAAAAGAACCAAAAATATTCATTTAGAGAGAAAAAATTGCAGTAGGTATCAAAATAAGAATACGTAAAAATGAGACTTTTAAAGAAAGTAAAAAAAAAAAAAAGAGAGAGAAAAAACGTACCACTGGGGTAAATATTTTAGATGTTTACAGTTCTTCCACTAAGAAAGAAATATGACTTTGCCTTCAGAAGTCTGTGGAGGCATGGCTCAAAGGGTGGAGCACCTGTCCAGCAAGTACAAGGCCTTGAGTTCAAACTCCAGCACCACCAAGAAAGCATACGGTAATCACACAGATCTTACCTTACTCAGTGTCACAGTCAAAAGCCAAACCTGAGGTTTAGAATGTTTGTGTGCTCTCCCACGGGCATATGTGCTTGGGATACACTTGTTTTCTTATTGTTGCTATTTTTATTTGTGTGTGTGTGTGTATGTGTGCGTATGTAGACAAAGCAGTAGTGGTAGGAGGCAGCTAGCCGTGAGTCATGGCAATATGCAAAGTGAACCTAAAATGGAGAAGATCCCAAGGTCTCTGGGAGAAAAAAAATACTGTAATTAAACGTCCTGACTCCCAGGTGACCCCAGCCCTGTAGACCAGACCTAGAGAGAGGAATGTCTCATAGGCGCCCGCCATGAGTACTCACTCTGGAGATAAGCTGCTTGTAATCTATAGAAAGTGTCTTCATTACAGGTTCCTTAGGCTGCGTTTGCAGCCACAAACAAAAAGCAGGAGAAATGCCTAGCATCTCTGTTTTCCATTTTTTTTTTTTTTTTTTTTTGGCCAGTCCTGGGGACTGGACTCAGGGCCTGAGCACTGTCCCTGGCTTCTTCTTGCTCAAGGCTAGCACTCTGCCACTTGAGCCACAGCGCCCCTTCTGTCCATTTTCTGTATATGTGGTGCTGGGGAATCGAACCCAGGGCCTCATGTATATGAGGCAGGCACTCTTGCCACTAGGCCATATCCCCAGCCCCTCTGTTTTCCATTTTGTATTTTTCATTCTAGGCTGTTCTCTCCGCAGTCATTTTGCCAGAAAACTGATTGATACGATCTCAGTGACAAGATTCTGAACCAAACTGAAAGGAATAGCAGATTACCTCCAAATGAAAATAATTACCCGCAATAACTAGGTGGCACCTACCACAGGAGGGATCGTCCCAAAGGAACCAGATTGCTCCCCGAACCAGAGAGAACCAGAACAGAGATAATGACCAACCACTACACACCTGTAACTGAGTCTCTTTATGCATACCTTTGCCCCTGCCTTTAATTCCTCCTCTATCTAAACCTAACACTCATGTCTTTACCTCAAAGATGGATGAAGAAAAATGAAAGCCAAGTCCTCCTATGACATCATGCTTTATAATAAATCTCCTTTCTCTGCTACATTTTTTCTTAATAAACTTTCCCCCATCACTTTCACCATGCTCTGTGTCTTATCTGAATTCTTCTCTCTCTCTCTCTCTCTCACACACACACACACACACACACACACACACACACACACACAGAATGCAAGTACAGAAGTAACACAGGAAAGTGTCAGGAACTAAGTACGGGAGCTAAACTGCAGGGGTTGTGGGGCGGGGAATAATATCCTGACTCTGATATTTATCATTTTGATAGACCAGAAACTTACCCTCTCTGAGCCTCAACTTCTTCTTCTACAATGTGGAAATAACAATAAGCACCATAAAATTACATGAAACATCAAAATGTTTAAACATAGTAGGCGTGTTAGTTCAAGAAGGGGGAAGACCATGAGTTGGAGGCCAACTTGGATCACATATTAATTTCTATGCTAGACTAAGCTATACAGCCAGACTCTGTCTCAAAAAAAAGAAATAAAAAGAAAATAAAGAACAAGAAAAACTAATCTGCAGAGTGTAAAGAAAATTATACAAAGCACATATCAAATAAGGGTTTGCAGTTCCCAAATATATTTATGATTAAGTTTGTTTTCTTTTTATTACTGAATTCTAACCATTGAAAATGGGCAAAGGGTTTGTTTGGATATTTCTCCAAAGACAGACAAATAGCTAAGAAGCACAGGAAAGATACTTAAATTCATATCATTACCCACCAGGGCAATATAAACAAAACCACACTGAGATAACATTTCACAGGCACTAAGAGAGCTAGAATCAAAAAGACAAAATAACAAGTGTTAACAAAAATATAGAGAAGTTGACAGCTTTAACACTGTATACCGGCTACCATTTCAAAAGTAAAATGGTACAGTCAAAGGAAGCAGCTCTGTCATGCACCTACCATGTGACTACGCGTATCTGTTCACTTGTTGGTAAAGGGAAAGGAAAGCTCAGCTCTCCACACAAGCTTATCTATGAGTGTTCTGGAATGCAAATGCTCACTTGGCTAATACAGTCTGGGGTACATAGTGTCACATAACTCAACAATAAAGAAAAGTGAGGGTCAACAACTCCATCACAAAGGATCACATGAGGGGCTGGGAATGTGGCTTAGCGGTAGAGTGCTCACCTTGCATGCATGAAGCCTTGGGTTTGATTCCTCTGCAACACATAAACAGAAAAAGCCAGAAGTGGCACTGTGACTCAAGAGATAGAGTGCTAGCCTTGAGCAAAAGAAGCCAGGGACAGTGCTCAGGCTCAGAGTTCAAGCCCCAAGACTGGCAAAAAAAAAAAAAAAAAAAAAAGAATCGCATGTATATGGACTATCCATATGGGAGACAAAGGGTACAAGGGTGGTGGTCTGGTATGGACAGAAGAGACTGGGGTTTGAGAGGAAATGGCTAATGTTTGCAGATTTGGGAAAATGTTCTAGAACTGTGATGAATGAATGCCCAGCTCTGTAAATAGACTTAAAGTCACTGAGTCACAAATTTTAAGTGATAGAAGTTGTGCCAAGTATAAATTACATCTCAATAATGCTGTTTCGGTACTAAATAAAGAAATGGGTTGGGCTGGGGATATGGCCTAGTGGCAAGAGTGCATGCCTCATATACATGAGGCCCTGGGTTCGATTCCCCAGCACCACATATACAGAAAACGGCCAGAAGGGGCGCTGTGGCTCAAGTGGCAAAGTGCTAGCCTTGAGCAAAAGGAAGCCAGGGACAGTGCTCAGGCCCTGAGTCCAAGCCCCAGGACTGGCCAAAAAAAAAAAAAAAAAAAAGAAATGGGTTAATAGAGCCAGTGCTTGTAAAGTATCTAGTCCAGTGTCAAGCACATTGGAAGTATTCAGTAGGTGAAGGCTGATATTGTTACAGATAGTCCACAAGAAATACATTTGATCTTATAAATATAGCTAGACACTGATAAGAATCACCTGATACAGAATCACCTGGACCCTTGACCTTCAAATTATAAAGCCATTCTGAAACTCAGGTGAAACTACTGACCTTCTTCTGACCTAAAGTTTTTCAATGAAAAACAGCAAGAAGTTGCCAAAGGACACCTGTGAGACCTTCCTTGGAGGTCTTTCAACTGTGGTTTATTGCTTCTTTCTTGGTAATTTGGCCTTATTTCTGCTAAGTCATGATAGAGTCTGTCATTTTCCCACAAAAGCAAGTTCTAAGAGGGCAAAGCCCTTTCATCTCTGAATGATAGAAGGAAGCCTATTGCAGAGCTGGGACCTAGCAGGTGCTTGCTTGAACAAACTGAACTGTGAAAGTGCCTGGATTTCTTGACACTTCTCAGCTCCCCAAACTTCTGTGTCAGCTCCTTTATGAAACAGAAGAAAAGAGTTTGGATAACCCACCATTTTAACAATGAAACCACATCCCTACTTGATGGATGAGAATTCCTCAAGAAATGAAGTCTTACTAATTTCAACAAATCTTGATGTCCCAAAGGTTTTCAACAACAAGAAAATAAGCCGCATTGGGTGGTTTCTGTCCTTGAAAAGCCTAGAACAGCCTATACTTAATTGATTTGCTATCGTCACTAAAACAAAATGGATGAAGAAGTCCCTCACACTCTCTACTTTGCTGCTGCCTATGAGTGAACATTTTATCCTTCTGGATTCCATAAACTCTAATGTTAGCAGCCAATAACAGAGCTCTGCTGCTCTGCGCATGGTCCTTGGAGCCGGCAGCCCAGACAACACATGCAAGTTGGTTAGAAATGCAACACCTCCTTTTCAGCTACAACTTCAGATGATGACTTGCACATTAAAAGTTTAAGCATGCTGTGTACCTGCTGGCTACACTTGGGCTCTAGGCTTTGACTATCAACACAGATCATCCTGGGGTGTCTTAGACAAATCACTTCATCCATAGCTTCTTACCCTGAGAGGCGTGTTTAAACCACTTGGGGAGATTGCTTTACATTGGAATGCTGACACTGCAGCCTGGAGATGTTTCTTTGGCCTAAGACGCAAATGATTTTTCAAGTTCCCTTAGCTAATTCTAGTGGACAATCAGCAATGGGACCAGTGAATAACCTATGCTTCCATCATGTGGGACAACTCAGAATACCTGCTTCAAGGGAGTGTGAGGACCAAATCTGATCACTTTCACAAAGGCTGTTGGTCTAGTTGTTGGGTCATTTCAATGATCAGTAAGTGGTCATGGTGATTATCAGACCTGGAAACTTAGCAATAAATACAGCAGAGATAAAAAAGTATAGGCTTCAGCCGCACGCTTGTGACTCACACCTGTAACCCTAACTGCTCAGGAGCTGAGATCTGAGGATCACGGTTCAAAGCAAGCCTAGGCAGTAAAGTCCTTGTGAGATTCCAATTAACGACTCAAAACCCCTAGAAGTGGAGCTGTGGCTCAAAGTGGCAGAGGGCCCAGGCCCTGAGTTCAAGCCCCAGGACCGACTAAAATAAAATAAAAAGCACAGGCTCAGATTGTGTAGTCCTATTACTACAGGTAGGTACCTGCCACAATCAAAGAATACATAATCCCCAAGGAAAAGTTTTTCATGGCTGAAAACTGTTGATTGCAGCTGCAAGGCAGCTCTGTGTCAAGTACGGGGCAAACCACCTTTGCCAAGTGTCAGAAAGGCCAGCACCTTCTCGGGGAATTTATTGATGAAAACAGTGAGGGGAAGACTCTTTCAGCAGTTCCATAACACAGGAAATCCCTCTTACCACACCTTCCTGATTTATGCTGGTTCTTGATCCACACCACATGTGTCCTCAGCTCTCTCTGCCCCTACCCAGCCCTCCCCATGCCCAAGTTTTTCAAGGGGTCTGTTCCACCTTTAGGTGATGAAAACTTAAAACCTGTGCTTATAACTTCTATGAGAAATTTCATTTGGGAAGCTTTCTAAACTTCAACTTCATTGCCATGAGGAAAACAGAAGAAAACAAAAGACCTCAGTCATCCTCTGACACAAAAACCGCGGGTGAAGACATTTAATAAGTGTAAGTTTTCGGCTGGAAGTTGTTGAAAATCCTGACCTTTGGACTGGAGTGCCATTCATTTGCTTCTGCAAATGTTCTATGAAACAATAGCATTTATTTTTCCAGTGGTTTTAGGTTACGTGTTTGGTTTCACCTGTGGATTTTAGCTTGGCCCCGCCTGGCCTGTCATTCCTTTTGAATTCACATCACATTGGATTTGCTTTAAGTTCACTCTTCCAACCAAAGGGGATTCAGAAGGGCTAGACGAATAAGCTCACAATCTGATTTTCCAACAATTACCAGAAAATAAACACCCTGAGAAGAGCATACCTATCACACCACAAAGAGAGACCCAAAGATTTATCTCAGTGGTGCCTACATGCATTTTCAAATGTGCACGGTTTAGTAACCATGTCACCAGAAAGTTCTATTTCCTCCTCTTGGCCTACTCACTATGGGCCTCCAGTGCAGCAAATGAAATAGATACCTCCTCCCTTTCACTGAGTACATTGTGATGGCTGATGAATGTCTACATTTAAAAGTCTTTTCAGTTCTTTGTTCAAAGTCTCAATGATACTAGCATCCTGCAGACCACTCTCAAAATCCCTCTGTCCAGGATGCGGGACTAATCATAGCCTCACCTTGGACTTGAGGCTCAGGCTAGAGGGGTTCTGGGATTTAAACCCTAGGTCCCCCAAGAAATGCATTCTGAGGCCTGTTTAAAAGTTTGCCAGTGAATCATAGAAGCATCCAGGATTAAAGTGAGCCCAGGACACCAACAAGCAGACAGCACCCCTTAGTAAAAAAACAAAGCAGCAATCTAGCCTCCCAGATGACATCCATTCAGAGCAGTCTAACACTGCAGATCACAAGTACCTACATCCGTTCATTTTCACAGTGTGGAGGGAGGACCTTTCAATGGCATGCTTCATGTACAGATATCTGGCTTAGCTGGACACCAGTGGCTCATGCCTAGAATACTAGCTACTCAGAAGGCTGAGATCTGAGGATCACAGTTCAAACCCAGCCCAGGGAATGAAAGTCCATGAGACTCTTATCTCTAATTAGACAAAAGTGGTGATGTGGCTCAAATGATAGAGAACACCATTTTTTAGTGGGGGGGTGTGGGTGGGGGGGATCCCAAGTGAGGGCATGAAGGCCCTGAGTTCAAGCCCCATGATTGACAAAAAAAAAAAATAGTACCAGACCAGAATTACTGAGTTCTAATCCCACGATATACACTTGGTCATGTTACTTTCATGAATCTGTTTTCTCACAAAATGGAGAAGCCTGCATAATACTGTGCATAATTGTTATAAGGATCAGAAGAGCTTTTATCATCTTTTAAAGAATGGTTCAAATGTAAGGTGCAATTATTTCTCTCCTGGACTGGTCAGGAAGCTATTCAAAAATGGCTATCTTTTGCCTTGTTTAGTCTATTTTTTTTAACTAAGGCTTATTCTGTGTCTTCAAAAGTCTCTTCTCAGGCTGACTAGTATTTAAATTCATAAAGCAGCTTCAAGGAGACAAGCAACATGGAAAGGGCATCAGGAAGTCCTTGGCTGGTATTTCCTTGACATCACAGTTCTGTACTATTTGAACAAAGAGTCAAAACATTTGTAGTGTCACTTTCTGTCTATATCCAAAACTTTATAAAGCACTTCGTTTAGTAAAAAGAAACCATACTTTGATGCATGATTAGTTTGGGATTCGTTTTACTGTAACCATTTTCTTGACATTTAAGATGAGTATGAGTGTGTAAAACAAAAGAAAAGAAAAGATGTTAGGGGAAAAAGCAATTTAGATCAAGTTTTAATGTGGAGAAATACGAGACTTCAACACTGCTTTGTTATAAATTATAGACAAATAGCAAACAGATAGTTCTTTATAAACAAAGAAGAAACAATAAATGAGAATAGTTATTACAGCTCGTCCACATTCAGAATACTCTAGCCATTGAAAAACAGACCCAAACACTATACTCATAAATTGATATGTTGAACTGAAACCCTTTGTACAACTATTGTCTTAAAGATAATTTTTTAAATAAATAAAAAATATTGGAAGGAAAAAAATTAGTCAAACAAGGAAAGTAAAGCATTCTTTAAAAAGGAAAGAAAAGAAAAACACATCAAAATAATCAACTAAAAGGTTTTCTACGTAAGTATACACAATAGACTATGACTAATAAGTTTACAATTCTATATTTATCTGTGTGCATAGAAGAAGGTTAGAAAAGGCAAGAAGTCCGATGATGAAAAGTAATTATAGGTCCAGGCACTGGTGGCTCATGCCTGTAATCCTAGCTACTCAGAAGGCTGAGATCTGAGGATCAGGATTCAAAGCCAGCCTGGACAGAAAAGCCCATGAGACTCTTATTTCCAATTAACCACCAGAATAAGCTGGAAGGAGCTATCACTCAACTAGTAGAGCAGTAGCCCTGAGAGAAAAGGCTCAGGGACAGCACCCAGGCCCTGAGTTCAAACCTAGGACCAATCTGAAGAGATCTGTAATTCATAGCATATTATAATCAGACACTATATGTAGCCCAAAGAGTCAGGTTTGTTGTTTTTGTTTCTTCTCACAGCACAGGAAAGTCTCAAGAGACTAGGCTAATAGCATTCAATCATTACAAGAACTGAGATGGGGACTGAAGAAGTCTCCTTGTGAAGCTCATAATAAGATATAAGCCTACAGGTTTAATAACTGATACCAGCTCCAACTCACTAACTAGGGGGCCTTGGGCAATTTGTTTAACCGCTCTGTGCTCTGTGCCTCAATTTCCCCACCTGGCAAATGAAATAAGAAAGTTACTGCAAAGTGTTCATAAGCAAATTAGATGTGTTAATGCAAATAAATTGTTTAAAAGATACTTGACACATAATAAACTCTCAATAAAATTAGGAATTATAATTATTATATTATTACTATTATTAAGCCACAGAAAAACATCTATTCTCTCATAGTTATTTCAGAACTGATCTGAGTGATTTATCTTTTCCCAGCTTCCAACCTCACTTTCCATCCTTGGAGACAAAGATTAGTCTGATTAATGTGGAAAAATCGTATTATAGAACCTTGGAGACAAAGATTCGTCTGATTAATGTGGAAAATTATACTATAGAACAATTCAAAATTATATATTGAATATGTAAGACCAAAGCACTTTGAAAATGTAGTTATGGTTTCGCCCTCTTCATGGCCTCAGTACCTAGAAGTCCTGGTATAAATCATGAATAATTAAAAATTATTATGGATTTGAGGGAAAATTGCTGGGGGTTTTTACTGTACTAAAGTTTAAAACAAACTGAATGGAATTTAATCCAGTTCAATGGGATCATGAAAGCCAAAGGATAAAAAGCATAACAAACTGTACAAGGAATTTATACTTTGAATGGTACTGCTCACTACTCTGGAAATGTGTGCTTAACTTCACCTAAATCATCATTCACCTACAGGAGAGAAAATAAAACGCCAAATTTGCTCATTCTCCTATCCAGTGCCCCTCATTGTCTCTCTCCATCCCTCCCAACCCCTATCTCTCTGTCACACAAGTGCATACACACACACACACACACACACACACACACTGCTCACAGTTCCAATCCATTAACGTAGCTGAAAAGTTCATAGATACATGAAGAAGCATTGAGAGTAAGATTGATGAAGAACTCTCAGAAGTTCCTGACTCCCTGAGCCCTTACCATGAGACTGGAAGACTAAGTAGGCCCAGGAAATTGGGGAAGAAATAGGTTTGTTGGTTTTTTGTTTTTTTTCCTCTAAGGTCACCATCTCTCTGGACTTAGGAAAATGTAAATGAGAAA
Source organism: Perognathus longimembris pacificus (assembly GCF_023159225.1). Classification (NCBI taxonomy): domain Eukaryota; kingdom Metazoa; phylum Chordata; class Mammalia; order Rodentia; family Heteromyidae; genus Perognathus; species Perognathus longimembris. Next base: position 23,752,389 of record NC_063162.1, on the reverse strand, counting down.
TTCATGCACAGTTTATGTTTTACAGGAAATGTGGTAAAGTACCTATGTTTCCCAAGACCAAATTACACAAAAGTGGCCACCATTGAAAGATTTGCTGGGTTTTCTGATGCATTGAAATTAATCAAGCCACCTTCGCATGCAACCAGCCACTGTTTCCTGATCTCTACCATTTAGGGCATATGTGCAAGCCCACAATGACTAGTGGTGAGTAAATAACACGGTAAGTAGTTGTGAAATACCACAGTCAGATTTGCAGAAGCACTGCAACCTACATACAGCTCACATTCAGAACCAAGGAACCAAATATCAGAAATATACACAAAGTGTATTCACTTTGTCTCCAAAACACAGAATAACACACACATATAAAGCATCTGGTGATTACCAACACCTTTAAATAGAACATTAAGTTGTTGCTGGAAAACTGCAAAATGCCATGATGAAGTTGGAGTGGAAGCTTTCCTTATGCCCAAAAAATCTAGTTTGGGATGATATTGCTAAAGAGACTCCAAAAAATACTAGTACATGATTTATACTTGGACCACACCCATCTTTCTGACTCAAGGTCAAACACAGGTTTGAATCTAGACATAGTGGACCATGTTTATGATCCCAGATCTTCAGAGACTGAAGCTGGATGATCACAAGTTCAAGTGCAGCCTGGAAACTTTGTGAGAACCTGTCTCAAAGTATAATTTTTTAAGATCTAGAAAATTATCTCTGTGGTAGAACACTTTTGTAGTTTGTGTGAAGCCCTGGGTTCAATCCCTTATACTAAAGAGGGCGAAAAAACAAATACATAGAACTTAATACCTTCTAATAAGTAAATTAACAAATATTGTAAAACATTACTACAAGGGTACATATGAATGATCAAGCAAATTTAAAAAGCTTTTCTTATTTTATAAGCCTTGCATTTTAAGAATCTAATTAATAATACTGTTCTAAACCATGTATCTTTTAAGTATGTTTCATACCTTAAACTTTATTAAGTGTGGTTACTATAAGACACTTTAGTGAACATAAATGCAAGAAGGAAGATGGGGAGCGACAAGTGCCATTGAAAACCCACTTTGAAAATATGTCCTTGGGGCTGGGGATATGGTCTAGTGGCAAGATTGCTTACCTCTTATACATGAAGCCCCGGGTTTAATTCCCCAGCACCACATATACAGAAAACAGCCAGAAGTGGCGCTGTGGCTCAAGTGGCAGAGTGCTAGCCTTGAGCAAAAAGAAGCCAAGGACAGTGCTCAGGCCCTGAGTCCAAGCCCCAGGACTGGCCAAAAAAAAGAAGAAGAAAGAAAGAAAAAAAATATGTCCTTGGGCTGACGATGTAGCTCAGTGGTAAAGCCCTCGTCTAGCATGAGCCTAAGTCCTAGATTCCATCTCCATACCACAAAAGAATGGAAGAAAAGGAAGGGAGGAAGGAAGAGATAGACAGAAAGAAAGAAAGAAAGAAAGAAAGAAAGAAAGAAAGAAAGAAAGAAAGAAAGAAAGAAAGAAAGAAAGAAAGAAAGAAAGAAGGAAAGAAAGAAAGAGAGAGAGAAAAGAAAGAGAGAGAGGAAGGAAGGAGAGAGAGAGAGGAAGGGAGGGAAGTAAGAAGGAGGGAAGGAAGGAAGGAAGGTAGGAAGGGGGGAGGGAGGGGTTGGGCCTTGAAAGTGCTTTATGTGGTTAATCAGGAAGGGTATATTAAGAGGTTTATAGGAACATCATGGAGTAGGAAAAGTAAACAGACTGAAATGTGGAAGTCTTTGAATGCCACATTGAAGAGTTTGGAAACTTTACTAGCAATCCTAAGATAATTGATGTTTTTAAGCAAAGGGATATGATGAATATAAAATCTTAGAAATATTAAGTTGGCTTCTTTGACATGCATAATAAATGGTGCACATCTTCATTAAAGATGTGGTTATAGCCATAAAGAAATGTGCATGCAAATAAAGCACATTGAATACATAACCAAGAAGGGCAGAGTACGGCAAAATAAATGTAAGAGCACAAGATTAGCCAACCATTTCTTTCCTGGGAACAAGTGAAGCATAACACCACACAGAACAGAGACAAAGCTAGGCACAGGTAAGATGTCCAGGGTTTGACCTGGTTTATGCTTTCCCCACCGTCACCAAGTTTGTACAGAATTCAAATTGCCAGAGCATAGAGTGAAACAAGTCAGTTGTACCAAAGTGATACGAAAACACACAAATGTTTTAATGGGTTCAAAAAGTTATTTGGAAAATGGAAGCCACATGATTTTATTGATCGCATTACTAATTCAGAAGAAAATAACAACAACAGCAACAAAAATCACATCTGAGTAGAAATATGAATGAGGTGGCCAGAGAAACGTAGGGGGTTTCGTTTGTTTTAATATAAGTATAAAATAAAACTAAGATCTCTCTCATCTAATGTCTCTCATCACCACACAAACAGAGCCTTCTTAAATTCTCACCTGGCTTGCTGCCTTAGCCTCTCCATAGTGTGTGTGTGTGTGTGTGTGTGTGTGTGTGTGTGTGTGTCTCAATGGTTTTGTGTGTATGTGCACATGCATGTGCCTGTCCTGGGTCTTGAACTCAGGGCCTGTGCACTATACCTGAGCTGTTTTGCTCAAGGCTAGCTAGCACTGTACCACTTTGAACCACAGTTCCATCTCCACTTTTAGCTATTTGTTTTGTTTTGTTTGGAGGGGGTGCTTAATTAGAGATGAGTCTCACCACACTTCCTGCCCAGGCTAGCTTCTAACCAGGATCCTCCGATCTCAGCCACCTGAGTAGTTAAAATTACAGGCGGGATAAACAGCCACGAACACCCAGGGCACATATACCCTTAATCCTCTCAAATGATTCCTTCAACCAACCTTGTTCCTTCTGTATGAACCTCCATCTTTTCTAGTCTTACTACTTGATTCTACTTTAGAATATTAAGTATATGTTATACATTTCCAGAGGGTGCCTTTAATAAAAATCAAGCCCCTGCAACCTTCATGTAGTACTTAGCAGCCAACAAAATATTTTACACACCTCACCTCTTGGAGTCCTCATAGAAGCAGTGCACAGCAGGTATTATCAGCAGCCACATGTTAAAGAAAAGCAGTAAGTAAGCCCAGAGCCATACATTCCTAACTGATAGAGCCAGGCTGACTTGTAAGCGCTCTAAGTCCAAATTCCACATTTTCTTCACTATATGATTGAGTTTCATAAAGTGCCAGTGGATGTATCTCATTACTCAAAATGTACACTGTTATTCAGTACTATGTTTAAGTAAACACATTTTAATAAGGTGCTTTGATGGCCAAGTGCTTATTATGAGACCATTTACTAAGAAAACCTAATTATGTTAAGATGTTCATGATAATAATAGTTATCACTAGCTGAAAAGTAACATACACATACAGATATGTATATGTGTGTGAACGTGTACACACACAGACACACTGTTTGCAAAATTTTTGAGAGTATACCAAAAAGTTTTTTGCCTTGGATTCTGCAATGAAACATGCAGCAAATACAATATGGGTGATTTAAGGCTATATAAGCATCAAAGGGCAGAAAATAGGACATTCCTACTCTCTTTAAGTCTGCTAAGGCCTCAAATACTGATATAGTTCAGAGCATCTTATTACCAGGGAGACATAAATCAGGAGGAGTTCAGCTAGAAGCAATAAAACAGATTAGTGTCTGAAAGGACTGACTTTAAAGAAAGTTTCAAAAGAATTAAATCCAGGTAGTCTAGATTTAAAGAGAGAACGAAGAAAGATTTAAGAGGGAATTTTTCTTAAAGCCATTATCTACACCAAAAGCAGAAATTATTTTGAAAAATAAATACCTAAAAACTTGAGATTCACTCATTGTAAATATTTGGAGAATATTTATAAAGACAAAATTGGGGAGAAATTCACAGGCAAGAAGCAGATATACTGTGTTGATTGTAGCCCTGTCCACAATAGCAAAGTTATAGGATCAATTAAGGTAACTACCATCGGCAGATGAATAAAGAAAATGTGGTGTCTTCAAACAACGAAGTTTTATTCAGCCATAAAGAATGAAATTGTGTCATTTTCAGGGAAATGGATTGAATGGGAGACCATCAGTAGGAGGAAATAAGCCAAACTCAGAAAGACAAGTACAGATTATTTTCTTTCATATGTAAACCTAGACTTTTTGAAAAATCATGAAAAGAAGAAAGGGTACTGTTTGGCAAGAAGGAACCAATGGAAGGAGGCTAGGGGAAGGCAAGAGAGGTTTAGTAGGTGTGAGTGTAATGAACATACACTATATTCTTGTACAAAATATTGTAATGGAACCCATTACTTTACATTATTAATATATGCTAATAAAATGAATGAAAAAAGTACAGGATAGAAGAGTTCTAATCTCCAGATGTGATGAAAACTACATTCTTTACAGACAGTCCCCAGACAGAAAAAAGAAAGAAAGAAAGAAAAAAGAAAAAAAAACACAGGATTGATCTTGAGCTAACTAAATCCTGAAGTGGTAGAGAACTGACGACGATTTCTCAGATGTTTTCTCTTGTTAATATCTTTAATTCTATGAAATTATAGCCTCTGATCATTTCTTTTCACCCCATGATGCTCATTTCTCCTCTTCTGACAAAAGAAAATAAATTGTATCAGGCACTTTAAAAAGATTTCATTGTTTTCAATGAATAAGTAATATAATCTTAGACACAGGTTGGGAGAAAAAGGCCAACTTCTAAATTTTATAATATTCTTCCTACCACCCTTGGGGGGAAAAAATCCTGAAGCTCTTACAAGTTTTTCTACAAACTCAAGAGGAAGTAATTTAAGCATTTGAAGAAGAACTGTCCCATCAGGAAAACCATTAATATATCCTTTCTTGTATGTGATCACAGAGCTGACAGTGGCTCTGGGAGCTATAAGGCCCTGGGTCAAATTACCATCGGCGCTGCTGTTCAGGATTGTCTTTTACCTTCAGCATTTTATGCTGTGTGACAGCAGAATCTACTCACAGTCTACCTTTTTTTTATAGCAATGGCTTTTACCTTTCTAAAAAATAAAAACCGTCTAGTCTTAAACACCTCTACTCTTCAGCAAATGTTATAAAAGAGTATGTCTTAATCATGCTTCAAACTCCAGAAGCCACAGCCTTACACTGTCTCTGTCTTGCATGTTTTAAAAAGAAAAAAACACGTATTTTTTTTTTCTCATCCACCCTTGAAATAGATCCCAACACCTCTCCAGAATCCTATCCAGTGACATCCTGGAAACCACAAGGACAGTTCCTTGTTCAGCTGATTTATAAAGACAGATGTAACAACAAATCTCAGGGACTCTGAAAACTGCCCCTGACCCCTCTAAGAATAAAAACTGTAGCTTGCTCAGTAAGAGAGAGAGGGAAGCCTTCAAGAATGGACATATAACCTCTTCCATCCAAGGGTAACTGCTTCAGCGCATGAAGATACACCACTTCTCATCTCCTCTATCCTGATCACCCACGAAATTCATCCACATGAACACTAAACCTTTTTCAGAAATTTTTAAATACCATTTTCATTTTTCTTCTAGTAAAAAACGAGACTGCTCAAACCTAAAATGGTTGGCCTCCCACACGGGAATAGAATTTGGGGTTTTCCAAGCCCTTCTACCTGATTCTGGCAGGAAAGGGGGGAAAAAAGTTGACATTTGCAATGCTATTTTGGCACTGAAGAATCGGTTCGTGCTGGGGAGGAAGACCCCACTGCGGAGACTTTTTTTTTTTTTTTAAGCTTTCCTCAACAAAGAACCGTCTATGAGGTATTATTCCTGAAAACATTTGTGGGGACTTCAAAAAGGCTAAATCTCTGTTGGTTCTATCCTGGGAAGGCTGGAAATACGAAAACCCAAAAGGCACGCGTCTCTAGAATTTTTTGAATGAAATGTGACGGTCTCTTAAGGAGTACTGTGAACTTGGCTGGATTTTCTTAGGAAATCAGCTGCACCTCCTCAGAACTAACCCCTGGTTTTCTGCCTGTAAAATTCTTGGCTTTGGAAAAGGCCAGCAAACGGCTGGCAAAGTTGAATAAGGGCATTCTAGGGATCCCACCCCCCCACACACACCCCCACCCCCCGTGCACAATCCTGGCTCCCCTCACCTGCTGCCTCTAGTTTTCCAGGAAGTTTCCATCAAGGTCTTAAGGTCTTCTCCAAGTCTGACCCTACACACACACACACACACACACACACACACACACACACACACACACACACACACACACACACACACACACACACACACACACACAGCTTTCTCCTGTCGCCAAATTTTAAAAAATGGGGACCGAGTTTCTCACCATCCTCATAGTTTTTGAGATAGTAATCCGGACCCGGGCCCCCGCGGCTTTTCGCCGGGTTCCTCAAGTTCTGGAACTGCAGAAAGTCGGTCCTTTTGCCCCCGAAGCGCAGAAAGGCCGGCGAAAGTCCCCGGGCCAGGGTCACCAGACGCTTGGAGCTGCAGGGGTAGAGAAAGAGAGAGGAAAGGATCCCCAGAGAAGGCTGGAGCGGCCTGGGCACCCCAGACACGGACTTAAGAGCCTCTTCCGACCCCCCACACACCCACCCCTCCATCCACGCGGACCCCGGGTTGCTCGCGCGCCCCAGCTAGCTTTGCCCCTTTAGGCGCTGTCGCCCGCGCGCCCGGATGCCCGCAGGACCCCCCTCCCACAGACACCCCAGTGCCCAACAGACTGCTTTCCAAAACCTGAGCGACCGTGCGTGTGCGGGGTGTGTGTGGAGACTGGAGTGCACTTGTGCTGCGAACCTAGGGCCAAGGAGCAATTGCCTGGCTCCGGCCACTGCCTGGAAAGCGCTCCTGGCTGAGCCGCTCCGGGCGCGGACCGCCGGCCCTGCCGACGGCTGCCAAACTTGCACGCCGCGAGCCGGCGGGCGGCCGTGGCTGGCCAGGCCCCAGGGGCGGCGTCACCTCCGAGGAGCAGGTAAAACCCGGCCCAGGTTCCTTCAACCAGGCCCAGCGCCCGAGGGCACAGGACAGTCTGACTTATTCGTTCATGCCCCAGTGGATCTTCCTTTTCATTTCATTCCTAACAACTGTGTAGTTTCCCAAAGTCCCGGGCAGAGCGATGCCCAGAATAAGTCCTTGCCTTTCGGGGAACCCCACCCGCCCCAGAAGCGCAGCCAAAGCGCTGTCTTTTCAGTCCCTGCAATCTCTCAAGAAAGATACCATCTTCTCCACCCCCTGAGTTGTGCTCTTTTCCTTTTTGCCTGCCCACTTGGGGCGGTTGGGAATGGCTGGGAGGAAGAGACTTGGGGTGAAATGTGGAAGAAAAACCCGAGGAACGTCGGAACGGCTGCATGGACGGCCATCCCCGGGATTTTCCACCAAAGGCAGCGACTTTGGGGGAGAACGAGGGGGGGGAACCTCGAAGCTGACGCTGTTCGCGCTGTGAATTCCGGGATCTGGAAGTTATTTTTTAACGCTTTGCTGGTTCGAGCTCTGAGTCTCCAGGAAACTGGAGGCGTTGGCATCTTCCAGGAGGCAGATTCAAAAGAGAGAGAGAAACAGAGACCCCCCCCTCCCCACCCCGCCCCACTTTTAGAGAGAATTGAAGAGCCGGCGTGTTTCTGTGGTCCGAAGAAAGATCCGTGGGCTGCGGACTCCAGGACCCAGTTCCGGGGTGCGCGCAGTCCGGGCGTCGCGGGGGCCGGCCGAGCGCAGGGGAGTCCCCGCGCGAGTCTACTCGCAGGTAGACGCGGCTTCTCCGAACCATCCCGGAGCCTGCCCCGCCAGAGCCCCGCGCCCCCCACCCCTCCACACTTCCACCCCCAAAAGCTGGCTTCGGGAATTTTTCTTTCTTCCTTTCTTTCTGCTGCAGGCAAGTATTTAGCGTGAACAGGCGGGGTTTGTTGTTTGTTTGTTGTTGTTGTTTAAGGAAATCCGGAGGGGTGCGCACAGCTGGAGGAGTGCAACGCACGTGGGGTGTGCATTTGGGGGAAAGCTCAGTCGCACCCCCACGTTGGGACAAGCTCGGAAGCGCGCTCTGGCTGCCCGGGAGAGCTCTGGAGGAGGAATCGTGGGGGAGCCGAGCTGTTCCCGCCCTCCCAGCAGCCGCACCCGCGGGCACCGAAACGGCCTCCTTGGCAGCGACGGGGACCCCCTCGGTCTTGGGGGGGTACAGTCCCCCCACCCACCTTCGTGGCACCCCATGCTACCTGCCGCGGCCGCGGAGCCGGCTGGTGGCTGGAACTGAGCCGCGGAGACGCGCTGGGCGCAGGGGCGCACGCACCCCGAAAAGCCCAACTCCAACTCCTCAACGCGTGGAAAAAGAACTCGCTCCAGACGCGCCACGGACGCGGCTGCGGCGACCGCGGAAGGGGGCCGAGAGTTCGCGGGGCTCTTTTGGAGGCGCCCACAGCGTGAGGTTCCAGTGTGGAGGGGATTGTTTAGCTCCACACTTGGATTTAATATTGCTGAGAATCTTCCCCCCACTCCCCCCCCCCCAGCACAGCTCTGTCCCTGCTGGAAGGGACCGGGGGTCGCCTGACTGCTGGACAGAAATAATCAGGGGAAATAAAGAGGAGGGGAGGGGGATCCACTTCGATTCCGAGGGGCTCGCCACCTCCGCTTTATTCATCAAGCCGGTGCGGGGCTCAAACCGCAGGAGCTTCCCCTGAGAACTTCCGAGTCCTTTCCCCTAGGTACCCCACGATCCGAGCGAGGACTTTTTTTTTTTTCCATTAAGGAAAAAACTGAACGATGCCGTTACGGCAGAAGATTTAAGGAGGAGGAACGGGAGGGGGAGAGCATTTCATTTTGTCTATAAAAAGCGCCTTGCAAAAAATAAATAAAATAAAATAAAAGTCCTCGAGCCTACGGATGACAGCGGAGGATAGAAAACAATTTCTTTCACTCCGAAAGCCACGGGCCCACCGCTCAGGCTTCTCCTGAAATTTGTTTTTTCTGTCTGGAAAGTGGGAGATCGCGGAGGACATTACCCGTGGAAAATTCCACTTTCGTGCAATCCCCGATTGAACATGCACACTTGCTCGCTGCCTGCCACACACACACACACACACACACACACCAGTCCTCTCCAGTCTTTGTTGCACACCAGATATATTTTTCTTCACTTTATAACTGCCCTGAAACCTCTTGTTTCTCTCTCTCTCTCTTTTTTACAGAAAGGGAGGCTAATTGTGGATATATGTAAGCACAACATTTTTTCAGTCATAACTGATAAGTTTCTGAAATGCCTTCTGCATTGCAGACATGTGCATCTTAATAGAAAACATTGCTTTTCTCAATCACTAGTTACAGCCTCTCAGCAAATATTCCAGGAGGAGGAAAGCCTCCCTTTTCTCTTTCGAGTAAGACAGAGACAGAGCAAAAGATCCACTTGGCTTATTTTCTTCTTCTTCTGCCCCCTTTGGAATGGGGGTGGGGGTGGGGGATAATAAGAGAATGAGAGTTAGGGAGAGTACTTAACAAAATGAACCAGGATCCATCGAAGCCCCTGCCTTACCTTAAGAAATCGAGCCAGCCATCATGAATGATGGAGGGATCCAACTGCAGAGAAAGGAAGTTCTCATTGACTGTCCTGACTGGGTTCTTGGTGCTCACGTCAAGCAGAATCAGGGTCTTTTCCTTCCAACCTGAAGTCCTGCCTACAGGCAAGGGTCTCCTGTCTCCAGCTAGGGAAGAAAGGGAGAGAAGGAACCACAGCGCCCAGCAGAGAGCCACCGAGGCTCGGCGGGCTGGGGGGCGGGAGTTGCCGGAGGGCATGGCTTCGGGGAAGGCACCGAGCACCCTCATTAAATCCTTCGGATTTAAACCTCTCTCCCTTCTGGGTCTGGCCGATGACTAATTGTCCTTATCTAAAGTGTGTGTCTGTCTGCCTTCCCCCCCCCCCCCCTTCCCCCTTCCTTTTCCCCCCTCTCTCATTCTCTTTCGTTAGCTCCCTCTCTCTCTTTTTTTTTTCCTTTTTTTTTTTTTTTTTTAGTGTTTTGGTGCTGGTGGAGCGAACTCACGCCCCTAGCCAGCCTTCTCAGCAACTCGTGCCAAAAGTACTGCTCACCAGCACCGCCCCTTTAAGAGATTTGACTGCAGACATTTTTTTTTAACATTTTTTAAAGGTAAGGGGTGGAGGGGGGAGTCGGGAAGCAGGAGGGAGGGGTGGCGGTTGTACCCTCCTGGTTTAACCCTCTAGGGTCAGGACAGAGGTGGGGGGAAACATCTTGGGATACAAGGTAGTGACTCTTTTTTTACTTCCCTCCCAGGGAGGCACTGGAGAGGGCAGTCCAGGATCCTGACTGGGTCAGGCCTGTACTCTGCTTGGGAGTGAAAGGGGGAGCATTAGTTTGGGGCCAAAGCTGCAAAGCAAAGATGGTTCTTGTTCAGTAGCAAAGGGTTTGTGACTTTTATTTATTTATTTATTTATTTATTTATTTTATTTTTGCCAAAGCACAGAGGGCAGAGGAGACTGTGACTAGGTGCTCACACCTCTTCAACTCTCTGGGCAGCCCTACAAAAGCATCCTCTGGCCTCCCAAAGGGCAATGGGGTTGACAGGCCAAAGGCTTCCGCATCAAAAGGTTCCAGTCTAGGCCATGGCTCTGCTGGGCACTTCCTGCTGCTCAAGCATAAGGATCCTGGGCCTTCTCTGTACAGTCAAGGCGACCTGGCCTGTGCCCGGGTGGTCAGAGCGGCTCTGTTCACATTTGAACCACTGTGTTCCACTGCAAAGGCACGGCTGCCCCTCCACGGTGCCACCCTGCCTGCAGAAGAATGCCAGAGAGGAACTGAATGTTACAGAGCCTTCAAACTCAGCCCCTAGTCAGAGCCGTGTGTGTGTGTGTGTGTGTGTGTGTGTGTGTTGCTTCTAGCCCCTAAACTCAGGAGACAATCCCAGAGCCCCAAGGTGTACCCCCCAACCCTGCTCATGAACCTCCTACCCACAATCCCTGTGGTATTGTGACTTCGGGTCCCCATCCTACTGTGTGGGAAAGGGGCCAGGCACAACTTGAAGCAGTCACACCACTGGAACCCACTTTCAGCTTCTTTCTAGAACAAAATAAAGCTTCTGTTTGGCAGATGCAAAGTGGTTTACGCAGCATGGGTCCACGAGGAGCTTCCCAGGGCCTCCTTGATATCAAGCTGACAAGTTTTCCTTCGGCATGGATGTGCCAGGGCCAATGTCTCCCTTCTGCTGGGCCAAAAAGGATTAACAAACTTGGAAAGGACTAGAATAATCTTCCCCCACGAGTCTCTACCAACTTCAATGACCAGGAAATCTAACAGTTATGTATCCTTAAAAGTACTCCAAGGGCTTTAGAAGTAGAACTGCATGAAATGAGGCTAAAGGAGAAAGAAACAAGTCATGTCAGAGATGATTTTTTAATCAGGCTGTAACAGTGTGTATTAGATATTGCATTTCCTGAAATTTTCTAACACATCTAAGTCATGCTCAATACACTGAAATCATATATTCTTCTCAATGATGATATGAAAAAATGACTTTTATTTGTCATAGTAAATTATATTTTGGGGGTCTCTGTTCAGTCATTTGTTTTCATTGTTATTAATGATTAATTTCCTAGACATCTCCTTCAGGAAATTTATTCATTTATTTTGCAAGGCCATTAATTTACTTGCTATATTCAGAATTAAAACAAATTCTATAAACTTAATAATGATCCAGATTTTCCAAAGTGTTCTAACCCAGATTTTCCCTAGGTTCTGAGTACACTTTTAAAATCACTCATCTAATGGATGGCTGTAATATTATCTCTCACAAACTACTTCTCTCTATGACTAAGGATGAACTTGAGTAGAACAAGAACCTGATCAGTTCTGAATTCTCACGATTTTGCCAACTCAACTGCTCTGTAATAATTTGGTGGGCCAGTTGCTTTAACTAGTATTTAATGTTTACATCAAGAGATGTATGTGGTACTGAAGTCAAAACCAACAAAACAAAGTGCTTGTTTTCTTAATTGCTGATGAAAACCATCTTCAGTCTAGCCATTGAAATTCTATAGTCATAGCCAGCCTCAGGACATTGAGGAAAGGAAATCAGTAACATTTATGGAGTTCTGCATAGTCCTGGATGCCTTCAGTCCGAGGATCCAAGAGTGGAGCCTTTGCTCTCTCTACTTTTACTATAGATCTCCAGAACTGCTCTTTTTCTCTATCACTCCCCAATCGTAGGGCCTCTCCAGCCCTAAATGATCCACTGTTCATAGCTCATTATCAATCTACACATCACATTGATGCTTCTAGCCTATTTTCTGTATGTTGAGTGACATCAAGCTGTATATCTGTTCTTAAATTATAATATCCTAGGAGATAAGAATTGAACCTCTGTACAAAATTATGAACCATTAGCAGCTAGACACACGGATGTCCCCTTAGAAATGCTCTGCTTAGTGTCTGCCGACAAGTGTTTGTAGAGTTTCTTTTATATTAGAAGACTAAGTTCCCAGAACCATTTTTTTAAAAAACTTGATAAACTGATTTGGTGATTTCTATAGATTAGGGTTTCAAAATAAACGTCAGGGGGAGGAACAGACATATGTTTGCCAACTTTTTGTTTTGTCTGGTTAGAATGTTTTTTATTAAAAAAATCTATCAACTACTTATCACTATTACTTTCCAAAAGAAGGAACACTTTAACATTCAAAAATAAAGCTGGCTGAGTACCAGTGGCTCATGCCTGTAATCCTAGCTCCTCAGGAGGCTGAGATCTGAGGATCATGGTTCAAAGTCAGCCTGGGGAAGAATAGTCCATAAGACTCTTATCTCCAATTAACCACCAGAAAACCAGATATGGAGCTGTAGCTCAAAGTGGTAGAGTACTAGCCTTGAGCACAAAAGTTCAGGGACAGTGCCCAGGCCCTGAATTCAAGCCCCACAACCAACAAAAATAAAATAAAATAAAAAATAAAGCTGAATCAACATATCAAAATAAAGAACAATTTTAAACTGAACAAATTAAGCCTTATGGGAAAAACACTATATTTTCACTTTTAATATTCTATCACAGATAAGTCGAAATATACTAGTGGCCAACTTGGGACTAGGATAGGTGAGCAGGAATTCTGAAAAAGCGTGTGTGTTCCTGCTCAAATTTATTGTCACAGACACTGCTGCTGAAAACTATATGGGCTTTCTAATGAGGGTCACTTTGACCCTAATAACCTTTTACTGTACTTTTTCCATACCTTTTTCTTCATTTTAGCCTGTCACCAACTCATTGATTCTATATGCCACCTCTCTTCCCTGCTCTCAAACATTCACAGCCCATGATCTCTATGCCCACGAACATACACTAGCCATGGAGAGGTTCCCTGTGACATTTCCACCCATATATACAATGTATCTTGATCCACTTTCTGTCTCTGGAAGAATTATACCTAGCCATCTAATACCAAGAAGAAGAAAAAATACCTTCCTCCATAGCAGGAAGACACGGGTCATCACTCAATGCCCCACACTGAGAGGTAGCTATAACTCCTTGGCATACCTGGTATTCACAGGAGGAAACTGAGATTCGCTTGTTAAGCATCATGGCTGGTAAGTAGCACTGACTGAAACCCAGGATGGAGACCGACGGACTCCTCACTTCAAAGCCTGTGTTTCAGTGCACTGTGGTGAATTTTATAACTGGTCTAACTCTCAGCAACCTACTGTACAACATTCATACAATTTCTAAGGGCGGTGTAAGACCTGGGGAAGGTCACAGATGGGGAAATTGTGTTATACATTTTAATATCTTGTATAATTGTGCAACTTGTTCCTTTCTTTTCCCTCCCATATATTTCACACTTGGCACACATATAACACTCTAATTGATTTCTGGGGTACGAACAATGTGATATGTGAATACCTTCATAGTTAACTTGAAACAAAATGTCAACTCTTGCTAATAAGTTGTCAATAAGTGCAATAATCAAGCATGTTCACCCCACATACTTGAAACATTTTTTAAAGGCTCTCCTAAATAAGTGACTCTTTTTTTTTTTTCAGTCCAGGGCCTTGGACTCAGGGCCTGAGCACCGTCCCCGGCTTCTTTATGCTCAAGGCTAGCACTCTACCACTTGAGCCACAGCACCACTTCCAGCTTTTTCTATATATGTGGTGCTGAGGAATAGAACCCACGGCTTCATGTATAGGAGGCAAGCACTCTTGCCACTAAGCCATATTCCTAGCCCCGGCTCTTCTAAGTAAGAAAAACAAAAGTAAAATGGGTTTTCTATGCTTTCTTCAACCTTTCCTAGAAGAGAAGGAACAGGAGTAGGGAGATTGCTGGCTACAAATCTGGGGATGTTGTTACTGTTGTTGCTGCTGCTCTGTACCAGTCCTGGGGCTTGAACTCAGGGCCTGGATCCTGTGCTTGAAAATGTTTGCTCCAAGCTAGCCACTCTACCACTTGAGTCACTGTTCCACTTTCACCTTTTTTTTTTTTTCAGTGGTTAATTGGAGATAAGAGTCTCAGGGAGTTTTCTGACCAGGCTGGTTTTGAGCCATGATCCTTTCATCTCAGCCTCCTGAGTAGCTAGGATTCCAGGTGTGAGCCACTGACACTCAGCTCAGTCTGTTGTTTACCCTCAAGGACTGTGTCTCTTCCTTTGAGAGAAGTGGAAACACACCAGAGACCAATACATGACACTCCTGCCTAGGATACTGATACTAGGATACTGTGTGAGTAGCCAAATTCTGCCTTGTCTCCTATGGTACTGCTCCAAGACATACAAGCAAGGATGTATGCACACGTGGAAGGGTGAGGAAGAACAATACTTGATCCAAATGGAAAATTGAAGGAGAAGAAATCATAAGCATGCATGGTGGGACATGCTTCACATTCCAGCACTGCAGAGGCGGAAGTATTGAAAGTACCCTAGTCATATCTTCCACGTCTACTAATTTATTCTATGCTCACAGCAGACAGGACAAACTTAATTCTCATAATTCAAGTAAGAAAACAATAGAAACATTCACATGTTTTTCTTGAAAACTTTGAAACTAAAGTCAGCTCTTCTAATACATAAGTTATAACTTTGGCATGTTTGTTCTTATGAGGACTTGATTATTTAATGTCCTAGGGGGAAAATCTTCAGATTGCCTTTCACATGTTCTACAGTTTCCTTAACTGTGTATGTACCTAGAGTTTAGCAATATACTACTTTTCTAGTCAGACAATTTTCGGTACTAATGCTGAAGATAATTTCTAGGAGATAAAATACATAAATTGTGTATATTTAGCTCAATATTTTTGAATACACTCATCTCAACATTGGCAAATTGGGCCTCTAGCAAACCATTTGCCTAAACACAACTGTCTTTTGACATCCTCCAAGAGTAACTCGCTGTGGTTGTCTTTTTTTTTTTTTCAAATTTTTATTATCAAACTGATGTACAGAGAGGTTACAGTTTCATACATTAGGCATTGGATACATTACTTGTACTGTTTGTTACCTCGTCCCTCATACCCCCCTCCCCCCACCCCCTTTGCCTTTCCCCCCATGAGGTGTTCCATTCACTTAGACCAAACAGTTTTGCAAGTATTGCTTTTGTAGTTGTTTTTCTTTTTTTACCCCGAGTCTTTCAATTTTGGTATTCCCTTTCAATTTCCTAGTTCTAATACCAATATACATGGTTTCCAATACACTCAGATAATGTTACAGAGATAGTGTAGGTACAATGTGGTTGTATTTCTTTAGTTCCCTAGGCGAAGGGAATACTTTAATCTTTTTATTTCCTTTTTTATTTCTTATTTTTTTTGAGGATACAGTAAGTTATACACAATAAGGGACTGTACCCAAATACTTTAATCTTTGAAATACTTTAATGTGCTTAATTTGTCATAACGGGACTCGAACAAATATTGGTAAAAGAAGGCATAGCACTTAGCCACTCCACTCCTAAATAACCAAAATTAGCTGCTAAGAGACTTCTTACATAGATAGATAGATAGATAGACACCTCTGCCTCAATTAACATCTAAAAGTCTAATTTTTTGGAATTATTTGGTCCTCACATAAGCAGATCCAAGTCCTTGGTTCAATGCCAATTATATTCTGTTTTTACAACCTTAAATCTTGGTGAAATCTTCCAATCCTTTTGGTCCTTTTGGCCTTTTGGGTCCTTTTGTCACCTAGAAATGCATTCCTAAGAAATGCTTCTTAGGAAGAATGTTTACTTTCCATGCAACACTTAGATTTTAAATGCCTCCTTGTATTTTGTGAAGCCTAGCCAGCACAATAAAATAATATTTTCTATGCTTGCTTAAAATAATCCTTAAAAAAAAAAGAAAAACCCAAGTATAAAATGAAGATAGTTAAGGGTAGGAACCAAAGGCAGGGAGACAGCAAAAGGAGAGGGGTGAGGGAGGAAAATATGATAGGTACATAGAGAAAATAGAACAATGAACCCCATTTAAAAATTTTAGGGGGTAATTAGAAAGAGTATAGTATCGTAATGTATGGTATAGCATAGTAATTCTGTAATGAAACCCTTTGGTGTAATTAATAAATGCTTATAAAATAACAATTTTTCTCCTTCCAAGTAGAAACTAAAAGACTGTGAGGAGTCTCAGTGATGTCTTCTCAGCCCTGGAAGTGTATTAAAAAGCACCTGCCTAGACAGGAGCTAGTGGTTCATACCTACAATCCTAACTACTTAGAAGACTAAGATCTGAGGATCGCCATTCAAAGCCTGCCTGAGTAGGGACAGTCCATGGAACTCTTAACTCGGATTAAGTGCCAAAAAACACCTCAGAAGTGGAGCTGTGGCTCAAGTGGGAGAACACTAGCCTTGAGCTAAACAGCTCAGGGACAAGACCCAGGCCCTGAGTTCAAGACCAGGACCAGCACAAACGCATGAGCGTTCGCGCATACTGCGCCCCCACCCCCCCACACACAACACCTGAGTTGACTTTGCATAATAGATTTGAAGTGGGGCCTATACAACTCTATTTGTAGTGGTTTTATAGAGTACATTTAGGTGGCAAAGCCTTCATCACTGCAATTTAGTTAATTCTTAGGTTTCATATAATTAAAAAGAGTCCAGGGCTGGGAATATGGCCTAGTGGCAAGAGTGCTTGCCTCCTACACATGAAGCTCTTGGTTCGATTCCCCAGCACCACATATATGGAAAACGGCCAGAAGGGGCGCTGTGGCTCAGGTGGCAGAGTGCTATCCTTGAGCGGGAAGAAGCCAGGGAAGGGGCTCAGGCCCTGAGTCCAAGGCCCAGGACTGGCCAAAAAAAAAAAAAAAGAGTCCAGATTCTAAGACATAGATAGATAGATAGGTGTTGATCCTATTGTGTTCCTAATGCGAATAGTAAGAGACCATCCTCCAAGGGAAAAAAAATGTGCAAGTAAATCCCATTCATCCTATCAGTTTTAATAGGCTTCCAATAATCCCTGTTTTACTCATGAAATACTTTTCCTTTCTACCATCTGATTGGCAAAAATTGAAATATTGGAAAGCACTAACTGTGGATGGAGGGAAATGGGAACATTTTTGCAGACTAATATGGATATATTGACTAGGCCAATCTGCAGAGTGAGCTGGCAGTATTTAGTGAAATTAAGTGTGTGTATTCCCTAAGACCCAGAAATCCTGCCACTACTGAGCATAAACTACCAAACAACTCCCAGAAAGTATTAAAAGAAGTTAAATAAAATGGTTAGGAAAGCATCAAATTCAGTGGTGAGCAACTGGAAGCACCTTACCTGCCCATCACAAGGGAGACAGATTAGTCAGACTTTGAAGCATAGCTATTAGAAGCAAGGAACTGGGCTTGGGATATGGCCTAGTGGCAAGAGCGCTTGCTTCGTATACATGAAGCCCTGGGTTCAATTCCCCAGCACCACATACACAGAAAATGGCCAGAAGTGGCGCTGTGGCTCAAGTGGCAGAGTGCTAGCCTTGAGCAAAAAGAAGCCAGAGACAGTGCTCAGGCCCTGAGTCCAAGGCCCAGGACTGGCCAGAAAACAAAAACAAAACGGAAGGAAGGAAAAAAAAAATCAACCTTTCAAACGGAAGGAAGGAAGGAAAGAAGGAAGGAAGGAAGGGAAAGAAAAAAAAAGCAACCGAGAAGCAAGGAACTTAACATTCATACAACACCATAGATGGAAATTAAATACAATGAGACTATGAGGAACAGACACACACAAATGATTTCTATAGCACACAAAAAAATTAAACAGTGAAAACTAAACACAGACATGTAACAACATACTTTACAAAATACAAAACACCCAAGAACTTCCAACACATTGGAGTTGATGCCTGTCATTTAATTGCTAAAAGGAAAAGATAAAGCAAAAAGCCTTGCCTGTACCAACGGTTCACTAACTTTATCCTACCTTGAAAGCAATCCTTAGCCAATTTTCTGGGAAATTAAAGGAGGAAATATTTATTGAGTGCTGATTACACACCAGCTGTATTTTTTCCTTTTCCTCTATATCTTTACTATCCAAAGATAAATGAGGACATTCTTTCCCTCAACTTCACATTAGCTGGGAAAATGAACAGGTTAACAAATGTGTATCCCTTTGATCAGCATTCTAACTGAATTAAGTGACAAGTCCTGTGGAATGAGTAAGGAATTGCAAATTAAGACCAATTTGCATGTATAGGGTATGCAACTTGACACATATGTAATTCTGCATCACAATGATCATTGTAATTGTTCATATTTTGGTGTCCAGTTTAGCCTAGGTTCTAATCTGGGAAGCCAAGCAAGCATTGTGTTCTGTAGAAATGCTAGACTGCCATCTGCTGGTGAAAATATTTTAACTGTCACCCACCCACTTCCTCTGTCAACCTCCAGCCTACCTTACAATCCATTTTCAAAACAAAAATATTATGTCATAGTAGGATATTTGGGCTTGAGGAAACAGTAGAAACCACTGTGTTCTGGACTTTTGTTTTAGAGAGGGGAACCTATCTCCTTACCAGACTTCTTATTTTAGGAAGGCAAGATGCACTTGCCCATGAGCATGCGCACACACACACACACACACACACACACACACACACACACACACCTATCACTACAGTAAGCACCACAGAACACTGGATCATTACCCAGTAAAGACTCACAAAGCTAAACTATCTAGAGTCTGCCAGATAGGTAAACATATAAGCAACTTTAAAGAGTCCCATTAGACATGTTTCAAAGCTTTATGTAAAGCTCATTTCCCAGGAAAACCATCCGAGGAGGGCAGCTTACTGCAATGTAAAAACAAAACTTTGAGTTCAGACCCCAGTTCATCTCAGCCATACTACATACTAAAACTTTCCTGAATCCCAAACCAGGTACTGGTGGCCCTGACCTGTAATTCTACCTATGTAGAGGGGTGCAATCTGAGGATCGTAGCTCAAAGCCAGCCTGAGCAGAAAAGTCTATGGACTCTCATCTCCAATTAACCAGCAAAAGCCAGAAATGGAGTTATGGCTCAAGTGGGAGAGCACTAGCTGTGAGAGAAAAAATAAAGCCAAGTGAGAGCTTAAGGCACAGAGTTCAAGCCCCAATGTAGGCTCAATTTTTTTTCTGAATCCAAATTTGTTTATTTGTAAAATGTGAAGAAATCTTATAATCATTTGGGGGGATACGTGAAAAGCAAAATGTGCACCAATGTCAGAAAATAGTAATGAAAACTCTTAATAATAACTTAAATATGCTTTGTAATCTATCCTCAATGAAATGTTCTCACTTATTTTATCCCTATATCCAATATAAATAATTTGACAGATCCAAGATAGTCTGTAAAAATGATTCCCCCCAAAAATGTTTAGGTGGAAGACAAAAATATGTTCGTTTTATGCTGGTATTAGGGCTTGGACTCAGGGCCTAGGCACTATCCTTTGCGCTTTTTTTTTCTTTTGCTAAAGGCTGGTGCTTTACCAATTGAACCATAGGTCTACGTCCAGCTTTTGGTGGTTAATTAGAAATAAGAGTTCAGGCTAGTCTACCCAAACTAGCCTCAGATGGTGATGCTCATATCTCAGTCTCCTCAGTAGTTAGGATTACAGGCACAAGCCACCTGCACCCAGCCAAATGTATATTTTGATAGTTTTTGCAAGTCGGAGAAGCACGTACATTTGTTCTAAGGCCTTGTCATTCCAAGTGAGAACCACACATCCCGAAGCGTCAGCAGTACCTGGAGGCAAAGTACAACCTCATTCTGTTATTCTAGTTGACCTTCCTCAATTCTTCCCTTTTGGCTAAATTTATCTAGGTTTTAGTACTTACGGAGGGACAGTTCTTGGGCTCTTTAAAACCATAGTGAGATTCATCTTTGTATTCCACACAGCACATCACCCAGTCCTCACAGAAACAAGAAAAGAACAAGTGATACCAGTATGTCATTAATAAAACAATGCTCCACAACCCAAAAGCAACAGAAATTGACTGAGCAGATACTACAAGGAATACGGAAGTCGATGGTTTCTGTTACTGATGGCAAATAAGCAATTGTAAGATATGGAATCAATCAGTCAGAAACATCATGAAAATTAATGTTTACAGATGTGTCTATGCCTCTTTGTGAGAATGCTGATAAATGAAGTAGCAACTTCAAATCTAGCCACCGCATGAGCTCCTAGATGTGGAAACTATATGTGATGAAGAAATACGTTCTGCTTGAGGACAAACGTGGGCATGGCCCACCAGAGCCTGCAACCAATTATCTAAAACATGTAATGAGCTACTCATATTCTGTGAAGACAAAACAGCTGTCAAGTATTTATTTAGTGCCTACTGCGTGCAAGGCATGATGCAACAAAACCAAAGCCATATCATTAAAGACAAAGTACACTATGCAAAAGGCAAATCTATGCTAGTTAGAGGAAAGCTCTATCTGAATATGAAGCTGATGTCACCATGTGCTCTTTGTGTGGGGGGGGCAGGGGAGGTCTTGAACTCAAGGCCTAGGCTCAGTCCCTGAGCTTTTGTGCTCAAGGCGAATGTTCTACCACTTGAGCCACAGCTCTACTGCCAGATTTCATGGTGCTTAATTGGAGATAAAAGAGTCTCATGGACTTTATTTCTTGGACTGGCTTTGAACCATGATCTTAGATCTTAGCCTCCTGAGTAGCTGGGATTACAGGCATGAGGCACCAGCACCCTTCTTTTACCATCTCAGGGGGATCTCTACCTAGCCCCACCAACCAACAATCATTTAAGCTAGCCAAAGACACTGTGCAGAACATTTTAATGCATTGCCCTGTTTTATTCTTACTTTATTCTTACTATAATAGACAAGTCCAATTGCCTAATTTTAAAGAATGGGGAAAAAATGAGGATCACAATTATACAGGAATTGAATGACTGGAGTCATTCAATAACTCGTTAAAAGTCAGTGACTAGTAAAGCAGTAGCTTGAGGACTCAAATTTAGATCTGTTCTGTCAGCCTCTTAATCACTGGGATATGCTCAGTGTATGGGCCCATAGATTTAGAGTTAATGAACATTGAAATAAATGCAGCATGCCTTTCAACATTTTTATTAGCTTTCTCTTCTTGGTCTAACTGATACTTCCTGTAAAACAACATTTCACACAAAACAGATTTAAATTCTCTTTCCAAAAGCAACACTGATCACTGGATTTTTTTTCTATAGACTTTCAATTTGATATACACGTTGCTTGCCAATCTATACAGATGATGTCTACACCCCTTATTATGTGCACTGTCATTGAGGTTACTACGGCTAGGAAGTAAAGCTTAGAATCTGATTCCAGGAAGTCTTCCCAGAAATCAATCACCAGCAAAAAGAAAGAAAGAAAGAAAGAAAGAAAGAAAGAAAGAAAGAAAGAAAGAAAGAAAGAAAGAAGAAAGAAAGAAGAAGAAGAAGAAAGAAAGAAAGAAAGAAAGAAAGAAAGAAAGAAAGAAAGAAAGAAAGAAAGAAAGAAAGAAAGAAAGAAAGAAAGAAAGAAAGAAAGAAAGGAAGGAAGGAAGGAAGGAAGGAAGGAAGGAAGGAAGGAAGGAAGGAAGGAAGGAAGGAAGGAAGGGAGGACAGGTTTCATACACTCACATTCATGGGCGGTTCCAGTATCTGTGGGAAGTTTAAAGCTCCTGTACTACACTCCTATCAGAAAGTATGATATTGTACCATTATTAGGGAAATGGAAAGATTTGGAAAAAATCACATTAAGTGAAGTAAGAGAGATCCAAAACAGTGTAGGTTGCATGGCTTCCCTCATTTGTAGTAACTAGAATGTGCCCCTATATCTGGATAGTCAGCGCACTGGGTGGTTAAAAAAATACATGGGACATGATAAATTATACAGGTCTCTAGACATTCACACAGTGAGAACAAAGGACATTCATAGGAGCAGATCATAAAGGCTCAATAGCTATATGCATATGTTCATATAAAATATTTTACAAAATGAATGCCAAGAAAGGGCTGGGGATATGGCCTAGTGGCAAGAGTGCTTGCCTTGTATACATGAAGCCCTGGGTTCGATTCCTCAGCACCACATATATAGAAAAGGCCAGAAGTGGCACTGTGGCTCAAGTAGCAGAGTGCTAGCCTGGAGTAAAAAGAAGCCAGGGACAGTGCTCAGCCTCTGAGTCCAAGCCCCAGGACTAGCAAAAAAAAAAAGAAAAAAAGAAAAAAAGAATACCAAGAAAAGGAAACAAGAAATTATTGTTGTTGCTGCTGCTGTTTTTTTTTTTTTTGTGTGTGTGTGTGTGTCTTTTCCTTTTGCCTTGTTTGTTCATTTATTTGTCTTTGGGATGGCAACGCGGGAGGGGGCGGGACAAGAAAAGATATACAGAGGGGTTACAGTTGTGAAAAACCGTGAGTAAATAAAACCCCTGGGAAAAAAATTGACTGCATCATAAAATGGCTAGTAGCTATGTAAACCACTAGATAAGAAAAAAGAAAGAAAATCCTTTGGGCATAATCAACAAGATCAAGTTACTTATAAGGGGGAAAAATCAAATTTATCATCAGTTTTTATTAGCACAGTTTTATTCTGGGAGATTGAAGACAAAAAAAATGTGAGACAAGTATTTTATATCAAGCCAAAGTGACTTTCAAGTATCAAGCCCACAGAAAAATGATTAGGAATGTGTAAGAACTCGAAGAATGTTTCCATGAGTCCCTCCAGAAGAATCCACTAAAAACAAACCCTACACGGCCTAAATGACTGGAGATATGTCTCTGTGAGAACGGATTGTTTACGTGAGAACTGATATTCAACTTTATGTATGCACTTATCAAACCAACACTACACACTATATTCTGACAAGATTAGAATATAGAGGGAGATGCCTATAGTTCTTAGCATTAAAAAAGGACACATAATATCAAAAACCAAACTGAAAAAGTCCAGGGGACAGGGGAGAAAGTCCTATACTGTCGTGTTAAGTTTAAATGGGAAGTATTACTAAGAATTCAGAAATCCAGAATGGGTCTTCTATATGCCTTCTCCTTTGCTAGATGTTTCAAGCTTTCCCCCAGGGCAGCAAACATCCCAGAACCAGCCCAGAGATCAGGCTCTCTGAAGCCAGAATCTCTGGGATCTTGTAAGATAACCTTTCTGCTGAGTATAAAGGGAAGAGACAAGAGGGGTGTGAACATGTATTGAAATCCTGGTAACATTAATTATTGATTAAAAGTGCCTGCTTGCTGGTGTCCCTTAAACTAAAGTTGTTGGTAATGATAGTCTATTTCAAAATTATATTTGTATACTCATAATTGTGTCAGGCATCACATTTGGACAAAGAAAATTATGCCTACACCATCCCTCCCCGCCCAACCCCGCCACCGCCCCCCCCCCCCAGCCTCGCACTGCCACTTGCCACTCTGGTAATTAAGAGAATTGGATATTAGTCACCTAAGGAATACATCTGTAATCCAGTACAGATTTAAGTGGGGACCTATTTATATCACATGATAGTCATTGGATTAAGGTAGACTATTAGCATATGTTATGAGGTAGAAATTTGTATGCACTTTTTAAAAAACAACGAGAATCTGATTGATTAGGGAATGGCAATGTAAAAAATGTCTTCAGGGCTCTCTTAGTGGATCTGTTTGGCAAAAGTTAAACTGAAACTCATTATTCCCACTTTAAGATTGGTGAGACCTTCCTTTTGGTTATGCCAAAACCAGGGCTTGGAAGTCAAAGTCAGGAAAGAAGAGGGAGGGAAGGAGGGAGGAGGGGAGAGAGGAGAGGAAATGGGAAAGTGAGAGAGGGAAAGGGAGGGCAAAGGAGGGGATGGGAGAAGAGGGAAGAAAGGATGTAAGGGAGCAGAGAGAAGAGGAAAGGAAGGAGAAAGGGGAGGGGGAACAAAGAAAGAAAGAAAGAAAGAAAGAAAGAAAGAAAGAAAGAAAGAAAGAAAGAAAGAAAGAAAGAAAGAAAGAAAGAAAGAAAGAAAGAGAGAGAGAGAGAAAAGGAAGGAAGGAAGGAGGGAGGAAGAGAGGGAGGGAGGGAAGGAAGGAAGAGGAATAGAGGAAGGATGGGAAGAAGGAATGCTAAAAAATACATACACACACACACACGCGCGCGCGTGCCTGTGTCCTTCCAAGACAATGAGCCTGGTAGAAGGAAGAACACCAACAGAGCTAAGAGGTTCCACATAGGGTCCTAAAGTAACCCCTGAGGAATCTCAACTGATCAGCACCGCAGGAAGGAAAAGGTTAATTGTGGGTGGGTAGTGAATTTTGCTGCCAGCCCAGCATTCTTCATGGCACTACAAGCCTTCTTTTCTCTAGTTCTCTTGAGCATCTAGCGCCTTGTCTGAACTAGATTTATAATAGTCTTCTATGCACTATAAAGTTAAAGAAAAAAAAAGTCTGTTTGTTTGTTCTGTGCTGAGTCTTCTAAATCCCATAACTGGCAAAGAAGATGTGCTACTCAAAACTGTATTGCATTCTAAACTCTGAAAAAGTTATTAAAATTGTGACAATGACACATGCACAAAGACAAGCAAATTCATTTTGTGAAACCACAGAGCTGTCATTTAGTCCTGTGGATACCAGGAGTGACTCAGTTGCCAGGAAAGAACATTGTAACATGGAAATATTAGTCTACTTATAATAATTGGAAGTGTCTGTAAATTAAACATGGCTGGCTGCAACCATGTACACTTCTAGCACCTGTGTATCACAGAAATACTAAGGTGCTATATTACCCAGTCATAATCTTTGAATCACCTGGTCAAGTCTGAATGATTAGAACAAGGAGAAAATGGATCATGACTGCCATCTTGTGGTGCTTTATCTAATTACAGGGAAAATTTCAAACCTTTGAAAACTACTCAATTTGGCCTCATTCACGAGGTATGAACCAAGCTATTTCTTATCCTCAGGGAGGTAAACACTAGCATCTTTATAGTTTTATGGCTTTAGAAAGTTCAGACATACACACAAAGAAACCCAAGGCATATGGGGGTAATTTTTGCTAGAATCCTGGGGGAAACTAAATCCTGACTTCAAATGGTAAAATGTGTATTTCTCCAGAGTATCTGTTGGTCTACATTTTTTTTTAAAGCATGGATGCACAAAAAAGCGCTGGAGGTGTGTCTTAGCACTAGAGTGCCTTTCTAGCAAGCTTGGCACTGAGTTCAAATCCAGTACTGATTTTTTTAAAGCAGAAGAACTCATGTACATACATGAGCATAGAACATTATTTGGAACCTGGAAGGAACGTAAATGTCTAACATTAAAAAGGATGGTTAAACTGGGTGTCGGTGGCTCATGCCTGTAGTCCTAGCTACTCAGGAGGCTGAGATCTGAGGCTCTCCTCTCAAAGCCAGCCTGGGCAGAAAAATCCCTGTGAGACTCTTATCTCCAATTAACCACTCAAAAACTGTAAGTGGTGCTGTGGCTCAAAGTGGTAGAGTGCTAGCCTTGAGCAAAAGAGCTCAGGGACAGCACCCAGACCCTGAGTTCAAACCCCATGACCGCCAAAAAAAAAAAAAAAGATGGTTAAATAACTTACAGCATTTATACAATGCAATAGCAGACTCTAGCCGCCCCCCCCCCCACCACCACCACCAAATCTTCTAACAGGATAGCCCACATCTAGAAAGTCATTGAGGAAAGAAATTAAGCAGTAAAAAATTCAAATAAAACATCTTATGAGGGTCAGGTGAAGAAAGTCTCAGGAGATTTTTTTTTTCTGATATGATGCTCAAGTAGCAACATGACATATGTCATAAGCCCAACCTCACTCTGCATTCAAACCTCTGTCTCAATTATGAACAGAACTTGATATGGGCCTTCCCCAGTGAGACTGAGTTTCCTTCCAGATGCTTGGTTTCCAGGCTGAGCTGGAAACTCAAGAAGGAGGGCTTGGAGACAAAAGGCCTCAAGCCTGAAAGCTAAGAGGGAAACAGCACATTGACCTACAGGCACCTTTTCTTCCCTTGAGGTTTGGTCTCATCAGGACACAGACAGCATCTGGAATAATGCCTCACTTATTGAGATGAAGGTTTGACTAGCTTCTTACCCAACTGGCAAGTAACCATCACCCCAGTTACTGGGTTTACTGGAAGTTAACTCTTTTTTATTGCAACAAAAAGAAACAGAAAAATCACTAGAAGACCAATTTGGTAAACACAGGAAGAGAAAAGGAACAAAATATAGGAAATTAAGAAAATGGCAGGAAACATGATACATCTCTCTATAATAACCTTAAATGTTAATGGACTCAATTCCCCAATCAAAAGAAAAAGAACCACAGTTGCATCAAAAAAAAATCCAAGATCCATCCAATGTTTGCATTCTGTTTTGGGTTATTTTTTAATTGATTAAGGCTCCCATTAATTATGATATACAGCTTCTAATATGTTACCTGTATGTCACATTTATTGGATAAATAATGTCAATCTCTGGTCTTGGATAAAAGAGTTCAGATACAGACATTTTCACAAAAAAATATACCTTTAAATATAAAGAACTATATGAATGATATGCAGTTCAGAAATAGAAATGCCTTGTCTTTAAATAATAATCAGAAATAGCTATTCCTTTTATTAATAGGTTGATTATATGATGAATGTTATGTTCAAGGTTAATAAGTAATGAGTATAAATACAAGTTCAAACATACATTATCAAAAGAAAGGAAAGATTCATCCTCATAGTCACATCTGATACTGTTTCCTTCCTCTGCAAATAGTGAATGGTACTTCATTGGGTGTAGGTGTTTATGCATGCATCCACCACATCTTTAAAGGCTCTCAAGAACCTATAAAAGAAAATGGCCCTTCGAATCTTCAAACCTTTCTCTGCTTCACTCTTCACCCTCTGCCCTCAGGAGACGTTTATAGCTGGGAAAAGTGCCATAAGAAAGAACTTGTGGATAATTGGAAGTATTGCCACACAGAGGAATGGTTCTGAACTTTTTAATCATATTTTACCAGATCAAATAATCACACATGTTAACTTACGAGTTACAGAAGCCCCTTGATGAGCATGGAGATGGAGGAAAACTTGTGCATGCTCAGGACAGAGAGTCCAGTGCTGGACTGAGGATATTTGATTCATTTCAATTCCACAACACTGCCTAACTTCTGCCAGGCATATCACCTTTCAACAAATCTCCAATTTTCACTTTATTGCTTAAATTAAGCTCATTTGGGGCCCTTCTAGCTGGAGACAGGAGGATGGTGAAACCAGGACCAGCTTGGTCTACACAGTCATTTTCAAGGCCAGACTGGGCTACATAGCAATACCCTGTCTTTCAATAACTCTCTCTCTCTCTCCTCTCTCTCTCTCTCTGTGTGTGTATGTGTGGTGTCTGTCTGTCTGTCTGTCTCTCTCTCTCTCTCACACACACACACACTTTTTTTTTTTTTTTTTTGCTAGTCCTGGGGCTTGGACTCAGGGCCTGGGTACTGTCCCTGGCTTCCTTTTTGCTCAAGGTTAGCACTCTACCACTTGAGCCACAGCTCCACTTCCGGCCTTTTCTGTTTACATGATGCTGAGGCATCGAACCCAGGGCTTCATGCATGCTAGGCGAGCACTCTACCGCTAAGCCATATCCCCAACCCCCACACATACTTTTTTTAAGAAAAAGATCAGGAAACAGTTTTTATGGGGATCCTACCAAAGCCTACACCATCAAATTTCATTAAATGCTCAAGAACACAAGTTCCAAGCAGTGACAGATTTGTTTTTAAGTCCAAACTCAGCCAATACTAGCTGTTTGATGCCATGCCTAACTTAAACTCTCTAATGGTCAGTTTCTTCACTAATCAAATGGCAATGACAATAACTATGATGACAATTTGTCCTACTCAAAATATTGTTTTAAGAAAGAATGCAGATAACACGTTCAATCCAATATCAGCCAAAAAATAAAAAGGAATTTTGATGTGCTTGATGTAATTTAATTTACAAAACTTAGATTGGTCCACTGTTTATCACAAACACATCTATTGCATAAAGCAGACGAGAAATGAAAGAGCCCTCAGTAAGAGTCATAACTTTTTTTCTTTGCCTAAAAGACTATACTTAGTGGGCTGGGAATATGGCCTAGTGGTAAAGTGCTCGCCTCATATACATGAAGCCCTGGGTTTCATTCCTCAGCACCACATATATAGAAAAAGCCGGAAGTGGCACTGTGGCTCAAGTGGTAGAGTGCTAGCCTTGAGCAAAAAGAAGCCAGGGACAGTGCTCAGGCCCTGAGTTCAAGCCCCAGGACTGTCAAAAAAAAATGCTATACTTAGCTAAGAAGAATCTTAATTTGTAAATAAAATCCAGGTTCCAATTTCTTACACTGTGAATTAAAAGTCTAAAGTTCTTCTTTTAAATATTGTGGTTCATCAGGATATCCAAGAAACTACTTTTGGAATGGTGAGTTTGGGCAAATTCTAGATTTAATGCACAGAGGAACTTCATAAGGAAATGTGAGTCCCATGTTCATGAGACAGAAACATATCATAATCTCCAACTCTGTCCCATATGGGGCTGGTGACCAGGACTCTTTTCATTATGGGAAGTCAAACTATGACAAACAAAACCCATGGGATGCATAAAATGGGCTCCTCCCTCATTCAGAGACTGGCAAGTCACCAGGGGAGGCAGACTAAATAAAATTCTATATTTGCATATTGCTGTCAGGGACTACACAGAGTAAATAAAACAGACGTGACTTTCTTGAAAAATCCCATACTCTTGTGTACGAAAATTCACACTGGCACATATTTTCGAGTTGATGTCAGAGGAGATCCAGAGGCCTTCCCAACATGTCCTTCAGAGCCTGCTTCAAGCTGCCCCAAACCAAGGCCTAGAGGTCTGCACAGAGCCTGGGTCTACTAGCCCAGCAGAACATCACAAGAGGCTCTTAGCCACCTTTGAATGGTAACTGTGCTGACTCTGGACAAGTCTCTTCAGCTTGCTAGAACAGTTCTTTGGAGACCTTTCCAGTTCCAAAAGAGTTTGTGTGGTGACAATCCCTGGTTATCCCATGAGAGGGCATAGGCCATAGGCTAGACAACAGCTCAGGAAACCGCTGTGTTATAAAGCCACTGTCAATGGCCAGATCATCTAAAGAATGACTCGGAGCAGGGAATTATGGGAGAAAAGGTTGAAATAGGAAGAGTAGCCAGAACATGAAGGGCTCTGAATCCTGCGGCACTCTAAAGCTTCAGTTACCCTAGTTATATAGGAAAGGGACAGAGTAGGCATTGGAGAGCCCCCATGGAGCCCAAAATCTCAGTCACCTTCTGCAGCTTTCATCAGAGCAATTCAACAAGGAAAGCCTTTTCCCATGTGTCCCCCAGACCCTTTTCCCATGTGTCCCCCAGACTCCGAGCTCCATGAAACCATTAGTCAAAGGAAAAACAAAAACAAACAAAACACCTGGGGCGGAATTCACAAACCATTTATGCCATCACAATCCAACCTGCACCCCAACCCTCGCTCACCTGCTGTGGCTTTGTGTTCAGAATGAAAGCTAGGCAGTATGGCTCTGTTGTTGAAGTCTAGATCTGGATTCCAATCTAAACTTCCATACTGCCCAGCTCCAGGACCTTGAATAAAAACATATTCCCTGAGCTTCAGTTTCTTTGTGAAAGTGGGATTTCAGTCATTCATTCGACAATTTGTGTGTGTGTGTGTGTGTGTGTGTGTGTGTGTGTGTGTGTGTGTGTATGCCAGTACTAGGACTTGAAATCAGGGCCTCAAGTTCTCACGCAGCCTTTTGTGCTCAAAGATGGCACTGTACCATCACATGAACCACACCTCCACTTCTGACATTTTGCTGGTTAATTGGAGATAACTTTCTCAGAGACTTTTTGTCTGGGCTGGCTTTGAACCACATCTTCAGATCTCAGCCTCCTAAGTAGTTAAGATTACAGGTTCATTTAAGAAGTATTAATTAAGTGCCTGTATGTCCTATATACTGAGGGTACAATAGTGAATAATGAGAAAGTCTAGGTCCCCATGCTCAAAATACTTACTAGTAAAGGAAGTAACAGACAATAAAAAGATGTTTTAATAATCAATGTTGCAAATAAAACAAGGTGAAGTGATATAGAGTAAAAGAGAAAACATAGATGAAATTATAGTGCCACTGGTATCTTTTGAGTAGGTGACATTTGAATAAAGAATAAAATGTCAAAAAGTAGTGAATGGAAGAATTAGAAATAATGGATCTCAGGCAAAATTAGAGCAAGTGCAAAGGCTTGGAAAAAAATCTAAAGGCCACAATGCCAGAAGCTGAGGAGTTCAGAGACAGAATAGTAAGATTAAGTTAGAGAATATTAGTGCAAAATACTGTACGCCTCACATTCAACTGTTTTATAATTCTGACCTTCTCTGAACTAAAAGTTTAAAATTTTCAGTTCTGTCCTTTTCTCCCAGTTCTAATCAACTACTGTGATTCATCTTAAAGCCATGGTCCCTAAACAAATACTTGAAAAAGGAGTTGGGGGATGTGGCTTAGTGGTAGAGTGCTTGCCTAGCATGCATGAAGCCCTAGGTTCAATGCCTCAGCCCCACCTAAACAGAAAAAGCCTGAAGTGGCATTCAGGCTCAAGTGGGAGAGTGCTAGCCTTGAGCAAAAAGAAACCAGGGACAGTGCTTGGGCCCTGAGTTCAAGCTCCAGGACTGGAAAAAAAAAAAAAAAAAGAAGGGGGGTAGGGGAAGGAGGAAGAGAGGGAGGAGGAAGAGGGAGGAGGAGGAAGGAGAAGGAGGAAAGAGGGGGAGGAAGGAGGGGGAAGTGGAAGAGGGAGGAAGAGGAAGAGGAGAAGGAGGAGGAAGAGGAGTTCAAGCCCCAGTACTGGCACCCACCCAAAAAAAAGTTTCAGAAAGAAAAGGAAAAGGCTACCTTTACCATACAGCTGCAAGAAAATAAAGCTCTTTTCTATAATAAAAGCTACATAGTGTACAAAATTTGAAGAGTAATACACTATTCCTTGAAGCTAGGCTGCTCGAGTTTAAATCCTGGCCATGTCATTTAATGAATGTATGATTTGAGGCAAATTACTAAACTTTTCTCTGCATCTATAAAAATGATAATAACCGCACCTACCTGTGAATTATCAGAAGGATCATAAGTTACTAAATATAAGCAACTTAGAATGGTGCCACACTACGTAAATAATATATTATTTATTATTGTTATTTGTACCATTACTCTATTTAATAAAGCATTATGTTGACAGTTCACAAAATACCTAATTTACTCTGCTGTCTCCTGTAGGAATGTCTGAAAATAGGCAGTCGTGTTCTGTTTTCTGATATTAAAAGTATCTTCAATTAAAATCATTTGTAAAATACAATATATCAGTAATAGTTCCTTTGTCCCATAAAAGTAACCTATTATTGCTAAGCCAGGTGGAGTAGCAACCCTGTAATTGTAGTTACATGGTAGGCAGATGTCAGGAGGGTGACTAGGAGGGGCCAGTGCAGGAAAAAGTTTCTTAGACTCCACCTCAACCAATGGCTGGGCCCAAAGCTGCATGCCCGTCATCCCAGCTACAAGCAGAAGCACAAATAGGAGATTGGCAATCCAGGCCAGCCCAGCCATAAAACAAAATGCTATTTTAGGAAATAACCAAGACAAAAATGGCTGGCATCGTGGCTTGGGAGGTAGAGCACTGGCCTAGTAACTACAAGATCCTGAGTGTAAATTCCAGTGCCAACTAACAAGGAAAACATCTGAATTTTCCTATTAATTAATAATTTATTCATCTTGTGATCTATTTTCTAACAAGCATCATACTTGGTAAGTTTCTTTGTTACATTAGAAGAAAGCTTTGAGTTTTCCTTTTTTTTCCCTTCTCTTTATTGTTATGTTTGTAATAAATCCTGTGACTCTGCTGGGGTCCTTTATTAAAAGTTTGTCTTATTTAAATTAAGAATGATAAACAAGAGGTTGGGTAAAGATGCTGAACAACATGGTCAAGAGCCTGGATTTTATTCTAAATGTGCCCGCATGCCATTCAGGCATTTCAATAGAAGAGCATGATCTTTTTGACCCTTTGAAAAGTTTGTGCTGTATAGAGAAAGTTTGTGAAGTATAGAGAGTGAATCCTGAGAGACAACAAAGTAGGTAGGGTAACCAACATACCACAGGAGAAATTACTGGGCTCAGACAAGAGTAACAGCAGCCACAACGCCAAGAACTGAACTGAGAAGAGATTTCATTTTGCAAATAGAGCCAAGAAGACAGGTTGATGGAGTGAGAGAACAAGAGAATAATGAAATGCTGGCCATTGTAGGGTTTTTGTAATAGTTAAGTTGTCTTACATTTGAAATGGCTCAACATTTACTTTTGCTCAGTTGTGACTTTCATTATTATTATTTTGTTTTATGTCTCTCTAGAGCCAGGAAATGTACTTCATAAATACTAAGTGCCTCATAAGTATTGTTTTTGAGAGGTGAGCCCTGAAAAACTTCATTTTAAAAAAAAAGATGTTCTACTCATCTTGGAAACTAACATTTTTTATAACTTACTCTTCTGTGTTGGTACTGAATCATCTAATATTGTGCATTCCAAAAGTTCTCTGTGTGTTTAGTATTAAAACCATGATTTTATTCATTTCCTTTACAATTTGAGGCCTGTGGAGAAACCAAAGAATGAAAATAAGACTAAATGGATCATTCTTACAAATGCATAAGCTATCAAGCTAACTCAATAAGAAATGGAACATGGAAATAATCCTGAAATACAGAGACTAGACAACTAATCACCAAAGAGCCAGATGAGCCCACTAGTGGATCTACCAATTGTGCCACTTAAAGAAGCATTCATACTAATCCTTCCTAAACAAATGTAAAAAATGGAAGAGGAAGGGATATTTTATAAACTCAATGTATAAAAGAATGTTAACAAACTAGGACCAGATAAAGGCTGGGAAAAAGGAGTATGAGGGATTATCGATTAATGGGTACAGTTTCCTTTAGGGTGATGGAAAAGTTCAGAGAATGTTGGTGATGGATTCACAATGTCATGAATTTAATGAATAATGCTGGATTCCATGCATAAAACAGCAAATTTACATTATATTTACTTACCACAATAAAAATCCCTATAAATGAAAACAAATCAATGGGTGAAAAATATTACCCAGCATACCTTGAGAACTATTAAATGGTTGAGGCTGTACAAATTACTTTCAGGATGATGTCATGGAATTCTCACTATGCCTGTTTAATAGGTAATAGATACGTTTATCTTCCCTTTTTTTTTTTTTTTTTGGATGAGAAGAATGATGCTTACACAGTTTGAAGTAGGCATTAGTCTATGGACTTGAAACTCACCCTTTAATCATTATCCATCTAGATATCTCTGGCTGCCTCGCACAAGCAACACAAAGGCAGAGACTTGTTTTATTTGCCTGTGTCATTCCAGCATGAAGTACAGAGCCTTACCCAGAACAAAGTCATTAAAGGTTTGTTAAGCTATCTGAGTTACTCCTAAAACTAACCACAGGTGTTGATTCCATTACCAAAATGGAATCAATATCCAAGAGATACTCTGGGACAAAGCCTGTGTAAAATTAAGAGAAGCCAAGCCAAGAATACATAGGACTAACCTTCAAATTACAGCACAAGTATGGTTCCTGTAAAGGAAGATTGGTTAGAACGGACTCAAATTACTTCACAGCTCCCAGAAAAATCTTAGTCAGCCCAACACAGGACCCCACAAAGGGCAGAAATGGCCCAATCTATTAACCTATATGAGCTCAGTACTGTCCAGGAGCAACAATGTAATGAGAGAGTCAGTGTGATCTCGGGATGAACATATGGAGGTATGGCCTACAATGGATATTATAAGACTTAGACTATTAGGAATCAGATGCTCAGATGGAAACTCAAGAAGTGGTCTTCCACAGTTATAACACCACCTTCAAACATTTCCCAAAAGAAAATGGGCAAGATAGCAATAAGGCAAGCGGAGGACATCAAAGGGATCCACATCGGCAAAGAAGAAAAACTATCCCTATTCGCAGATGACATGATCTTATATCTGAAGGACCCAAAAACCTCAGTCCCCAAACTCCTACACCTAATAAACCATTTTGGCAAAGTAGCAGGATACAAAATCAATCCACAAAAGTCAGCAGCTTTTCTGTACACCAGCAATGTACAAGCAGAAAAGGAAATTATGGAAATAATACCATTTACAGTAGCTAAAAAGAGAATAAATTACCTAGGGATCAACCTAACTAAAGACGTGAAGGACCTATTTAATGAAAACTATAAAAATCTAAAAAGGGAAATCAAAGAAGACACAAAGAGATGGAAAGACCTCCCATGCTCATGGGTAGGCAGAATCAATATAGTGAAAATGGCCATATTGCCCTAATTGTTATACAAATTCAATGCAATCCGCATCAAGATCCCAGCTACATTCTTCACTGAAATAGAGAAAGCAACCCATAAATTCATATGGAACAGCAAAAGACCTAGAATAGCCAAAATAATTCTAGGCAAAAAAAGCAGTGCAGGAGGTATCACAATACCAGACTTCAAGCTCTATTATAGAGCCATCATAACAAAAACAGCCGGGTATTGGTATAAAAACAGACCTGAAGACCAATGGAATAGAATTGAAGACCCAGAAATAAAACCACACTCTTACAGTCAGCTGATATTTGACAAAGGAGCTAAAAACAGACAATGGAAAAAACATAGCTTCTTCAACTACTGGTGCTGGGAAAACTGGGCAGCCATATGCAGAAAACTCAAAGTAGACCCTAGCCTCTCACCATGTACCAAGATCAACTCAAAATGGATCAAGGACCTCAACATCAGACCTGAATCCTTGAAACTACTGAAGGACAGAGTAGGAAAGACGCTAGAACTTATAGGCACAGGAAGGAACTTCCTGAATAGAGTCCCACGGGCACAACAGATAGGGGAGAGACTCAACAAATGGGACTACTACAAAATAAAAAGTTTCTGCACAGCTAAGGACATAGCCACTGAAACAGAAAGACAGCCAACCATATGGGAAAGGATATTTACCAGCACAGCAACAGACAAAGGCCTAATATCCGTCATTTACAGAGAACTCAAAAAACTAAGCCCCTCCAAGCCCAATAAACCAATTATGAAATGGGCAAAGGAGCTAAAGAGAGACTTCACAAAAGAAGAGATAAAAATGGCAAAGAAACATATGAGGAAATGTTCAACATCCCTGGTAGTAAAGGAAATGCAAATAAAAACAACCCAGAGATACCACCTCACCCCAGTTAGAATGGCCTATACTCTGAACTCAGGCAACAACAAATGCTGGAGGGGGTGTGGGGAAAGAGGAACCCTTCTCCATTGTTGGTGGGAGTGCAAATTAGTACAACCACTTTGGAGAACAGTATGGAGGTTCCTCAAAAAGCCCAACATAGACATACCCTATGACCCAGCCATACCACTCCTAGGCATCTATCCTGAACAACAGGCCTCAAGATATCAAAAAGACATCTGCACTCCCACGTTTATCACTGCACAATTCACAATAGCCAAAATATGGAAACAACCCAGATGCCCCTCCACAGACGAATGGATCCAAAAAATATGGTACTTATACACAATGGAATACTACATAGCGATTAGAAATGGTGAAATATTGGTATTTGCAGGGAAATGGTCAGAACTTGAACAAATAATGTTGAGCGAGACAAGCCTAGAACACAGAAAACAAAGGAGCAAGATCTCCTGGATATATGACTGTTAAGGTGGGGGGAGGGGAGACAGTAGAGACCAGGTCTGTGAAACCAAAAACTTCTTGTCAAATGGTATTTCCCACAGGTTTGGGTCAGCGACCTACATTATGTACCTAAAACCAAACAACTACTCAACATATAAAGGTCAAAAATAGACCTCTCAGTGGATCACAATAGCTCAAAAGCTATGTATGTATGTTCATATAAGACAAGGATAAGCAAACTCTATTGTTGACGTTATATTTAAAGTCCTAGGTGAATTTCCTTTGGCGTAGGCCACGTGGCTACTGTATATGTTTTTGGTACACTGTGTATTGTATATATGTCTACCTGATCTAGGGAAGGGAAGGAAAAACAGGGTGTAAAATATCACAAGAAATGTACACACTGCCCTATTATGTAACTTTTGCACAATACCGTGTCAAAAAAATTTAATTAATAAAAAAGGACCATGTATCAAAAAAAAAGAAAATGGGCAAGTGATACACTCTAAAACTTGAGTCTTCTTAAATATGAGTTCGTAGCATTGCTATTTCAAAGTCAAAATTCCTACTTCTGATCTCTTACACTCAGTCATGAGCCCTTCTTTTGCTCAGTTTGCAATCTTTAACCATTGTAAGCAACATAGCTGTGAAATAGGAAATGATTGCTAAACCGTGTATGTAATTTCATACTAAAATTGGCTCTTAGCAGGAAATCCTAAATCTAAGCCAAAAAAAAATTTTTGTATCATACTTCTTTGTCATTGGATTGAGACCGCATGAGATTAGATTATTCGTAAAACTGTTGCTAAAGAGGCTAGGTCATACCATAGTTCAAATCCCTTGGGTAGAACTTTCATAATCATTGACAATAGAGCCACACACCATTACTGGATCCACCTGTTCCCCAAAGACAGGATTAAGTGATTTCCCAAAGAGCACCTAGCAGGGGAGCAACAGCATGACTAATTTCCTACCTCAGGTTTCCTACCTCAAGTCTCTCTCTGCTCACTTCTGTCTGGGTGACCTTTTAGTCTAATAGGCTGGGCAATAAAGTTGTAACAAAAAGAACAACAGGTTTCTAGTTCTGAATCTCCCACCAACCAGATGTGCAGAGAAAAGTAACTCATCCAAGGCTTAGGGTAAAGGAAGGAGTTTACAACCAAATAATCTCATGGGTCTCATCCACCAACAATGTCCTGAGACCCTAGATGGCCCAGATTGGTTGCTGATGGAATGTAGCACATAGGTCCTCTTGTCCTGGAACTGTCTTGAGCTGTTTGATCAATGGACAGGAAGATTTCTGAGGATAGTTAGAGATTAAGTCAACATTCCTTACTCAAAGAAATTAAGTCCTGAGGATACTTAATTTGAACAGTCATCCAGAAAGAGTTGTTCTGGCCTGATGTAAATAAAAAGGCTAAACGTAATTGTTGAACAACTAAAACCAACTAGAATTAAGTGAACTAAGTGAACCCTGAAGTCTCCCTTTGCTTATGAGCATTCTGCTCCTAGAAGGAATACTGAGAGAGAAAGAATTACCAGTATGATTAAAGATTAAGAGAGTTTACAAGGTTGGTACTCAACTAACACACATCAGCGCACTAGGTCATTGATCAAAATCAATGGTATCCCCATCATTAGCTCACAAGGCTGATGGTCATTTGTTTCTCATTTCTGCCTTTTCAAGTTAATGGTTGAAGAACCACTGAGTGCTCGTGACAGAAAGGACCATAGAATCCTCTGGTGTTCTACTCCCTTGTTCCCTCCTGAAGCCTCAAGAGAAGATAGATATTTCCCCCTAAAATCACACACAATACAAGCGTCAGGATGGAAACCAGCCTTCAGATCTTCAGATCATCTGTAGGTCTGTGTACCTTTTCTGTCCTTGGCTCATGTTCTCCCTCTTGTTCTCATCCTATTTAGTTATTGAGTTATAAGAGATAGTGGCCTGTGGAGGGTTTCACACTGCCAAGTAAATCACACTGTAGAAAGCCCCACTCAGTAAGGCTCATGCACGTGTCAGAGCAGAAAGAGAAAAGATAGACTCGTCCACTGGGCCATTGGCAAGCTCCATTCCTCCAATGAGAATTTAATTGAGATTTAGAAGAATGAGCAAAAACCTAGCAGCCAGAAGATGCTCATTTAATGGCTTTTGAAGAAATAAATAAAAGATTGTCGGGGCCTACCTGCCATATCAGTTTGAAGATATTCCAAAAAAGGAAAGTTTGGCAAAGGGGTCCAG
Source organism: Perognathus longimembris pacificus (assembly GCF_023159225.1). NCBI lineage: Eukaryota > Metazoa > Chordata > Mammalia > Rodentia > Heteromyidae > Perognathus > Perognathus longimembris. Next base: position 23,714,050 of record NC_063162.1, on the reverse strand, counting down.
GGATGAAGAAGACAAGCCAAAGGAGAGAGAAAGAGAAAGGACAGTGGCAAATAGCCAGACATATCACTTTAGAAATGCCCCAAAACTAGCTGAGAACTGGCTAATACCAGAGGAAGTAAACAGCTGAGAAGTTGACTGGCAAGTTCCACGAGAAAGCACTTTTCTTTTATTCATTCATTTCATAAATATGTTCTGACTGCCTACTGGGTGTTTATCGCTCATTAAATGCAGTCCCAACTCATCAGAAGCTTGTAATCCAGCAAAAGGAAAGACACTGGGCTAAACAAGCCTTTAGGAAGGGCTTACCACACAGTATGGCACTGTGCAATGAAAATGGCCCCCTGCACCCAGGAAACTGACACCCTAGAGCTGTGTAGAGCAATGGGAACCACTCAGAGGAGCCATGTATAGTGTCAAATTCTCTACCAGCCATTGTTAGCAAAGTTAAATGGGGGAGATTAATTTTAGTAGTTGTGTGTGTGTGTGTGTGTGTGCCTGTGTCTGTATATGTCTCTGTGTGTATGTGAACTCAGGTACTTATATACTCTTGCTTGTTTTTTTCTTTTGCTCAATGCTGGTGCTCTACCACTTGAACCATGTCTTCCCTTCCGGCCTTTTGCTGGTTAATTGGAGATGAGTCTTTCAGATTTGTCTGTCCATGCTGACTTTAAACCAAGAACCTTAGATATCAGCCTCCTGAGTGGCTACCAGTGAGCCACCAGTACCAGCTTGTAGTAATTTTTATTTAACCCAATATATCCATAATACTATTTCAACATGTATTTAATATAAAAATGATTGAGATATTTTATATTTTATGTTCATTTTTCATGTAAGTCTGAAATACTATGTATATTTGCATGTACATCTCTTTTCTTTTTCTTATTTTTAGGTCCAAGATCAAAACTCGAACTCAGTACCTGAAACTTTTTCTCATTGGCTAGCGATCTACCAACTGAGCCATGCCTCCAACCCCTGTATGTACATCTCAAGTCGCTCAAAGTAAATGTTAAGTGTTCAAAGGCCCATGTGACTAGTTCCTACTTTATTGAAGCATACAGATCTATAGCAACATGTTCTAACCTTTTTTCAATAAGCCCAAATACTACACAGCTCTTCCCTGCTCCTGTTACCTGATGACCTTGGTTCAAGAGGAATTCCCTGCCTGTTTTCATTTCTCCTTTCTATGGTCCTGAGGTAACTTCTCCTAGGTCCATGTGATTCCCTTTTCCCGTAGTCTGATATGCAGGTTTTGGATCCCACCACTATCTCAATACAATACCTAATGTTGATTAAACCTAAGTAGGAACATAGGAAGCAAATAATTTTTAAAAATTCCTCTCTAGCACATATTCACAAAGCAGTGATAGTCCCATAGTAAATTCTGTTAGGACTAGAAATTCTAGATTGGGTAGAACAGACTTTAATTGTGTCTCCTGAATGTGTGTGCGTGCATGTCTGTGCATGCCAGTACTGGGGCTAAACTCAGGAGGAGGGAGGGCCTAGGCACTACTATCCCTTAGCTTTTTTACGCCAGGATAGTGCTCTACCACTTGAGACACAGCTCCACTTTCAGCTTTATGGTGGTTAATTGGAGATAGGAGTTTCGTAGCATTCCCTGCCCAGACTGGCTTCCTCAGATCTCAGCAGCCTGAGTAGGTAGGATCACAAGTTAGAGCTCCTGGAATCCAGCTTCAGCTGCATAGTGAAGGATAAATAATCCATACTGAAACCAAAAACTTAAAATACTTTGCCTTCCTCATATTTGAAAACTTAAGTCATAGCTTAAAACATATTTCAAAGTTTTTCTGAGATTGTGTCTGGGAATATGACTCAGTGGATTCAATCCCCAGAACTGAAGAAAAAAAAATGCTAAAAGCTTTTTGAGATTACATACCTAGTCTTAGAATAAATCTTTGGGAAAGGGATGAGAACACTTCATGTATTTTATAAAAATGGAAAGTAGTCAACTGTGGGTCACACTCAAGCAAAAAGTAACTTTGTTTTTTATAGCTGCCAGTTATAAAAAAAGAAAACATGCACACTGAAAATGTGTGATATTTTTAAATCTTGAAACAATTTTAAATGGCATATAGCCACAAAAGAGTTACTGAGAAAGCAATTCAGGAAGCAGAACAGCACACTCTAATCAATAATGTAACAGGTATGTCTGCAAACTCCCACAGAAAACCTCTCTGTTTTCTGTGTGTGTGTGTGTGTGTGTGTGTGTGTGTGTGTGTGTTTTCCAGAACATGCGATTTCTTCTTCCAATATATTTCTCCTGCCCTCTACCCATCATGATGAGGTCTTCACCTTAGTCAAGCTAATGCCAGTGCCCTTGAATATAAGCCAAATAAATAGTACATGCTTCAGAACATAAGCTAAAGAAACTTCTTTATATAGTCAAAAATAATGTAACCATTACTATTTTTCAAATCCTCAATTCCAGATGATAGCTCATTATGTAACATGGAAAGGGATGGGGAATGGGTATACAACAGGACCTGCAGATACTGCTATAAATGCCTTACTCCTCAGTCCAATCTTGGTTATTCCTGTGCTCTTCGAAGGCCACCAACCAAAGTGCTTGTTCAAATACCTGGGAAATGTTGTTCAGGTTTAGGACTGATAAACATGACTAAACACCTTAATCTCCAAACCAGGGTCAGGTTTACCACTAGGCCTGGGTAAATGATAGGGGAGCAGGGCACCTGCAAAAGCCAGATGGCATGAAGGACAAAATTCCAGAGAACTCTTCAGAGGTGGCCTGGGGGCATTTGCCATTTCTGAACACAAACAGATTTCTGAAGTCACAGGCACAAGAAGCTACTGAAAGAAGCCAACTGGACCGTTAGCTGGTTGGAGTAACAAAATTGGAGACTGGAGAAGCCTGAAACACAAGCTTCCTCCTCTGAGACTTTTCTGAATCCTGAAGATAAATTGAAATTCTGTTAAAGCAGAGTGGAAGTTTCTAGAATCTAAAGCTATGTAAGAGACAAACTCTGTCTGGGATACAGGGCCTTAAAACACAGTTAATGAGAGGAAAGACCCTGGAGATCAGATCTGGCATTTACTCCAGAGTTTTCCTTTGTGACTTTTGCTGACCTGGGCACCAGGTACCACTAGAGGCTGTGACTCCAGAGGCCACTCCTGGGGTACAGAGATACCAGGAGAACTGGAGCAGCTACACAGCAGAGTTGAGAGATGACTCTTGCTCCCTCTTGGGTCCCTTATAGGGAAGACTTCACTGTTGTGGATTAAAAGAAAAAAGCAGTTTGTGTGCTTTGTCCTAATCATCTCAATCTGTCATCCCTTTCTTGCTAAAAACCTTGGAGTTTTAACCAAGTGCTTGAAAATTTGATTTGCTTCTTTACAGATAAGATGCAAACCAATATAGCACACCTTATCAGCTTCTTCAAACAAATCTCTCTGAGTTAACACTAGGTTGCAATGGTTTCCTTAGATCCTGAGATTCTCATCTCCATATATCCTTATGTCCACAGGCATAACACTGTCCTTAGATCCATTGATTCAGAGGCACAGAGTCACTTTGATGCTCAGTTGAGAAAGGCTTTTTTTAGGGGACTGAGGCTGTAGCTGAGTGGTGGAGCTTGGGCTTAAAGTTTTTGGATTCAACCCCCAAAACAACAACAGATACTTGCCTCTCTTTTGCCTATTTAAACAGACATTTCTCAAACCTTCCTCCAAAATAGTCATGAGTTATAGTCATGCCCCTGATAATTAAGTTCATACCAAGGCACATACTCTTAACAACTCTTACATCATCCCAATTCTCCACCTGCTAGCAGACCAGAAAACAAGACTGTCTTATTTTCTTTGATTGTATGGCCTCTCTCTCTCTCTCTCCTAAGTCTGTATCCCAATAAAACGCAGATCTTTTTCTGCATATGTGCTAATCCCCGCTTCTGTTTATATTACTCTACCTACACTGTCTCCTTTTCCTCATTATTCCCAGAAGAAATGACTTGAGATCACACATTCTCAAAGATGGAAGCAAACTCTTAATGCTAGGATTCCTCTTTGAGGGATATATATCCCATAGCTACCCCAGTAATTGATCCACTGTTCTTCAGCTCCTGCCAACTCAAATTTTCTGTTGAAATTAAATCCTAGCTCTACCACTTTCTTATTGTATATCATTAATTATATTAAACCTCTTTATACTCCAACTTTCCCACACAGTTTCCTGTAAGGTGGAAGGGATGATGGTCTTCTTATAACATAGAATAATAATAACACACATGTGAAATACCAGATAGGGTCAGGAATATAATAAAAACTCACTATGTGTTAGCTACACTACGAGCTAAACCCTAGAACCTCAGGAATTTGTGTTATAGGAAAGATCTTTGTCAAAATCTGGATGTAGTGGCTCATCAGTAATCCCAGAAATCAGGAGGCTGAGGCTGGAGGATCTTAGAGTTTAAGGCCAGACTAAGCTACATAGCATGAACTTTTCAGGGAGGGAGGGAAGGAGAGAGGATGGGAAGAAGGGAGGGAAGGAAAGAAAAAAGGGGGAAAGGGAGTAGAGAAGAAAAGATATTTTGCTTTGCCAGATTCTATAACCTAATGGAAGAAAAGACAATAAAATAGGATACTTACAGATTATGATAATACTACTAACAGGATGATGGAATGAGAAAGGAAACTTTTAGAAAAATTAATCAGAAACAGAAGGATGAGAAGAAATCAACAGTGCAAGGAGCTTGGTGATAGAGGTATAAGCAAAGGCATGAGACTGCAAGTTAAAAAAACAATACCTGAAAGGATTCTAGAAACAGAAAGGAAGCTAGTATGGCTGAATTCTGGTAAGGAGGCTAGTGTGGCTGAGTCCGGCTTTTGCCAAAATCTTGGCTTAAGCCAGATTCAACAGAACATGTGGTCCCTTTTGTGAGGCTATATTTGTTCTAAATGCCATGGGAAACCACTCAAGTTTTTAAGTAGGTGAATATTACTGACTCTATAATTTAAGTTTCTTTCTAGATCTGTGTTCAGAGCCTAGCCATCATTACCTGCCCAGCTAACAAAAATGTAATATTGCCCAGGAACTTAAAGTTCATGAAAAATCACCTCCAAAGACCCCCAGCCACTTTAATAGTCAGTGATTCTATCCTAAACTGAAATGAAGAAACTTCATTCTCAGAAACACAATGTAAGAACAGAGCTCCATTATTCCTTTATCCCTCTGCGCTGTTGGTTTTGAATGGGTGAGTCATGTCAAATAAATGCTTTTAATTGTTCTTGCTTTATGCTTCCAAATTCCCCATTGCTAATCAACAGTCTCCCCTTAATGAAGTGTCCAAAACTAAAACCAGCATCCCAGGTGCTATCTGTCACTAAGGCCAAACACCAAGGGCCATTATCTCCCAGAGTCATATTTTTCTTGCAATATTATTCAGCAGACATGTATCTAATTTGCTATTTAGCATCACCCTTGGGCCTCTTACCAATGTGACCATTTTCCAGGTGTTGCCTTCCCCATGGCAAATATTCTTTCCAATTACTTTTCCCAAGGTAACTGTACTTGACATTTTTCCAAGTCTGCCATATTGCTAAATGTTTTCTATCGTTTCTTTGATTTTCCTGGTGTTACACTATGTCTTCTTTTAGAGTCATCTGAAAATCTCATTAACATGTTTGTGGGCAGGATGTAGCTAGAATCTGTTGGGGGAGCCATTTTCTATTTATTAGTTAGGGACTGGTTTGAGAGATGGAAAAAGGATCTCTTTATCAAATTACAATTCACCTTTCTCTTTCTGTCTCTCTGTCTCTGTCTGTCTGTCTCTGTCTCTGTCTCTCTCTCTCTCTCTCTCACACACACACACACACACATACTTAAAACTGTTCTCAATTCCCTAAGCCACTCTAAAAACAAAAACAAAATCCATGTCATAAATAGAACCTCTAGATCTAGATCAAAAGTCCCTACCATGAGGGATGCAAATATACCTCTGCCTTCCCTTGAAACTCCTGTCATTGTACTCACAATACATTAATATTATGATGTATTTGAGTAGATTTCCTTTGTAGGCAAAAGGCCCAGAGATTTCATTCGAGTCTTTAGGGAGTGCACAAGCTCTCACACCAAAAAATATTTTTTTAAACTTGGTTTTATATCATATTTCTCAAGGAGTGAGCCAATAGTCACACAAGATGCTTATTAAAAGGCAAATTCTTGGGGCCTGTTCTAGACACACAGGATGCAAATTGAGATAGGAATGAGCATTTTTTAAAATTATATAGCACTTGCTTTTGACATGAAATGCACTCACATTGTGCAAACTTTAAACAGTCAAAAAGGTAAAGTGTCTCTCCTATCTCTGGTCCCTCAGCCACCAGTTTTTCCTTCTGAGAAGAAACCACTGATGCCCATTTTCTGTGTTCTTCTACAGCCTGTAAAGAAAGAACTTGAGGATGGTTGTGCTACAGAGAAAAAGACTGAGATATTTACCCATATTGAATGCTGCCTCAAGCGACTTTCCTCACCTGCTCATCTGAGAAACTGATTCTTCTAAAAAAATTCCAACATCCAGGCAAATCACACTGGAACAGCATTCAAATTTCTGTCTTTTCTCAGGAAAGGAAAACCTCTTCCGTATTTAATTATCTGTTTGGTTAGAAGTCATCAGCTCTGCTTCCTGCTCTCTGGGGTTCAGTCTGGATTCTTACACTGGATTATCTGATTCCGGTGTGGAATAAACGGATTAGATGGTGACTGTAGTGGCAACTGACCTGACTACAAAGATGCCAGGGATTAATCACTCCCCCCTAAAACCACTTGGCCTTTGTAGTTAAAAACAAAAACAAACAAAATCTCCTCTCCTTTCTGCAGCATCTCTTATAAATGGATAGAAATACCTATGTCTCAGAAACTAGTGCATAGAGCCAGTTGTTGTAGACATTATCAAGTGCAAACTGTTTTCACCTGCTCTACTGGCAGATCCAGTAGCAGCCATCTTTATACCACAGGATCTCAGCACTGTCTCCCTTATTCCATCTGGTTTGAATCTAGGCATTTGAACAGAGTAACAAATGGATTTTTGTCTTTAGACAAAACACTGTTCGATGCAGAAGATCCCACAAAGAGACCAAATGCTGACCCCCATACCTTCTCTTACCATTTCATATCTGAAAGGCTAAGAAATATGAAGAGAGATGATGCAAATTTTTCTAGGAATTGGAAACATTCATCAGCTTAGCCAGATCTGGGGAGTGAATGATCACAAGTAGAGGCCAGGAGACAAGAAAGCAAGAGCCTTGATACACTACTGATGATAGGGAGTCCGGTGACCCCGAGGGAAAGTTGGACACTCTGACTCAGTCCCACCATGAGCGGGTCCTAGAGATTCCTTCCACAAAGCAATAGGATCACCACCAAGGATTTCACTATGCTGAGGATGGAAGTGTTGCTCAGTGTGGCTCAGGTGAGGTGGTAGAGCACCAGCCAATCAATGAAAGCATCAGGGACTAAGCTCGAGTCCTGATCTCAGGAGGAAACAAGAAAGAAAAGAAATTCACTGTGGATCTGCCTGAAGTAGCAAGACACTCGTGGCACTCTAATGTCCATTTATGAGGGAATGGCTAAAAATCATGGTTTACTCTACAACAGTTAGAAATATAAAACCCAGTACATTCAACAACAGCGATCTTACAAATGTGGTGCTAAGTAAATGTGTAAGAAACAGGAGAGGTATCCCATGTACATATGTGAAAATGGAGCTAGGTAAAATGAGGGAATGGGTGGGGTTGGAAGAAATGGAAGAGAATGATGGAAGAGGTTATACTGATCAAGATCATTGTACTGACAAACTCACATGTTGAAGTAAAAGCGCTTTGTACAATTACAGTAATTTGTAAATGCCAAAAAGAAAAGAAATAGTGCAGGTTTGGTGGCACATTGTATACAAATATAAAAAGTATGCAACCAGAAAGTAGATGAGTGGTTGCAAGAAACTGGGGAAGATGGTGGGAAATGTCTATTAATGGGTACAGGATTTCCTTTAGAGGTATTGAAATGTTCTAGAACTGCATAGTGATGATGACTGCACAATTTTGCAAATAAACTACAACATTGAGAACTGTGTACTCTAAAAGAGTTGATCTTGTTGTTCATACATTACACCTTACTAAACATACATATTGCCTGCCATGGTGGCTTATGGCGGTAATCCTACCTAACAAGAAGAGGGTTGGGGGTCAGGGAAAAGATCAAAAAGATCTCAGTTCAACACCAGTATGAGAAAAAGCGCTTCAAACCCCATCTCAACCAATAAAAAGCTGGGCGGCTTAGTATGGGCACCTGCCATCCCAACTATGTCACGAGAAGAATAGGAGATTCTTGGTTCAAGCCAAAAGAAAAACTGCACGTGAAAGTCAGGTTGTATTTGAAAAAAGTTACAAAGGCCATGGTCAGCATCCTGAGTTCAAGCCCTAAAAAAAAAAAGAGAGATAAAATAAAAACCCAGAGACCCCTCAATGTTATGTACTTTACACTATACACACATACATATTTAAGGACATATCTTAATATTAAAGTTGCTACCTAATGTAGGAAGAGGAGAACTGAGGATCAGTCATTCAGGTCTCTCACAACCAAGTGACAGTATAGTTATTATCAATCCTCAATGGAGGAAGGTGATGAACTCAGTCTTCTGTGTCAATGAACACAAACAATAACTAGGGGATTGAGGAAAAGAGAAAGGCATTTTTTATCTTTTTTGGTCTTTGGTTTCTTGGGTGTTTTTGTATGTTTTTATAATGGAAAGGGTTGAATTCAGGGCCTTCAATATGGTAGGCAAACACTACCACTGAGCTAAATCTCAAGACCTACAAATTGTTTTGATGAAGTGGAATACTTAGGCTACACACAATGAATAAAAAGAAGCAGGGCTGAGGGTGTAGCTTAATAGTACAAAGCTTGCCCTCCCACAAGGTCTTTGATTAAATCCCAGCATAGACAGAGAGGGAGGGAGGAACATGGGAAGCAGTGAAATAATACTATTGTAGGAACATTTTAAGTACAATTAGGCAAAATAATATGTGTAAATGAACAAAAGCACAACAGATAGCTGCATCATAGAGTAGGATTAAATAGATAATGACAGCACCCTTGCCACTGGGTGTATAAATCTTGCCCACCAAAAGTCTTTCATCTCTCTGTAGCCGAACTTCCTCATGTAAATTGGAAATTATAACACACAATTCTAAAGGGTTTTCCTGAGACTTTAATGAGTTAATTCATGCCTCATCCATAGCAAGTCTTTTGTAGAAGTTACTTGGTATTATTATACTGCTAACTTGAATTATTCATTGTTTATTTCTTTGTCACAGTGTTAGCAATGGAACCTGGAGCCTCATGCTTGCACCTGAATAATTGAACCAAACCCCCAGCCCATATTTTAATTTTCTTTTTTTTTTCAAATTTTTATTACCAAACTGATGTACAGAGAGGTATTTTAATTTTCTTAAACATAGGCTCCGATGTGCACCTATTTAGCTCCCTACTGGTCATGCAATACCACAAAATCATCCAATCACAGCCTTGGCTTTCTTCACACTTGTGAAGATAACTAAGGGCACGGTACTTGAAACAGAGGGTACACTCAGTGCATGGAAAACAGACAGGACTACTAATGCATTCTCATTGTTTTAAAAGTAGTACACAAAAAGGAATACAAGGCCCAAAATATGATATATTACATGTTTTTTTCCCTAATGTATAAACCCTTCTGTTTTCAGTACATCTCATTGGGGTGAGGGGAAGGTAGTTTTCCATTTCCCTTTTAAATGGGTGCCAAGTTATACATCCTTGTGCATTTGGAACATCACCTTCAAAGGAGCAATTAATTAGGTAGCTAAACAGGAAGGCAAAGATGGTGACAGGTGTGCTGCTATCTAACCTAAGGCCTGACACTTTGTTCATTAACTAATATATTGGATGGATAAATAAGTAATAGCAAAAAATAAAGCACTTTAACATCCACATTATGAGGAGATATAGTTAGGATATTAGAGGAAACTATGTTTTCCCTCTGAGAAGTGAGGCATCAGCCATCTTCTACAGTAGGACAACCGTGAAGTGTCAGATTCTGGAGAGCTATTTTTGGCAGCTCTTCCTTAGGAGAATCACATCGGCTGAACCTGTCCACGGGAATCCTTGCAGTTCCAGCACAGCTCTGGAAACCCAGTAGTTTTCCAGCACTTCCTGTTCAGTAAAAGGAAAAGTACTTCATTTATCTCAGTTCTCTTTGCCCGGGTACATTCGTCCTTACTCTCTGACTCATAAAGGAATGGAGTCACAGACAAGGAACTGGGTCCAGAAAAGTGAGCTGATTTTCCTAAGCCTAACACGGGTTAATGTAACAGTTGATGTAACTGAAAGTAGATTCATTCTCCCCTCTCCCTCTTTTTTTTCTATTTTTGGCCCTCTCTTCTCTTCTCTCTTTCTTCTTCTTCTTCTTCTTCTTCTTCTTCTTCTTCTTCTTCTTCTTCTTCTCCCACTTTTCACTATAAAATTCTATTTGGGGCATGGCTCAGTGGTAGAGCTTGAGCTTTTCATGCTCAAGGCACTGAGTTCAATCTTTAGCCCTGGAGAGGCAGAGGAGAAAGAGAGAAAGAGGGAAAAATAGAACTTTGCCTACTACCTTAGGGAAAAAGTTCTTGACATGTTGCAGAATCAACTAGATTATATATATAGCTATGTATCTATAGCTATATATCTATAAATAGCTATATATATAAAACTAGCTCTATATATACATATATTCTGTTATAAATATATAAATGTGTGGAAAACACATGTATGTATTTCTTGTCTATGTAAAAAAAAAAATAAGGAGGAAAGCCAGACACTGGTGGCTCACACTTGTAATCCTAGCTACTCAGGAGGCTGAGATCTGAGGATCCCAATTGAAAGCAACCCTAGGCAGAAAAGTCCATGAGACTTATCTCCAATAACTAGCCAAAACCTGAGCTGTGGCTCTAAATGGTAGAATACTAGGCTTGAGCACAAAAATTCAGAGATAGCACCCCAGCCCTGAGTTCAAGCCCCATGACCAACAATAAATAAATAAATAAATAGATAGATAAATAAATAAATAAATGTGTGCCAAATATGCATTTAACTCCGGTTAGTAGTGCAATAACTTATTTTAGTTATGCTTCTATTAAAAATGTGTTTGTAGGGCTGGGAATATGGCCAAGTGGTAGAGTGCTTGCTTTGCATACATAAAGCCCTGGGTTCAATTCCTCAGCACCACATATATAGAAAAAACCAGAAGTGGCACTGTGGCTCAAGTGATAGAGTGCTAGCCTTGAGGAAAAAGAAGTCAGGGACAGTGCTCAGGCCCTGAGTTCAAGGCCCAGGACTGGCAAAAAAAAAGTTGTTTTTAATGAGCATGTAATGCTTTACATTCAGAAGTTTAAGCTTAGACTGGATGTATAGCGCAAGTGGTAGGGTCACCCTTAAGCAAAAAAAAAAAAAGCCAAGCAAAAGAACCAGACTGAGTTCAAGCCCTAGTACCAGCATGCATAGATAGATAGATAGATGAAAATTTAGGCTTCTAAATTCCTGAGCTAATGTTTTTTAAAGGATTTGTTTTGGTACTGCTCAGCGTTGTAGGATGGAAGAAGCATTAGTCTGGAGAATAGTGATATTCTATTAGTCATTTAATCTGATCTGTAAAATGGTGAGAGGGGGAAATCATATCCACCTCAAAAGCCTCTTCTGTTTATGAAATGATAAAAAAGAAATTCCTTTGATAAGAATGTTCAGTGGAGGCTGGGAATGTGGCTCAGTGGTAGAGTGGTTGCCTCATATACATGAAGCCCTGGGTTCGATTCCTCAGCACCACATATATAGAAAAAGCCAGAAGTGTGGCTGTGGCTCAAGTGGTAGAGTGCTAGCTTTGAGCAAAAAGAAGCCAGGGACAGTGCTCAGGCCCTGAGTTCAAGCCCCAGGACTGGCAAAAAACAAACAAAACCTTCCCCCAGGTAACATAAGCTGATTCGTTTTAATACATCAAGTAGTATTACAATTGTAATAAAGCCCTATGGCCTAGAAGAGGTGCAAGAGCTTGTTTTCCTAATTTGAGAATTGGGAGAGGAGAGAAATCTCAGCAGCAGGAGAGGCGTGAGTTTGTGTAACCTGGAAGCCATGGAGAGCACAGCCTGAACACCACCACCACCACGCAGGAGAGCTTACACATTAAGAAGGATATGGAAGGGGCTGGGGATATAGCCTAGTGGCAAAAGTGCCTGCCTCGGATACACGAGGCCCTAGGTTCGATTCCCCAGCACCACATATACAGAAAACGGCCAGAAGCGGCGCTGTGGCTCAAGTGGCAGAGTGCTAGCCTTGAGCAAAAAGAAGCCAGGGACAGTGCTCAGGCCCTGAGTCCAAGGCCCAGGACTGGCCAAAAAAAAAAAAAAAAAAAAAGAAGGATATGGAAAACTGTATGTTTTGTTCCTTCTTTTCTTATATTACTTCAACACCTATGATAACGCATGACCTAATATAACGTGTTAGCACGTGTTACATTATCACGTCTAATGTTCACAAGGGCTGACAAACCTGAGGTTCTGATGGGGGGTGGGGGACTGTAAGAGTCACATGATTAACAGAGGCCAATTAACAGAGAGAACACTCAGTCACGTGCTTGATTTTGCTGCTCTTTTCCTTTTACTTCCCATAAATGCACCCACGTTCCTTCTTCAAGTTAAACCTTCCTCTTCTGTAAACTGCTCAGACAAGAATCAGCTGATGGTGGACAGGAGGACCAACTTTGAGGCCGGTCATGACAGCCTTGTTTCACATTTTCTGCCGAGCATGAAAGGCAACCTACACAGGAATGCCACCAATAACCTGTTAAAGCCCATCTAGCCCCATCTAGAGAGCAAGCAACTTCTTCCTCTCTAGGTTACAAGATAAATGGAAAAAGCTCGCTTGTAGCTGGGATCAGAGGTAGTGACTTTATTATGCTAGGCTTTTGGGGCAAACATCTTTGAGGTCTCACAAATGCCACCGAAAGGCAGATTTCACACAAAGCAATCCTTTTTTTTAGATCAATCTGAGATGCCAAAGGTACTAGATGAAATTTACTGTTACATTAGGATTTTTTAAGTAAAATTTTGACAAAAACAGTGTAGAGGTTCCCTGAAGAACTAAGCATAGCATCACCATAGGACTAAGCAATCCTCACCCCTGGGGAAATTCTCAGAGGGACTGAAACCAGAATTCAGAAGAGATGTCTGCATGCCCATGTTTGCTGTAGCACCATTTGCCATGGTCAAGACAGGGAAACAGCCAATGTCCATCAACAGACAAGGGGTTTCTTAAATGTGGTAGATATACACAATGGAATACTATTCAGCCTTAAAACAACAGGAAATTCTGTCATCTGTGATAATGGCGATAAATCTAGAGGGCATTGTGTGGAATCTAAGAAAGCTGCACTCATGGAAGTTGAGAGTAGAATGTTGTTTATCAGAGTCTGGGCCCAGCACAGATGGGGAAAGGGGAGAATGCAGTCAGTGACTGCAAAGTTACAGCTGGATAAGAGGAATTGGTACCCATGTCCCAATGTCCCAAATTCATCACAGCTAATAATGTGTACTTCAGAATATCTAAAGCATAGGATTTTAAGTGTTTACACCACGAAGGTATTCGAAGGGATATGTTAATCACACTGATCTAATCATTGCATAATACAGCATGCAGATATGAAAACATCGTAGTATACCCTATAGATATATACAATTGTTATTTGTGAATTATGGGGTGTAGCTCAGTGGTCATTTGTGTGCTGGCTATGTGAGACCCAGTTTAATCCCTAGCACCGATTTTTTGAATTAAAACTTCTTTTTTAAAAAATCTTTGAGGGGCTGGGGATATAGCCTAGTGGCAAGAGTGCCTGCCTCGGATACACGAGGCCCTAGGTTCGATTCCCCAGCACCACATATACAGAAAACGGCCAGAAGCGGCGCTGTGACTCAAGTGGCAGAGTGCTAGCCTTGAGCGGGAAGAAGCCAGGGACAGTGCTCAGGCCCTGAGTCCAAGGCCCAGGACTGGCCAAAAAAAAAAAAAAAAAAAAAATCTTTGACTTCAGTCTATACAAGTAATTGATTAAATTATTGTGCAGACCTGGGTAAAGTCACTCAAGAGAAATGAAAACAGATTTACACAAACACCTATACCAGGGGCTGGGAATGTGGCTTAGTGGTAGAGTTCTTGCCTAGCATGCATGAAACCCTGGGTTCAATTCCTCAGTATCACATAAACAGAAAAGGCCAAAAGTGGCACTGTGGCTCAAGCAGTAAAGTGCTAGCCTTCAGCAAAAGAAGCTCAGGGTTCAGTGCCCAGGCCCTAAGTTCAAGCCCCAGGACCGGAAAAAAAAAAAACACCCAGTTGTTTATAGCTCCTTATTCCTAATTGTCAAAAAGCAGAGAATAACTTAATGCCTTTAAGCTACACAAACTGACACATCCAAATAATAATGGAATACTAGTCAGCCATACAGAGGAATTAACTAGTAAAGATGACATAATGGCCAAATCTTAAATGTATTTTGCTAGTTTAGTAAGGGAATGCCAGATCAAAAAGTGTGACACAGTTGTTACACTATTTATATAACATTCTGTGAAGTGATGCGAGAGATGGAAAACGGAGCTTCCTTTTTCTATTTGGTGCTGGAGACTGACCCAAGAGCCCCTCTGTATGCTATCACAAAGCTACACCCCAGGAACACTCTAACAACACATTGACCAAAACTCATAGAACACATACCAAAAAGTGAATCCTACTAGGTAAAACTTTTAAATAAATGCATAATCAAACAATCCTGACCCATGGCAAGAACAAATAATGCAAGAAATTCAGTTAAAAAGTCTTTCAGATCGTGGTTAGCTGAGGGAGCAATGGCTCAAACCTGCCATCCTAAGGATATGAGAGGCAGAGATGTGAAGACTGCAGTTCGACGCCTGCTGAGGCATAAAAGCTCATCAGATTCCATCTCAACCAAAGGCTGGCAAGGGTTACTGTGCTTGCTATCCCAGCTAGATGGCAGCCTAGGCATAAAGCAAGACCCTTCCTCCAAAATAACTAATGCAAAAAGGGGCTGGCACTGTGAAACCAGTGGTAAGTGGGGGGCATGAGTTCAATTCCTAGTACCAAAAAAATTAAAAAAAAGTATTCCAGATCTTTGTGGTGACAGATTTGTATTTTTATTGTGGTGAGTTTACATGTGATAAAATGATACAGAACTATACCAATGTCAGTCTGGATCTTTGACACTGTACTATAATTAAGCTATAACCAGTGGGGAAATGAGTGGAAGCACAAAGATCTCTGTGCATTGTTTTTGGCAGCTTCCCCTGAATTCATAGTTTTGAATGGCTCTTTCCACCAAGTTTCCAGAATCTCACCTTGCTCCCTAAAAGCACAAACAACTACGTTTCTTGCTAATGTGTGCATGTGTCCATTTAAGTTTATTCCCAAATGCTTTCACATGGCAACGTTGTTCTGCACCTTGTTATTTTGCCAACCATTACTTTCGAGACTTGTCGGTATCACAAGCACGGGGCACAGATGGCATTCTTTTTCGTGCTGCACAGTATTTATTTTGTTGCATATTGCTATCGCAATTTACTTTGCATTGCTTATTCATGGACATTGGGATTTCCACCACGCACTTAAATAATATGCAAAGTCAGTCGGATCTGAGACCAAACGTGAACCTTTTCAGAGATTCAAGGCTGGCCTCTGGAATGTCTTTGAACTGGAATGCGAAGGCCAGCGGCGAGGAGACGCTGGGAAATTGCCTGGGCCAATGGGGGCCGGCAGGGTTTCCGTGCTGGAATCGCAGGCCCTGCGCTAAGCTCGGCGTCCTCGAGGCTGCAGTTCCCACGGACTGAGGTGTCCCGCGGGCTCCCCTCTCCACAGCCTGCGGCCCACGCGCGCAGGGGGGGAGGGGGCACGCGTGGTGACCTGCCTGGGGCCGGATCCCGGGCTGCGGCTCCTCCTCCTCCTCCCTCCGGCTCCCGCTCGGCTTCTGCAGTATCACGTGCAGCCGCGCCGGGTGCAGGATGGCGGCGGCGGCGGCGGCGGCGGCGGCGGCGGCGGCGGCAGCGGCGGCAGCAGCAGCAGCCGCCGCCGCGGTGGGCGTCAGGCCCCGGGCTTGCTGCAGCCGGGGCGCGGTGCTGCTGCTCTTCTTCTCTCTGTCTCCTCGGCCCCCGGCCGCCGCCGCTTGGCTGCTGGGGCTGCGGCCTGAAGACACGGCGGGAGGCCGCGTGTCCCTGGAGGGGGGCACCCTGCGCGCGGCCGAAGGCACCAGCTTCCTCCTGCGCGTCTACTTCCAGCCGGGCCCCGGCGCGCCCGCCGCGCCCGCGCCCACCGCGGTCCCGGCGGAGAACAGCACGGGCGATTGGGCCCCCCGGCTCGTGTTCATCGAGGAGCCCCCCGGAGGGAGCGGCGGGACGCCCAGCGCGCTCCCCACGCGCTCCCCGGGCCCGCAGCGCTGCCGCGAGCAGAGCGACTGGGCATCCGACGTGGAGGTCCTGGGGCCCCTGCGTCCCGGGGGCGTGGCGGGCTCGGCCCTGGTCCAGGTGCGGGTGCGAGAGCTGCGCAAGGGTGAGGCGGAGCGCGGCGGCGCGGGCGGCGGCGGGAAGCTCTTCTCGCTGTGCGCCTGGGACGGGCGCGCTTGGCACCACCACGGCGCCGCCGGCGGCTTCCTGCTGCGCGTCCGCCCGCGGCTCTCCGGCCCCGGTGGGGACCTGCTGCCGCCCGCGTGGCTGCGGGCGCTCGGAGCGCTCCTGCTGCTGGCCCTGTCCGCCCTGTTCAGCGGCCTGCGCCTGAGCCTGCTCTCGCTGGACCCGGTGGAGTTACGGGTGCTGCGGAACAGTGGCTCGGCCGCCGAGCAGGAGCAGGCGCGCCGCGTGCAGGCCGTGCGCGGCAGGGGGACCCATCTGCTCTGCACTCTGCTCCTGGGCCAAGCCGGAGCCAACGCGGTCCTGGCCGGCTGGCTCTACGCCTCGCTGCCGCCGGGCGTCGGGGACACCGGGGAAGACTACGGCGACGCTGCCGTCCACTTCCCGTGGCTGCCCGCGCTCGTGTGCACCGGCGCCGTGTTCCTGGGGGCCGAGATCTGCCCTTACTCGGTGTGTTCCCGGCACGGGCTGGCCATCGCCTCGCACAGCGTGTGCCTGACCCGGCTCCTGATGGCGGCCGCCTTCCCCGTGTGCTACCCGCTGGGCCGCCTGCTGGACTGGGCGCTGCGCCAGGAGATCAGCACCTTCTACACGCGGGAGAAGCTGCTGGAGACGCTGCGGGCCGCGGACCCTTACAGCGACCTGGTGAAGGAGGAGCTCAACATCATCCAGGGCGCCCTGGAGTTGCGCACCAAGGTGGTGGAGGAGGTGCTGACCCCGCTGGGGGACTGCTTCATGCTGCGCTCCGACGCCGTGCTCGACTTCGCCACCGTCTCCGAGATCCTCCGCAGCGGCTACACGCGCATCCCCGTGTACGAGGGCGACCAGAGGCACAACATCGTGGACATTCTGTTTGTCAAAGACTTGGCCTTCGTGGACCCCGATGACTGCACCCCGCTTCTCACCGTCACCCGCTTCTACAACCGGCCCCTGCACTGCGTCTTCAATGACACCCGGCTGGACACGGTGCTGGAGGAGTTTAAAAAGGGTGCGTAGTGGTCTTGGGCCTCCCCTTTCCCCTTCCCCTTTGAAGGGGAATCCTGTCCCCTTCAAACGTATTGCGCTTCCGTAGTGGTGCTATGAGACTTCGGATGCATGGAGCGATGGCTCCTATCTACGCTGTCCCCACCCTTAAAAAAATGCTCGAGGAAAGTCTTACCTGTTGGCTCCCTATGTTTCTCTCATGTCTTGCATCTAGCTGAGCCTCAGGCTTCTTTCACTTGATGGGGCTTAACAAGATGCACTATGCTCTTCTTTCCTTCTCTCTCCAGTAACTTCCTGGGGCCTCCCAAGTGCCAGGTATTGTGTAGATGGGGCTAGGGTTCGCCCTGAAAGGTCACTGTTCTAGCGCCCAAGCATCTCTCACAGTACAGACCACTTCTGCCTACAGGTTCCCATAACAACCAGTTTCTGCTACAACTCCTCCCAGTCCTGAGAGCTCCCTATCTCCAGAGTGAATTAACGCAGTTGCTGGACAGCTCCCGCTGCTGACAAGGTCTTCCTTTCCCAGAAAGGGAATGTTTGTCTT
Organism: Perognathus longimembris pacificus; assembly: GCF_023159225.1. Lineage (NCBI taxonomy): Eukaryota > Metazoa > Chordata > Mammalia > Rodentia > Heteromyidae > Perognathus > Perognathus longimembris. Next base: position 23,695,800 of record NC_063162.1, on the reverse strand, counting down.
CAGAGCCTTTCATTTCTGCCCCTTGAGTCGGGGAGAATAAACCTGAGACTCACTGGACATTCTTCACTAGGTCTAACTTAACTTTCATAGATAACAACAACAACAACAAAAGACCCGTATTGAGGGATTAAAAGTTGGTTTAAGGCAGTACTATTTGGAACTACTTGTACTACTTGGAACTCTGGCCCCATGAAATAGTGTGTATCTGGATCTGAAGAAATACTTCTGCAGAGAAGAGACCCTTGAAAGATTGCCTACCCATAGCAGGTGGGGTCTCCTTCTATGAAATTACCATGCCCTCCACTCTCCAACTTAAACCTTGATTTTACATCAAGCTCTATGACATGGTGACTTCACGATAGGGGTTTGTCTTTGGATACTGCCTTCTGGGGCTGAGTATAAACTCAACAAAGAAAAATCTGCTTGGGTACTTTAAAGTTAGCCTTCTTGGCCTTAAGTGTGACTCTTCCCTTAATTCATCAGGTCTGGTTCAGAATAGCCCCTGGTTGTTTTTGAAAATAATATTTACTTCTCTAAGAGCCACCATTGAGAGCATTCACAGCCCCTGAAAGCTACTCCAGAGAACTGTTTGAAAACAGAAATGTAGTTAAGTTTAGAACTTTGCAGAATGGCTATTTTGAAGGAGGCCCTCATCTATACCTACGAGTCAACATATTTATGAAAAAGAAATCCAGTCCTCAGACTTTAGAATCAGGCTTCACATGTGATTCTGTGGTGAGCAGAACTATTAGTTGACTGCATCTTTAATACAGTTTTTCCTAAAAATTCAATCTTATTGCCTTATCCCAGATACTCTTTAGGATAGGGAATACAGAGAGAAATCTAGTCTGTCTCTCATGTATGTGTGTGTGTGTGTGTGTGTGTGTGTGTGTGTGTGTGTGTGTGTGTGTTGGCCTTGGGGCTTGAACTCAGGGCCTTGGCACTGTCCCTGAGCACTTTTTGCTCTACTACTTGAACCCCAGCACCACTTAGGGATTTGGGAATGGTTAATTGGAGATAGGAGTGTTACAGACTCACCCACCTATGCTGCTTTCAAACCATGATCCTCAGATCTCAGCCTCCTGAGTAGCTAGGATTACAGGTGTGAGCCTAGCTAGGGTTTTCCTCTTGAAGCAACATTTTGAAGACTTCTTACATATCAAGGCATAGCTCAGAAAGGGGAAAATTTTTGAAAATGACTTTGTTTCCAATTTGGGGAGAGAACAGTCTTAGACACTGTGTTGTTATCTGGAGAAGGGAAGGGAAATATGGTAACTATTTTAACCCACTCTGGGCCCCTGCCTTGCCCTCTTCTGAATCCTTGCATTACTAATTCCCATTGATCTCAGGAGACCATCCATGCAGCTTGGCTTGTAGACAGGCACATTCTTATGATAGCTTGATGGTCTTCCCATGCGTGCTGCGTACTTGTCTTTAGAGGCCCAAACTTTTCTTACTAGGACACTAGTCAGATTGAAATAGGGACCAATCAGAAGGCCTTGCTTTAACATAACCATCTCTCACCTGTGGTAGTTAAAATTGAGTACAGTTCAGAAAGTATCTCATTGTCACATGTGATCAGAAGACATTTTAGTGAAACTCTTGTAAACACATTCACTTAGTATTTATTGAGCATCTGTGTGGCTTTAGGCCACACGGTAGAGACAAGACTGCCCTCAGGAAGTTAACAGTCCACACAGCATAGAGGTAAATAAAAGAGCAGACTTTAGGAGCAGGAATTGTCTTATCAACCTTTGATTCCTGGCACCTTGCACAGTGCCCTTGCATATAGTAGAGGTTGTTCCCTGCCCCCCCCCCCCAAAATGTGATGTTGATCTGCAGTGAGTCCCTGTGTGGAATTCCTAAATCTGGTCTGAAACAAGCTTGTTAGTTCTCTCTGTAGTTTGGCGTTAGGTAGATCACTAAAGGGAAGTGGGTGGGCCCAGTGCACAACATGCCAAGGAAGGAATTTCCCCAGCCACCCAGGGCTGCCACTTCCTCCAACTGTGCTCCCTGAGCCAGAAGCACACATCTCCCCTGAGAGCTTGCTGCAGATGGAGTTCCCTGTTCCACCCTAAGTCCACTGAATGCAAACCTGTCTGTGTTGTGGGGTTTTGCCTCGTTGTGTTTTTGAGACTATGTCCCATGATATAGTCCATCGTGGCCTGGAACTCTCCATCCTCCTGCCTCAGCCTCTAGAGTACTGGGATTTATACTCACTGGCCACTTTGCTGATGGAAATTTGCATTTCAACAAGCCTTAATTAACAGCACTTTGGAAATATTCCTGGGATAGAAAATAAGGAAGCATTAATAAGGAAGTTGTATCAGAGTCCAAAGCCATGTAATACAGTGGATAGTTTCTAGAAATTATACTTGTATAACTCTTGAAAATCAAGCAATGGGACTTCTTTACCCTTTAAAGATAACTTGGGAAGTGAGTCTTTAATCGCTTTCCCATTATCCTTACATCCAAATAACCAAATAAATATCCAAATAATTTTCTTAATAAGAGCAACAGTTACCATTAATTGAGGGACAGCCCTGCTGGCAGCACACCAAATTTTTTCATACTGAGAACCACTCTCCTGGATAGGTATTATTAACTCTACTTTGCAGATGAAGAAACTAAAACTCAGACCCATAACACAGCCTGCTAAACTTTCCACAGCTAATAACTGACTCTGTTGTAAATGGATCCTGAAAGGCTGTAACCCCCACCCCTGCTACTCCATCCTGCTTCCTCCAGCCTGGAATTCCTGCCACACACAGGTGTCAAGGCTGAACCTGCACCTCTAACTTACTGCCCATGGCTCACTTCCAATTTCTACAGGTTACAGATGCACCAATAACATTATAATAATTGCATATGTGAACATTACACTTCGCAAAATGTTCCATTTATCACTTTTTTTTTTTTGCCTGACCCATAAAACAACTCTGCAGTTACAGGAGATGATCTTTAGGCCCAGAAAGGTTGTTTGCCTGCCGAAGATCATCATTCAGGCAGTATATTCCAAGACTTAGGTTCAAATCCAGATCACAGGACTCCAAAGCTCTTCATCCACATGGGATTTTGGTATTTGGTGTATATTAATTGTATGTAGCAAGAGGTCTCATTGTGACAGACTCTGATCATATCTGCTCCTCCGTTACTCATTTCCATTTCTATTCTGCCTCCTAGAAGACCCCCTGTTTTTTCATAACATTGTACTTTTTGTCCCCTTCTCCCTTTTAACTTCCACAAATGAGAGAAAGTGTGGTGCTGTCTACAGGGAACTGACTTACTTCACTTAACATGGTGATCTCCAGTTCCATTCTTTTTTTTTTTTTCTCAGCTCCATATGGGAATTTATTTCCATGCTTCTTATAAGCTACAAGTCTTTGGGAGTGTGGGACAGGAAAACGGGCTTTCCACTTGCCATTCCAATTTCACCGATGGGAGCAGTACTCCTCCCACTGGAGTTTGAGTTCCTGAAGGGCAGACAGTTCACCTTACTTTGCATTCTCAGGACAAGCACAAGGGACCTCCATGGCCAGGGTCATGGGATGATTAATAACTAATTACAAATAGACATTTGTTGAGTAAGTGGTTTTTAACTAGCTAACTTCCACATTTCTGTTTGAATGAAGTGAACTCAGTGTTTGATTGAACACAATAGATATGGCTCCTTCTCCTTCCAAGATCTCTGCCACCAACCAGTGACAGCAGCATCCCTCCACTCTCCTCCGTCACCCACCCTTATCCTGCAATCATTCTCTTAGTCTACTCAAGATGCCATAACAAAATAAAGTAGACAAAGTAGCTTCAGTGACAGAAATTTCTTTTCTCACAGGCTATAGATCAAGGTTTTGGCCAACACAGTTTCTAGTGCCAGTTCTCTTCCTGGCTTGCAGATTGTGGCATATTCCTCAGGCATAGTTAGAGAGTGCAAGGGAGCACAAGGCTCTCCATTTCTTAGAAGGACAACAGTCCTATTGACTTAGGCCTGCCCTTATTGCCTCATTGGACCCTACTTCCTTAAAGGCTCCTCAAGGAGTTAGAGCTTCAACACAATAATGCAAACCTTCACTCTGTAACAGTGGTAGGCCCTGAGTTCAGTTCCTAGTTCCAGGAAATAAATGTGGGAAGGTGATTAAGAGCACTGGCATAGATTCCATATTTCCTAGGATGATACTGGTCTCAAATAAATTACTTAACTGTGTGTATTTAATCTCACTAGCTGTGAGATAAAGACTATTTACTCATGAAATACTTTCAAATATTAGGACTATTACCTGACCATGCTTATTTAGTACCTATCATATTGTAAGTGCTGTTAGCTATGATTATTAAATACAAACATAAACCTATTCCTCATTTGCCACAAAAATAATCCCCAGCAATGTCATCCCTCTTTAAAACCCCTCCGCAGCTCCCACCACCTACAGGATGAATGGAGCTGGCAAAGTCCTCATGACCTTCAGCCCCAGGGCTTCCCAGTCCCTGCTACAGCTCTAGACACCCTAAGCCCTGAGCTCCACAGCTGCCCTGTGCTGCCTCCTGTCTCTGTCCTTTTCCTCATACTGTACTCTCAACAGTGTGACCTCTCTAACCCATCTCCAGCTCCTCCTTTATCACTTGACTGAGGGCCTGGTGTTGGGCTAACAAGCCGCACTTTCAGGCTCTGCTTAGAAGGCCCCCCCAACACACACACACACACACACACACACACACACACACACACACACCTTATGATGAGTATTTACAGAGTCAGACTATTTTATTTATCTTGGTAGATTTAGCACCTACAGTAATACAACACTTAAAGTTCTTATTTCTTTTTCCATTTGGCTTTTTGAAATGGAGTCTTCTTATGCAGCTCAGGCTGGCCTTGAATTTACAATCCTCAAGCCTCACCCTCCTGAATGCTGGGATTTTAGGCATGTGTACCACACCATCTTGGTAGATTTTCAATAAATATTTCTTGAAAGACTGAATGGAGGAGCTAAACTGTAATATCATAGGTAAGATCTACAGAATTCCAGTAAATAAATTATTAATTATTCCTGCCCAATCAAGTATAATCAAACTTTAAATGATATTAGAAAACTGTAATGATACTGTTTTTCTGCTTTTTTGGAGGGGTGGGGGGGCATCAGTTGTGAGGCTTGAACTCAGAGCCTAGGCATTTCCCTGAACATTTTTTTTAATAATTACTTATTTGTTGTCAAAGTAATATACAGAGGGGTTACAGTTTCATACGTAAGGCCATGGGTACATTTCTTATACTATTTGTTACCTCCTCCCTCATTCCCCCCTCCCCTCTCCCTCTATTTCCCTGAACTTTTACACTCAAGGCTGCTGTACCACTTTGAGCCACAGTACCACTTCCTGTTTCCAGGTGATTAATTGGAGATAAAAGTCTCATGGATTTTCCTGCCCAGGCTGGCTTTGAACTGAGATCCTTGGATCCCAGCCTCCTGAGTACAAGCATGAGCCAGGGGCCCCCAGCTTGTTTTTCTGCTTCTTTAGGTATATCTATTTGTTATAATTCCTTTTCATGTTCATCTAGTTTAAGCATGAAAAGGGGTAGATAAGGTACATGAGCTGCTATATGAGATACAAAATCTGCTCTCCCAAAAGCCTAGAGCCTGGGGCTGGGAATGTGGCTTAGTGGTAGAGTGCTTGCCTAGCATGCATGAAGCCCTGAGTTCCATTCCTCTGTACCACATAAACAGAAAAAGCCATAAGTGATGCTGTGGCTCAAGTGGTAGAGTGCTAGTCTTGAGCACAGAGAGGCGCAGGGACAGAGCCCAGGCCCTGAGATCAAGCCCAGGACCAGCAACAGAGAAAGAGGCGGGGGGCTGAATTCGATTCCTCGGTACCACATACACAGAAAAGGCTGGAAGTGGTGTTGTGGCTCAAGTGGTAGAGTGCTAGCCTTGAGCAAAAAGCTTAGGGACAGTGCCCAAGCCCTGAGTTCAAGCCCCAGGACTGGCAAAAAAAAAAAAAAAGGCCTAGAGCGTAGCACAGGAATGCAAAGGCAGGCTAGACTTGCTTTTCCTCCATGACTCCCAATGCCATTGCAATTCATAAATCTCTTGTCTCAAAATATAAGCTGTTAGGTAAGATGGCCCTGTCCATTAACCATTAAAACAAAAGTACTGTAATAGAATTCTAACAATGCCATTGCCACTTGGAAGACAGACAACCATGATTAGATGGTATATTTGGCTTTTGGCTTTTATAAGTGTGTGTGTGTGTGTGTGTGTGTGTGTGTGTGTGTGTGTGTGTGTGTGTACACCATCCTGGGGCTTGAGCTCAGGGCCATGGCGCTATCCCTGAGCATTTTTTGCTCAAAGCTAGAACTACCACTTGAGCCACAGCTCCACTTCTGGCTTTTGGGTAGTTTCTTAGCGATAAGAGTCTCACAGACTTTCTTTCCTGGGCTGGCTTTGAATCACCATCCTCAAATCTCAGCTTCCTAAATAGCTAGGATTACAGGCATGACTCACTGGCACCTGGTTTATAAACAAATTTTAAGGAAGTTTATAAATCCCCATCCATCACACCGAAATGTTTTAAACATAGGACAGTAGCAAATAGAAAATATGGAAGATAATCATCTCACTAACATAAAATAATAACTTAATATACATTGGTAGCTCGTGTCTAATTAGGAAGATAAGTTCGGAGAATCACCAGCCTAGGCAGAACATTCAGTGAGACTTTTATTTCCAGTTAATAAGCTAATTGGAGCTGTGGTTCAAGAGGTATAATGTCGTCCTTGAACAGGAAAGCCAAGGGAGAACTCAAGGGTCCTGAGTTCAAGTCCTAGTACCAGCACAAAAAAAAATAGGAGGGAGGGAGGGAAGGAGGGAGGGAGGGAGGGAGGGAGGGAGGAAGGGAGGGAGGGAGGGAGGGAGCAAGGGAGGGAAGGAGGGAGGGAGGGAGCAAGGGAGGGAAGGAGGGAAGGGAGGGAGCAAGGGAGGGAAGGAGAAAAACAGATTTCTGTAGACAACAAAGGAAAAGAATAAAGACCTTTTCTGAATTCAGAGGGCTCTGAGCAATAGAGTGCTGGTAGGTAAGAGCTAAACAACAAAGCTCTGCTGAGTTAGAAAAATCATCTTCCCAAAGGAGCAAACAACAATAACAACCACCACAACAAAGCAGCTCCACCTACCCACCCACACTGGACTAGCATGCGATCTTAGATTACTCTCCTGTGAACTAGCCTACCTACTCAAGTGGCCTGTTGTTGTTGTCATACTCAGTCTTTGTTCATTTATTGAGTCATTCAAGTGTTTTTTGAGCTTCACCTTGGTCTGGGCACTGTCCAAGGCCCTTGGAATGCTATGGAGAGAACAAACACGGACCAGCTGCTGAAAGGTGCACCCTATTTCATATGGGGCTTCCTGCAAGGGTCTTTTTCAGCCAGCCAGTAAAGTATCAGTGCTCTATTCTTACTCTCTGGGGTGGGGGGAGGTGCAGGGGGAAATTATTCTCCATTTCACTGGGGAAATTAGATGTAATAATATGCTTTAAAATGTATTAAGCATTGCCAAATAATCGAAGAATGAGAATGAGAAAATTAAAGGAAACAAGGGTTACATGAAAATAGGCAAGATGGAACAATTGATGGTTATTTTTTTCTTTAAATTTCTTCATTGTTGATATTATAATGCCCTGCGATATCCTTTTTTTCAATCCTGGCAAAAGAAACACCAGATCATCACAGAATCTGAGCTGGAAGGGGCATTTAAAAATCTGAGGGAGAATCTAATTCATACTTCTTTTTTTAGATTTAGCCTTCCTTCCCAGGCCAGCCTTTGTTGTCAGACTATCTTCAATCTAAATCCCATGGGCTGCAGTTAAATTTGATTTCTTCTTTCTGTCATCTTTCTTGACTTCTCTTTTATCTGAAGATTACTGTACCTCACCTCAATTCTGTATTTTAAGCCCCAGAACACTTCTTTAAAGCATTTCTGTTTCTCAGATGAGGGCCTGTAGGATTTCCTATTCCTTTCCTAAGCTGATATCCTCTAAGCCTGTGTTTAGGAACCCCTGAACCTTCTATAACAACTCTCAATCCTGTCTAGTCCTTTCCAAATTGAGATTCTGTTTTGTTCTTCTCTATCTACATACCTCCCTTCCTTCCATGTATCTATGGGGCATTAATCTGTATCATGCCTGCACTGGGGCACTGGGGATACAGCGATCAGACAGACAGACAGACATTATTCCTGGCCTTGTGGAGCTTGCAGTCAAATAGAGATGCCAACAAATAAGTGCATATGATGTTAAGTGACTTGAAGTAAAAGTACAAGGAGTTATGAGAGCAGACAATGGGGGTGGGGTTGTCTACTTGGTCTTGTGGGTAAGGGTAGAGGGTCCCCCCTGCAGGTGGTATGTGAGCTGATTTCTTAAGGGTTTACGGAGTGCATCAGAGCAAGAGCTGTCCAGGAGAAGAGAGCACACATGCAAAGGCTGTGTGGACACAGGGCAACATGTAAGACTCCATCCAGGAAAGCACCACCTTGCCAACCAGCCTTCCCTCTGTCCCCTGTGGCTGTGGATGTGGAGGCAGCATAGTTCCGTAACATTCAGGGAGCACTGGGGCTCGGGCAGGCCCACACTGATGTAAAGGTGGGGATGTGAAGGGAGGAAGGCCCCTGGAGGGAAAGCCAACACCTGGCAGCCCGGGGATACTGGCAAAGGGCATGCAGAAAAACATCTATGGGCCAAAAAGGCAAGGAGAACTTCTTCCCGGATGATCTGGGGAAACTTCCCTGAGGAAGTACCACTTGAGCTCAGCGTTAGAGGAAGAGGAAGCCCTGTACTCAGCAGTTATGGACGGAAAGAGCACTGCAGCTGAAGCAGGAGCCTGAGCAGAAAAAGAAAGGCAGCACTGGCACTGGCACTACATTAGAATGCTGGTTAGGCCATGAGCATGTTGCTGTGTCTCAGCAAAATGAGGAACTAGGAAGAAGAAAGGATTTGTCAGACATCATCGCCATTCCTTTCAAATGCCCAATAGCATGTTTTGATTGTTTGTGATGGTGAGGTTCCTAAATGTTTCCTAAATATAACAACCTTTTCTGGATGATGCAGGGTTGTAGTCATGAAAATGTCATTATTTAATGCTGCAGTATAAATCAGTTCTCTCTTCTTTGTGCATTTTTTTTTCTGTCCTCTGGCTGATCTACTATTGGTCCTCTTTGGGTCTACCCCAGGTAAATTCGGCCCCACCGTACTTTACAAAACCATTCTGTCTCTTTTCTGCCTCATGACTTCTGTTTAACTAGAAACCAAGTAAATATGCATGTTGAGAACTGCGAGCCTGATCTACAGCAAGTGTCAGCCAACATTAGTCGAAGAAGTGACTAATTAGGGTTTGACTGGGAGTGGATGGTAGAACTGAGGACAGTTCCTTCTGGAACCAGAGCAAAGCTGTGGAGAGTCAGAACTCCAGATAATGGGTTGTTAACACAGCTATTTTTGCAGTGTTGCTTAGCAAGTCAAATTGCCAATTGGCTTAGATTCTAGTGACTAACAACTCCTTTTTTCCTGCCCTAGTGATGCCAGTTACCATGGCATTCTGGGTGACAGGGTTGGCTTTTTTTATAATTGCCTTTTAGTAGCTTGAGGAAATGTTGGTGATAAAGGTGTTGGTTTTTGTCTTATTTTTGATCAGATAGAGCCAGATAATGATGACAACATGTAGCATTTTCCCCCTATTTTTAACCAGAAAAAGAAAGAGCTTTGTTTTTCCAAGAAGGTTGACAGAGGATTGAAAGGGTGATATTTTTATGTTTCTCTTCCTGAGTTGGTAAGAAATGATTGATTGTATAGATTCAAAAACCACCTGGCATGTGGCTGGCAAATACCTTTCTCTCAACTCGTTCTAATGGAGTTCTTCAATATGAAGGCAAAAACATTAGCAGCTCACAGCTTTTGTAAACATAAGAGGGTGTTTGTTGACAACATTAAAATTTCAGTGCATCACATATCATTTCACACACACACACACACACACACACACACACACACACACACACACACACACACAGCTAGGCACTGGTGGCTCATGGCTATAATCCTAGCTACTCAGGAGGCTAGGATCTGAGGATCCGGGTTCAAAGCCAACTCAAGCAGGAAAGTCCATAAGACTCTTTTCTCCACTTAACCACCAGAAAACTACAAGTGGTGCTGTGTAGCTCAAAGTAGAACACTAGCCTTGAGCAAAAGAGCTCAAGCCCCAAGTTCAAGCCCCACTAACCACCAACAAAAAAAAAAAGTAGCACTCTGAGGGCAGCTACTCAGATCATAGTTTGAAGCCAAAATCTGTTACACTCTTACCTCCAAGTAATGACCAAAAAGCAAGAAGTGCAGCTGTGGTTCAAGTGGTAGAGCTCCAGCCTTGAGCAGAAAAAGCTGAAAAACAGAGCCCAGGACCTGATTTGTTTTTTGAGACAAAATCTTGCTATACAGCACAAACTAGCCACAAATTCCCAATTCTCTTGCCTCAGCCTCCCAAGTGCTGGGATTACAGCTGCATACTACAACATCTGAAAAGTCAAACTATTGTTGTCTGGGACTGTTTTCCATAGTCTTAGAACCAGAAAAAGAATCTTGGAGATCCTTATGTTTCTTTTATTCTATCACCAGTTAGAATTAGGTTTCCTATCCTATCATGCTGTCCTTCCTCAGATCTCTCAGGTGATGTTTTTAATATTCATATAAAGAAATGTCATAAAACCTCTCCAAGCAGTCCACTTGAATAAATGATTCATTTGCTCTAAACATGGGAAGGGTTGGATTAAAAGTTCATCACCCCACTAAAACTCACAAGCTACCAGGGGACCTGACTCTGGATAAGTAGAAGATGGAAGGTACCATCTACTGTGGTGAGGAGAAAGAAAAATAGGAGTAGTGCGTCTTGAAGACCAGGAAGTCTTAGATGGGTTTGTGCTTTTGACAAGGTGAGGAGACAGCTCAGGAAAATGTTTAAAACAGGATGTGAGTTTCAAATAGAGGCACTGACGTTGAGAGAGAAAGCAAGTTCTCAGGAAAGAAGTGATCATGACTTTTTGTAATCAGCTGTGCTGGGAGCTTTACTTGAGAGTTGGTGAGAAGAGCCAGAGGGTCAGGGAATGGAGCAAAGGTTCCTTCTGTCACAGTCAATTTGAATCACCTGGAGCTTTATATGTGCCATCCCAATTCCCTGACCACACCCAGCTCCATGAAACCCAAATGTCTTTAGGTGGGACATAGTTCTAAATAGGTTTTAAAGATCCTTGGATGAATCCAACATGCAGCCAGAATTGAGAATCACTACGCTAGTCTTTAAGATATGTTTATCTGTAGGTGAGTGTAAAGTAAAAAGAGTCTACAAGGGAAAATAGCAGTCCCAAGGATGGGAAGAAAACTAAGAAGTCTTGGCCAGTTTGTCTCATTCTCAGACATGCATAAGAATCACCTGTCCATGCTGAACTCAGCTGGGATGAAGCCTGAACCATTTGCACCATTTCCCAAGTGGCATCATTGTCTGATCCAAGAACCACACTTCCAGTAGCAAGTGTCAAGGGCTGTGCTTCCCAAACTTGGGGGCGCAGAAGATCCCCTGGACAGCTCACAACCGTAGGTTTCCTGGTCTCCATCTCACCCCAAGATCCTAATTCCAAAGAGCAGAAGTGGGGTCTCGGAGCATGCGCTCTAATAACGCTCATGCTGCCACTCTAAGGAACACACAGAGTGGTAGCAAGTCACGAAGTCAAAGGTAAGAAAGAAGTAAGAAGAGACACTCATTACTGTCCACCAATGAATATAAGATGCTACAGGAGGGCTGGGGATATGGCCTAGTGGCAAGAGTGCTTGCCTCATATACATGAGGCCCTGGGTTCGATTCCCCAGAACACCACATATACAGAAAATGGCCAGAAGTGGCGCTGTGGCTCAAGTGGCAGAGTGCTAGCCTTGAGCAAAAAAAGAAGCCAGGTACAGTGCTCAGGCCCTGAGTCCAAGGCCCAGGACTGGCCAAAAAAAAGAAAAAAAGAAAAAAAAAGAAACAGTCAAGGTTAAAAAAAGGGGCTGGGGATATAGCCTAGTGGCAAGAGTGCCTGCCTCGGATACACGAGGCCCTAGGTTCGATTCCCCAGCACCACATATACAGAAAATGGCCAGAAGCGGCGCTGTGGCTCAAGTGGCAGAGTGCTAGCCTTGAGCAAAAAAAAGAAGCCAGGGACAGTGCTCAGGCCCTGAGTCCAAGCCCCAGGACTGGCCAAAAAAAAAAAAAAAAAAAATGCTACAGGAGCACTAGAAAGACCAGAGCAAAAGCTACTGCATCTTACAAGGCGAAGATCCTAAATGAGATAGAAACCATAAAATGATTGCTACTTTCCTTAGGTCTCCATTTCCAAGGAACATTTCCTCCTCTTAGCTTCTTTCTTTTTTTCATATTACAATTACCTTCCTAAAGTGCCATAGCTATTTTTGGAAGAAAAGGAATCAATGATTTGCCTTCTTTTCTTTTTCAAAGCATAGGAAATATACTAACAAGGTCTTTGAGAGAATGCTCTTTTGTGGGATGAGACTAAATCATTTAGAGCAGGTGAAGCTATTATTGTGTGATGCTAATATGCAGCCAGCATTGAACTACATGCAATGCATTACAACAACAATAGTGAAGGCTCTTACTGTTGATCATGTACCAAAGAGGAAAGATGGATCGCCATCACTAAACCCTAAAGAGGTGTGACTCAAACTCCCAAAGCATCACTGAGACGTCCTGCTTCAGTTCCAATGAAACTACCCTACTGCTGTCTTCCAAGCAAGGGGCAAGCCACAGAGGCACATTCTCTACTTTGGGTGTCATTGGGGTATGGGTGGTATTGGAGCTAGAGATGGCAGCTCAGAGAGTGGGAAGAGACTTGAGGAAGCCAGAACCCAGGAAAGTTAAGGAGCCTCCCCAGCTGCGAGAAGTCAAGAAAAGCCAAGTGCAGCCACCAAGCCATCGGAACAGGGCAGGGCTGCTGCCGAGGTTGGACATGGGAACATGTCAGAGCTTCAAACCATGTACCAGTTTAGCCCAGAAGAAAACATGCTTTTCACAACTTAGAAGCAAATGTAGCCTTCACTTTTAGGAAGTGTATGGCCATGAATCAGCTATTTCTTTACCTTTCATATCAACCCCTGAGGCTTTTCCATCTGTTGGTGTTCAGTGCCACAGAAGGATGTAAAGAGACCTGTGAGAAAGCCTTGTGAGGTAGGAATGCGTGAGACTTTTCCTATCTAAAGAAGTACCTCTTGCCTCGGCTATGTCTTAAAGCAATGCCGTTTGTCCTTGGTCTTGCCAGCCTTAAAACGTGTCACTTGGACTGTTTTTAGAAACTGGGAGGGTGTTTCTGCCAGGGCCCCATTGCTTTGGATGTGACTAAGGGTGCGCAGAGCAAGTCACTTAGCTTCGTCAACTCGTTCCCATCTGCAGCGCAACCTGGCTTGGCTGCTCTGCCTGTGTCATCTTGGTTCCACTGATGATCCAAAAAGAATGCTGCCCCCACTCGCAAGGAATATGGCCACCATGTGAGTGAGGACTACTTAATGAATGTCAAAAAGGAAGTCAGCTTGTTTAGGAAGTGCCTAAGACGCGTATGTCTCTCTAGATTCTGTAGCAAGCCGGGGCCCTACTGAATCACTTGTGATGCAAACAGTAAGGGAGTTGGGAAGTTCTTCAGGATATCTCACCAAATGCCAGGCCCTTTTGTACTCTTATGTTAGGCCTCCTGACAAATGGGGAAATTCTCTGTAAATGGAATAATCATCATTATTTAGCCTATGTTATTTTCACAGACATTTCACTTTTCCAGAAAGTTGGAGGAAAACTGAAATGAATGGACTAACAGCTGTGTGAAGGCATTTGAACATGTCTGCTAGTCTGTAGAGGGATGGTGCCACGCGAGAGGCCACAGTTCCCATGTACCAGGCGTGGAAGAAGGAAATAGCCCAACTCTTGAGTCACTCTTTCCGTGAACAGTTAGCAAGCAAACACAGCCCTCACCCATGGAAGAGAAATTGTAAAGGTCATGAGCCAGCACTTTCCCAGAAAAAGATAGAGTGACTTAGGAAGTGAGAGCTCCCACCGTTTCATGTTTGCCCCAGTTTTAAATATTCCTAAGCCATCCCTCCAATTGCACGAAACCGCTTTGCCCAGCCTCGCTGTGGTGTTGGCTCCCAAATTCTCCCCTGCCCATCTGTGACCCAGCCCTCCTCGCCCCTTCCACCATTTACCATTTCCACTGCCACGAAAGAACATCAGCGGTCGCCTGTCCCCTGTGCCCCTCAATGGCTTCACTTGTGTCTACTTTTGGTCTCCCCATCCTAGAGCACAAAATGACAATGTATGAGCACAGCTAATCTTTATCAGCGCCATTCCCCATGTCTGTTCTGATTTCAACCTACTCTGTGTATGAGGCAGTCTCCTACTCCTTTGTGTGTGGCTTGTGGCTTGTGACATTGAGCCCTGCCTGCCAACTTCCTATTCAGGCATGCATTATTATTATTGTTCTCAGTCGGCTTCCACCCTCCCCCCACTTGAACTCAGGGACCTGAGCACTATTCCTGAGCTCTGTTTTTGTTTTTGTTTTTTTCCCTCAAGCTAGTGCTCTGCTTCTTTGAGCCACAGTGCCACATCATTTTCTGGCGGTTAATTGGAGATAACAAGTCTCACGGACTTTCCTTCCCCACACTGACTTAGAACTGCAATCATCAGATCTCAGTCTCATGAGTAGCTAGGATTATAGGCATGAGCCACCAGCACCTGGGTCAGTTGGCTTTCTTAAAAGAATAAACTAATTCGCCAAGTGCTGGTCGAAGGCCTGTAATCCTAGCTACTGGGGAGAATGAGATCTGAGGATCACAGTTCAAGGACAGCCCAAGCAGGGAAGTCCATGAGACTCTTATCTCCAGTAAAGCAGAGTTATATTATAGCTCAAGTGGTAAAGCATCAGCCATGGTGAAAAAGCCAAGTGAAAGTGCAACACACTGGCTGGGGATATGGCCTAGTGGCAAAAGTGCCTGCCTCATATACATGAGGCCCTGGTTTCGATTCCCCAGCACCACATATACAGAAAATGGCCAGAAGTGGCACTGTGGCTCAAGTTGCAGAGTGCTAGCCTTGAGCAAGAAGAAGCCAGGGACAGTGCTCAGGCCCTGAGTCCAAGCCCCAGGACTGGCCAAAAAAAAAAAGAAAGAAAGAAAGTGCAACACACTGAGTTCAAGTCCAGTACCAACACAAATACTGCTAGTATTACTACTAACCTCATAGAAGTATAATTCACAAACCATAAATGCTTAAAATGCAGTTACTATATTCATAGAGTTATGCAACTATTGCTCCCCATTCCCTTCTTTTTCAAGTTCTCGGCAAGTACCAGTCTACTTTATTCCTCTTTAGATTTGTCTGTTCTGGAAATCTCACATAAATGGAATCATACATGTGGCCTTTTGCATCTGGCTTATTTCACTTAGTATAATGGTTTCAACATTTATCTAATTTTATGGCTATATAATATTCCATTGTCCAAATATACCACATTTTATTTGTTTAGAAATGTAGATTCTTGGGGCTGGGGATATAGCCTAGTGGCAAGAGTGCCTGCCTCGGATACACGAGGCCCTAGGTTCGATTCCCCAGCACCACATATACAGAAAACGGCCAGAAGCGGCGCTGTGGCTCAAGTGGCAGAGTGCTAGCCTTGAGTGGGAAGAAGCCAGGGACAGTGCTCAGGCCCTGAGTCCAAGGCCCAGGACTGGCCAAAAAAAAAAAAAAAAAAAGAAATGTAGATTCTTTCTACTTTTTTTGCTATCATGAATAATGCTGGCCACATGTTTTCATTTCGCTACGAAGGGAATTGCTGGATCATATGATCCTTTTATGTTTAACATTTTAAAAGATATCCATAAATTACCAGCAATGACTGGACATTCTAATTTTTCCACACTCTTCTCAACCTGTATTATTTTCATTTTCACTACAGCCACCTCAATGGATATGAAGTGGTGTCTCATTCACATTTTTATATGAATTTCCCTAATGATAAGGATGCTTGAGGAAAAAAATGTTCCGTGTGTATGTTGACCAATTATGCATCTTTCTTGGAGAAATATTTACTTAAACCTTTGTCTACCTTTTAGTTGAGTGTTCTTTTCATGAGTTGTAATGTTTCTTCACATATTCTGGATGCAAGTCCTTTGTCTGATGATTTACAACAATTTTCTTGCTTTCTGTGAGTTGTCTTCCCTCTGTTGATGACATCCTTTAAGGTACAGACATTTCTAATTTTCATGACATCCACTTTACCTGATGTTTTTTTTTTCTTTGATTGATTGTATTTATGCTTTCCTGGCTAAGAAACCATTGCCTAGTCTAAGGTCAAACATTTTATTTCTGTGTTTTCCTCTAGGTTTTTTTTAAAATCACTCCCTGCTTACACTTAGGTTTTTAGGTCCATTTTTAGGCTTTAAAAAAAAATATGATGTAGTCAATCAACTTCATCCTTCTGCATGTAGCTGTCCCATTATCACCCAGGAGTTACTGAGTTCATAAAGTTAAGAATTTTATATGCATATTGAAACACTTGTATATCGTGTGTGTATGTGTGTGTGTGTGTGTGTGTGTGTGTGTGTGTTGACACTGGGGCTTGAACTCAGGACCTGGGAGCCTTCCCTGAGCTTTCTTGCTCAAGGTGGGCACTCTACCACTTGAGCCACAGCTCTCCTTTCAGATTTTTGCTGGTTAGAGATAAGAAGAGTCTCTTGAATTTGTCTTCCCAGACTGGCTTTGAACCACAATCCTCAGATCTCAGCCTCCTGAGTAGCTAGGGTATTATAGGCGTGAACCACCAGCATCTGAATTTTACCATACTGTGAATGAGATTGAAAGCCATCCCAGGCAAACAAATCCAAAGACTCTTGCCTCCAATTAACCAGCAAAAAGCCAGAAGTGTAGGTGTGGGTCAAACGATAGCATCCTAACCTTAAGTATAAAATCAAAACAAGAATGCAAGGCTCTGAGTTCAAATCCTAGTGCAGGCACAAAAAAAAAATCAGTGCCTGATTACAAAATATTTCTAAATAGATTACATAGAACGTTGTCCTATCTTGAATATTATATAAAGGCCTTAAAATCAATTGTTTGGTATATCCTCAGACTAACTGTATAAAGTATTGAGTAGTCATGGCTTTTTCATGTGGAAGTTACAGTATGGTACAAAACAGCAAAACCTGTTAATTTAGTTTTGTCATAGGCACTAGTCATTAGTGGAGGGAGAATGTGACTGTTATATGCATTTTCTGGACTCCATATTACAAAGAGAAACATCCAATTATTGAAATAAAAAAAAAATTGAAGAACTCCCTTTCCCAAGTTCTTCCGTTGTATTAGTCATTTCTTTTATCATCTGCTAGTACATGTTACCAGAAAACTGAGAACAGGTGCCATAAGTTTAAGAAAAATGTGTTGGAAATTTAAAACAAAACGAAAAACCTTTAAATTGTACACATTGTAACAATTAACATAATCTAATTTAAGCTGAGACTTCAGTCCAATTGGGGAGGATGTGATCATTTTTTAAGGATAATTTTAGAACCACTGGTGCAAGGCTCAAATTTTAATTTAAAACAATAGTATTCAATCAAAATGCAAGGGTTGGGGGAGTGGAGAGTTGAAGGCAGGACCTCATGCTTGCTAAGTTGTCACTTGAGCCATACCCCTAATCTTTTTAGATTTTAGTAGGGTTTTTTTTTTTCATAGACTTTTATGTTTTTGCCTGATTGTGCCTCAGACCACAATCTTCCTACCTCTACTTTCCATGTAGGTGGGATTACAGATGTGTGCCTCCACATACCTCTAGTCAAAAAAGTGTTTTCTAATATATGTTTTAATATCCAGTCATACCAACTATGGGTTTTTATACATTTTCTGTTAAGTTCAGTTCATCAGGTCCTTATTAGCTGTCTGATATATGGAGTAGCTCATTTAAGTATGTACTCCTTTGTCCTGAGAATCTCATGATCTGAGGAAGAAACTGTCCAGTGTAGAGTACCTATAAGGAGTAGGTGAGAACTTGTGATAAATGCTCTTAGGGAGTTATCAAAGGCTTAGGACCACCAGGCAAAGGGAGCGGGGGTTGATTCCGATTCTGAATGGGGAATTTTCTCTAAGAGTTTTCTAGAGAAACTGTCATCTGAGCTGAAACCTGAAAGACCAGAAGAGATGAGACAGCAGTGGGCCACAGTGCAAGCCAAGACTGAGAAGGGCACTTGGGAGAAACCGAGGCAGTGGCAGGAACATGGATTACAGACAGCTAGGGGGATGTAGCAGGGCATGCAGATACACAGACAAGGAAGAGCCACATTGTGCAGCCTTGATTCTACCAAATGATTGAGTTGGGACTCCATTCTTCAGGCACTAGGGAGCCAGGGAGGGCTGGGGGGCAGGGCTGGGGGATGACCGGATGAGTGTAGAAACAGGGCAAAGACAAGGCTGAAAGTGCAAAGAGATGAAAGAACATTGTTATGTGATTTTTTAAAGTCATCTTTCCAATGTCAGTTCAAACTCCCAAAGGGTAGCTACATGGTGAAATGTTAATAGTGCATTATGCATCTGGCAGATTGACTGTCCCTCTTGTGGGCTACTTTTAACAATGGCCAAGAAAAGCTGATGAAGCCTGGACTGCCTCTGTTTTCTTCTTGTTAGCAAGAAAAGCATCTGAGTCAGTACCCCAGATTTCTCCTTAAATGTCTCATAACCAAGAAAAAGATTTGCATTTCAGAAATAGGACTAGGAAATATGCAGAGAAAACACACTGACATGAAGCAAGGCCATTTCTATTAGACCCCAGTTCCTAAGTTAGGACTAAAAACAGTCACCAAGGTTTCACCCACCATCCAGCTCTGTCTTTTGTAGGCTATGCAACTTTGGGTATGTATCTTCACCGATACATGCTTCAGTCCTTTCATCTGTAAATATAGGTTTAAAAAAATAGCACTTGCCTCAGGAGTTGTTGCATAAGAAATAAATAAATCAGCACATGTAAAGTGCTCCAAATAGTGCCTGGTACACAGTAAGAGCTCAGTCAACGTGCACTGTTATTATTAGGATGCTCCTGCTGATGGCTGCCCCTCCAACTGCTTTTCTCACCACAGTGGCTCGAGTTACCCCATCACAGCTTTCACCTTTGCTGCCACTTCTTTTCTTCGTGTTCCCAGCTCAGCCAGTGTACTAATGATTAAAATCAAAAGTAGGCAAGACAGACCACTCAAGAAAAGTCTTCATTTGGACCTAGTGTTGTACCACTAGGGGGCAACACAGCAAAGTGTCTTCTGGCTGCTCACAAAGTAAGCCACACAGCCTCCTTAGGTAGCCAGAAAGTAGGTGTTACAAGCTGTCTGCACCAATCAAAGCTGGCCCCTCATGCAAATGAAGGATTGTGTTGGCAACCAATCACAGCAGAGTCCTTGGCACCACTCGTGGCAGATGAAGGCCTGTGTTTGCCCAGTTTCAGGCCTTCTATGAGGCCATTAAGGGACGGTAATGCTCCCCTTCTGGCTTGGGCAGAAGGGGCTGCAGTCTTCTAGAGTTCACCCAGGCTTGTGGTGGCCAAAGTCCTGAGATTGTCAAGGCAGTGCCTTCAGGAGCAGAATCGTGCTTTGGGTTCAGAGTGTTTTTAGGAGCTTGCAGTCCAGCTAAGGGCAGTCTAGCTGAAGACAGTCCAGCTGCCTCACTGGGACTGTCAGTCCTTTACTCAAAGTGGGCAGAGCCTAGGAAAGGGCCAAGCAGTTGGCATGTAGAGAGTGGACTCTCCACAACCCCCTAACATTTCGGCATGAAGGAGAAATAAACTTCTAACAGGTGCTCACAATAAAAGCTTATCACTAACATGAGCAATGCCCCAGCGGCCTGTAGGTAGATTCCTGCCACCTGTTTCAAATAGACTGCAGTCTTACACTGTACTCTGTAAATAAGCACAATAAGTAGGTGTCCAGTAAAATTAGGAGATACAAGCATCACGTCATGATGCTACAGGCAACAATAGACTGTATATATCATGGTGATACTCTATGATTATTCTGCCTAGGGTTGTGGCAGCCATCTTCGTTTACATGGTTACACTCTAGGGTGTTCAAATAGCAGTGCAACCAACAATGTATCTGAGAACATGCTCTATCATTTAGCAACACACAACTGTGTAAAGTGTAAGGTTTGCCTTTATACAGGCTTGTATATGAATTTCATATTTTTAGGTGGCCCTAGAATGAGTTTAGTCCTCATACTGTTCAAACAGAAACTTTGTATCATCTTCTCACAAGGGAAACCCTTTCAATGATCCCAGCTAGGTAACGATGGTTCCATTTGTTTTCCAGGCAAATCTCACCTGGCCATTGTGCAGCGTGTGAATAATGAAGGCGAAGGGGACCCTTTCTATGAGGTCATGGGCATTGTCACGCTGGAGGACATCATAGAGGAGATCATCAAGTCGGAGATCCTGGATGAAACTGACCTCTACAGTAAGTGTGAGGCCTTCCCCCTTAGAGTCTCAGCGATGGATTCATTTGATACGCAGTGCGAAAGGCTGCCAGAGGCAAGCCCTGCGTGCTGATGTGTGCCAGCCACCCCTTCCCAGTGACACCACAGCTCCATGTCCTACCTCAAATCACCCTGAGTCGCCGGGAACATACTAGCCAAGTGTTCTCAGAAGGAACCTTCCAGGAACAGAGCCAACACCAGGAAAAGGAGATCTACTGGCTTTGGGATAGAAGGGGGGCTAAATAAAACACTGTGTGCCCCAAGCAGTGGGAAGAGGGAAGAGGCCTTTCTGCCCTTGTTTCTACCCCCATGCTGCTCCTGTGTTGTCTCTGTTCAGCTGGATGCAGACTTCAGCTCCCCTTAAAATTACTCCCACTGACGCATCCGTGAGCAAGGGAGGTAGATAGCCGTGACATTGCCCCTACCCCACCTGAGCCAAAACCGTAAATGTGCCATCTTGGGTACAGCTCTTTCCCTCACACCTTTCTGCAAACCCTCCAAGTTTCTCATTCAGCCCAAATCCCAGGACCAAGTCCTTGCTTGGCTCGTGGCACCGTGTCCTGCTCTCTCTCCCCTGGGCTCCGTGGCTCCTCGGGATGAGCTTCTCTCTGCACACAGTGATGCTTGGGCTCCGGAGCCTTTCCAAAGCATTGCTCTCCAAAATTACCAAAGCCTGGTCTCTGCTTGGAAGGGGATTCCAAGACAGGAAGTATTGCATCTGAATTTCATCTTCTAAGACAGCCATTCCTGTCAGTTAAAAGTCCTTAGTTTGCTAGAAGCAACCTTTCAGAAATCGGTTCCTAATAGCCAAAAGCTTTGATACCCTAAGGCAGAAAACAAAACAAACACCTTTCCTTTGCACCAAGAAGGAACCAAACTTGGAGGTAGGCCAGGCCTTGACAAAACAGAAAGGTTACCATGCCTTCCTCCAGGAATATGACCAGGCTGTCTGCTTCAGACAGGGATTGAGTTCAGAAATGGCCTCACCCTCCTGATTTCCAAGCCCCCTTCTCCACTTCTGCTCACTCCTCTCTCTGCAGGATTTCCAGGTTTCTTACTAGGTAAAATAGGGAGGACATTCACACTAAAGTGTGAGTGGTAGATAATTTATTTAAATGAGTAGGCTCTTCCCAAGCCTTTGAACAACCTTAATGTTCTAAACATCCACTGTTAAAATCAAAAGAATGCCAGACAGTGGTGGCTCCGCCTGTAACCCTAGCTGCTCAGGAGGCTGAAAGCTGAAGATCTCAATTCGAAGCCATGCCAGGCAGGAAAGTCTACAAGATTCTTATCTTCAATTAAGCACCATAAAGCCAGAAGTGGAGCTCTGGCTCAAGTGGTAGAGCACTAGCTTTGAGCAAAAATGCTCAGGGATAGTGCTCACGCTCTATACTCCAGGACTGGCACACACACACACACACACACACACACACACACACACACACACACACACATCAAAGAGAGCAAGTGGGAGAAATGATACCGATGTTAAGTGACAGTCTTGGGGGAAAGGAAAAGGACATATAGGCAAACATGTCATACGAATCAAAAGATTGCTTACTGGTGAGAATAGACATGGGTCCTAAACCTATATTGGTTACCCGTGTCCTGAAGTGAGCCACTTTCCATGGGGGAGCCTCCAAGGCCAGCAATGATTCTGAGATGGCTTGCCATCTGTCTCCTGTGACACTGCAGCTGACAATCGGAAGAAACAGAGGGTCCCACACCGGGAGAGGAAGCGCCATGACTTCTCCCTGTTCAAGCTTTCCGACTCGGAGATGAGAGTAAAGATCTCCCCACAGCTCCTGTTGGCCACACACCGCTTCATGGCCACAGGTAAGGCCTCCCCCAACCCTTCCAGTCACCACTCTAGAGCAATTCTAGCAGGATCTGGGGTGGCACCAGGCCCCCACACATGTTCTACCTTCCAGCCCCAGCCTAACATCTGGCTGGCACTGAGAATCACTGTTCCGGGCAGAACCTTCTACTGGGTAACAGGATAACAACACACCACGTACTCCTGTAATGAGCCTCGGGTCTATTGTCTTAGTGGAAGTAAGAACAACTCTACTCTTTCTACTGCTTGAGGAAAGACCTAAAGAAACCATTGCTGCAATTTACCCCCTGCCCACTTCCTTCCTGGAGTCTGGGGCCAACCTCCCTCCATACAGTTCAAGCTCAGATCCCAGAGCATTTGTCCCAGAGAAAAAAGCATGCACTATGCACTGACAAGACCCTGAGGTCCGTTCTACTCCACTGACTGTAGAGGCTGTGAAGTACAAGTTCTGAAAATATAAAAGTAGACTGTGAAAGTTGGGCACCAGTGACTCACACCTGTAATCATTTCTACT
Organism: Perognathus longimembris pacificus; assembly: GCF_023159225.1. Taxonomy (NCBI): domain Eukaryota; kingdom Metazoa; phylum Chordata; class Mammalia; order Rodentia; family Heteromyidae; genus Perognathus; species Perognathus longimembris. The sequence goes on along the minus strand of NC_063162.1, from coordinate 23,672,883 downwards.
CGGGAGGCTGAGATCTGAGGATCACGATTCAAAGCCCAGGCAGCAAAGTCCATGAGACTCTTATCTCCAATAAAGTACCAAGAAAGACAGAGGTGGAGCATTGGCTCCAGTGGTAGAGCACTGACCTTAAGTATAAAATCTCAAGGATAGCACCCAGGCTCAGTCCCCAGAATTTAGTGCATGCATGCGTGCACACAAGCACACACGTGTGTGCATGTGCACACAAACACACACACACACTAGTAGATTATGAGTCTTGAGGTCTTGAAAAAGAAGACGACAGACCTTCAGTTCTTTAAGAAAAAGGGTAAGGCTGGGAATATGGCCTAGTGGCCAGGGTGCTTGCCTCATATACATCAAGCCCAGGGTTCAATTCCCCAGCACCACATATACAGAAAACAGCCAGAAGTGGCAGAATGCTAGCCTTGAGCAAAAAAACAGGGGGGGGGGAGCCAGGGACAGTGCTCAGGCCCTGAGTCCAAGCCCCAGACTGGCCAAAGAAAAGAAAAAAAAAGGGTAGGTTGTTTTTCAACTCTGACCCACTTGTCCATCCCTAATTAATGTGTTGACCCAGAGTGATCTTATCTATTACATGTTCAGTAGCTAATAAATCCAGCGTATGTATTGAGTGTGCCATACGTACTATCTAGTTCTTTTCTTAAATGTAAGAAATTGAAAGGTAGACTCTCTTTAGAGTTTTCAACATGTGATTTACTTATGAATACAGATTTCTTTTTTCATTCATTGATGTTTTTGTTTTGTGGGGATAGGATCTCATTTAGTAGCCCAGGCTAGTCTGAAGTTCAGGATTCTCCTGCCTGAGCTAACTAAGTGCTGAAATTATATCCACCACACCAGGCTCAGGTTTCTGTTAACCAGTGACTAATTTCCAGAGCAAAGCACTTGTGTCTGTTTAATATAATTATGTAAGTATTACTCTAGTAATACCTATTAATTCATAAATGCTGGTACTGTGATACTTCACATGATTGGCAACATATCATTTAATTAACTGCCTCCACAAACTTAGGATTTCATTTCATCCCACAGACACATCCCATGCAAATAAGCTGGATCCACTTCTCTATATTTCTGTCTGTTGTGCTGTTAAAGTCTTCCTTGTCAACACAGCTTGGTTATCTATGCCCAACTTTAAATACAATCACAGAGAACTTTAGTATGAAAAGGGACAGTTCCAAAATGGTAGCCAGTTCTCCTGAGATGTGAATGTAAGCGGCCACATCCTCAGAAAGCAGGGACACGCCCTGAGAGGCACATTTGAGTTTAAGATTCCCTCATCCCAGGAGGGGGAACAGAAGTCCCTCCAGCCTGGTGCCCAGGAGCATGCAGAAGTATCTTCTAGAAGTCCTCAGCTGCTCCCCTCTCACTCCTCCCAGTTGCTGCTGCGGGATGGACAGTTGTGAGAGTTGCTGATTCCCGCTGCCTCCCTCTGTCCTCTAGAAGTGGAGCCCTTTAAATCCCTGTACCTTTCGGAGAAGATCCTGCTTCGGCTTCTGAAACACCCCCATGTGATCCAGGAGCTGAAGTTTGATGAGAGGAACAAGAAGGCCCCGGAACACTATCTCTACCAGCGCAATCGCCCTGTGGACTATTTTATGCTGCTTCTGCAGGTGAGTGGGGGAATCACGGAACTTCTCGGGGCACCAGGAGGGCATCTTCCACATAAAGGGGAAGTGGTGGCTTTCCTCGGTGCCTGGTGCCAAGATGGCTGACTTCCTTAGGCTGGGTTCCTGGGAGCCCCTCTGATGGTGTATAGTCTGACCTTCAGCCTTTTTGGATAGAATGAGAAGACTAGCCCTCCAGCAAAGCAATTCTGTTTCTGAACTTCCAAAAGCACTGCTCTGTGGATACCTGATAGCTCAGCTGTTTATTCCCTGAAGTGAACCTGTCTATGGCCACCTAAACTTCAAACCGTTCTTGATCAACCCTCCTCTATGGAGCTGAATTCTCCCTTCTCTGACATTCTTCACTAGTCCTTGGAGACAGGTGGAATACATTCATTGTCTGTATTGCTCTGAATCTTCTCCCCGTCTGCTCCCCCACCCCTTCCAGGGACTAGAAAGAGAGACAATGGTTGCGTGAAGTAATTCCCTGTATTCTTATAAGGACTTCCCCCAAGTGCCCGGTTGGCCTGTCTTAAGTGCTGGGTGTACACTGGAATACCACCATGAAGGAGCTCCGTCCCTGACTCATTGTCTCCTCCCTGCAGAATCTTATAGTCCCTAAATGCACTGATGTTCCTAAGAACTTGCTAAGGCTTACATTGACTGAGAAATGGCCTCTTGGTTACATTCAGCCTCTCCTGTCCCACACCACATACCTCCTTCCAAATAGCCTCAACAAAACAAAGTCACATTCCTCACTGTTAGGAATTGAGATGGGGCCTGTTCTATTATCGATATAATGAACACATGCAATCCTCCATCCTAAATTTGGGGAGCAAAAAGAAAAAAAAAAAAACAACCCTTGGTTTTCAGATAAAAATCCAAAAGGAGGGCTGGGGATATGACCTAGTGGAAAGAGTGCTCACCTCGTATACATGAAGCCCTGGGTTCGATTCCCCAGCACCACATATACAGAAAATGGCCAGAAGTGGCGCTGTGGCTCAAGTGGCAGAGTGCTAGCCTTGAGCAAAAAGAAGCCAGGGACAGTGCTCAGACCCTGAGACCAAGTCCCAGGACTGGCCAAAAAAAAAAAAAAAAAATCCAAAAGGAATAAAATATAGTTGAAATGCACAGCCTCAGAAATTGTAAAGATTTGTCTTTAAAAATCCCAATGTTGCCATTTCCCAACTCAACCTGACCAAATGATTCTTCTGAGCCTCCAAGCTGATACATCTGTAAACTGGCAGTAAACATTACAGATCCCAGGGGCTTCTAGGGCTGACTGAATGCAAATGCAGTGCAGCTGACAGTGTCAGGGCCGTCAACTCACACTGCATTACATGCAGCTCGGGTGTTCCTGCTCACTGTCACTACAGGAATCCAACAAGCTCCATCAGAGATTAGAGTTTATCTCAATGACATTTAGGAATGGTCTAATCCCCAACTGTGATGGTGAAAGAGTGTATGAGGCCCTGTCTTTGCTAGTGCTTGGGTGTATGTTCTAGAAGAATCAAGGAGACCTTGGCTGTTTATAACTAGATGATGCTTTAGGAAAATGAAAAAAAATGAATTTACTACAGGGCTGGGGATTTAGTTGAAAGGATAGAGCACTTTACTAGTATCTGTTAGACCCTGAATTCAATCTCAGTACAAAAAGAAAGAAAGAGAGAGAGAGAGAGAGAGAGAGAGAGAGAGAGAGAGAGAGAGAGAGAGAGAGAAAACCAAAACAGCTCTTACTTCTTAGCCAAGTATAGTGGGGCATGCATATTTTCCCAATGCTCAGGAAGCTGAGGGAAGAGGATGAAGAATTCTAGCCCAGCTTGGGCTACATAGCAAGATCCTGCCTCAAAAAGACGAAGTTGAGAATACTGTTTGTGAGATATAAATCTAAACATGACTCGCGTTGTTCACTCTGTGGTAAGAAAATGTGAATCTATATGTTATGCGAGCAAAAGTGCTTGGGTACTAGTCAATAAAAGACCTGGATGTGCTCACCTTAGCGCCCGTCTGCTTCTTCTGTCTGCAGGGTAAAGTGGAGGTAGAGGTTGGTAAGGAAGGCCTTCGCTTCGAGAATGGAGCCTTTACCTACTATGGAGTGCCGGCCATCATGACCACTGCCTGCTCAGGTATCCCCATTCCCAAGCCATAGCTGATCAGGAAAAGTATCTGAGTTCAAGTCATGGCTCCTCTTTTCGCCTCTGTTATGGACCCTGGTCAAGCCATGAAACTCCCTTGGCTTTAGCTCCTACCTCAGTTCCATGGCTATAGCAATCACGTTAGATGAGGGAAAACTTTAAGTTGGGAAAAGCAAATCACATTGCCAATGATGAACTGCCAGTGATGAATGTATTTTCCACTCTGAAAGGACAAGTTGTTTTTGCTTTCTCCTTTGACTTCCTGTATTTTATCGGGTTCATTGGTGCTGGGGGCAGGGGGTAGAGTCAAGGAGAGAGATTTCCCTATTTCCCTAAGAAGGTGTCTTTTCTGAATTTCCTCTGAAACTAACCCACTGCACCCTTCTCTCTCTGTCCTTAGATAATGACGTGCGGAAAGTCGGGAGTCTGGCTGGATCCTCGGTCTTTCGTATGTATTTCTCAAACCCTTTCCTCGTCCTCCCCACCATGGTCCTGCCTCAGCCCTGTCTGGGGACTGTGAACGTGGGCTGGGCTAACTCAAATGCTGGGCAGCCTCTCTGTAATGCCCTTCCAGGAACACTGCCTCCTCCCAGGTACCCACAGACCATGGGGGCTTAGGTTCTGTGTGTCTGGAATGTTCGCTGTGGCTGCTCTGCTTCTGCACAGGTGACGAATGGCCGTGGGGGGAGGGGAGGGCGTCCAGGTGTGAGTGCAGGTGCCATTCATTGCCCCCTTCCTGGGAACGCAGGCCAGCGATGCGTGTGCTCTTCCCTTCTCGGCAGTGGTAATTCATCACTGGCCACTGTTGTACCTGTGGTGTTGTCCGCAGGTAGACGTGATGGTGAGGAGGTTGGGAATGCAAGTGGGAGGTGGGTGCAGTAAGTGGCTTCTCTGTTTCACGGCCCTTGCTCGCTGCCTCTCTGCCTCTCGGCCGGGGAGGAGGTGGGTGCCAGCTGGTCATGCATGCGGCTGGTGAGGGTTGGCACAGGGCTGATGGCTGGCCTGCTCTGGCCCTCTGTGCTGTACCTTCTTGTTGTTCTCTGTGTAGAGTTATTGTGCTTGTTTTTTAGCGGGCATGGCATTCATGGTGATCTAAGTATGATTCACAGAGAATTGTCGCTCTACGTTTTCTTTTTCATTCGCTGGCCTGAATTTTGCATTGCTTTCAGCAGTTCATGTTGACAACGGCCACACGGTTCGTGCCCAGCTGGCGGGGTGTTTCCTCTCCTTATAAAGTGATCGCCCACAGGGCTTTAGATTAGGATTTGTTAGCAGATTCCAGAACTGGATGTCATAGTTCCTAGGAGAAAACAAACTAGATGCCACGTTAGAACGAGAGCAGGTAAATTATTTGCCCCAAGCCATCCAGCAAGCCGAGGACTTACCTAAGTGCATCCCTGTGGGCACACAGCACAGGGAACGCAGGGTTTAGATCTGGAATGCAATTGCTACTTGGAAATTGTGAAACAGTTACTGTGTGACGTCACTTCCTAACCCCGTAGATGACGGAAACAAAGGCTAAATACCTTCCACACGCACAGGCCTATAGAACTTAAGTTGAAGGAGAGCTCGTAAAATAAGAAAAACCTTGGTGCCCAAGGACACATATTGTAAGCCAACAACTCCTCCTAGCAAGGTTGCTGAACAAAGCACCAGTATTCTTTATGAGAACGCTGGATGAGTGAGGCTCCAGTAGGGTAATAAGCCTTATTCCCAAAAAGAGATTTCTGCCACCCTCGGGTGAGAATCTGCTCCCAGACGTGCTGGCCCTACTTAGCTCTTGGAGAAGGAAAAAGAGGTGGGAACTCTGAGGAAGAAAGGGCTTTACCAGGCTCCCCAGTCCACCTTTCTTTAATAATAATAATAATAATAAGTAGGAGGAGGAAAATATTTTCTAGATTCCTCTTTGCCTTTCTTCCTACTCTTAGTTGTTGTTTTTCTGACAAAATCCTTCATTTATGCTGAAGACAGTGGTTCATACTTATAATACAAGCTCCTTGGGGAAAAAAGTTTGCAAATCCCCTCACGACCAAAAGCTGGATGAAATAGCAATGCCTGATATTCCTAGCTTCGTGGGGTGCATAAATAGGTAGATTGAGGTCTATGGAGCTCACAAGATTCTAACTCAAAAATAACCAGTGCAAAAAAGGGCTAGAGGTGCAACTCAGTGGTACAGCGCTAGCCTAGCAAGTGAAGCTATTCATTCAAACCCCATTATGACTATACACACACGCACACCTGCACACGCACACGCACACACACACACCTTCAGGTTGTTTTTCTTTTTTCTTTTTTCAAAAAGACAGAAGTAAACATTCACTACTCATCTCTCCTTTAAAACTGGTTAATAAAGGGAAACATTAACTGTCTTTTCTTCTGCACACTTCTGGGCACTTACAAATGTTCAGGAGCAGCAGGTGCCTAAGAGTTGTGCACTGAGGAGAGAGCAGATCTCCCCTTTGATGGTGCACACATTTAAATGAAGAACAACTAGATCCTTCTCAACACTGTGGGGGTTCATGCTCCAGTGTGTCTCACAACAGATGCCTATTCAAATATTCATTAGCATCTCATGTCAGAATCGAGGAATATAAAGCTCCTCTCTTCCGGTTCCCAGCATGGATAAGTGATTTCAGAGACAAGTCCTGTAGTACAAAAGAGAAGCACACAGGAGCTGCCTATTTCAGTGTGCCTTTGCCTTTGTTCAGGTCCTTGGGAGGGACTCTTCAAATGACTAGATAGGGTGGATACAGATTCCCATGAGAAACACCACTGGATTAGGGTCAAGCTGGAGAAAGGACTGTGTAGATACTAAACACTCCACTCCCCACACCATTCCCAAGCAATAACCCATATTCTACTCTGTGGGGAAAGAAAGAGAAGGCAAAGGGAATAAGGAGAGGTGCCTCAAAGTACTTCTACTTCCTACAAAGTGATTGTGACTTAACTCACCCAGTTAATTCACATGGGACCTATGGGCTTGCTGCGCTGCCTTGGTTTGCATCCTCTGGCAATGCACTTTCTCACCAGCACTGGGGCCACAGGAAGAGCACTCAGGAGTCCCAAGCAGGATCCAGCTTGAGGATAGGCCTGGCAGGAGCATGCACTTGGCTTTTGAGCCTCAGAAGACCTGCCGTTAAGCAGGCTTCGCAAGGGCGCTGGGAGGGCCTGGTATGAATGCTAGCGCTTCCCGCTGTCCACGGGGGCCCCGCCTCTGCTACTCATCGATTATTTTAGACCGTCAGCAAAATCCATTTGCTTTTCGTTTTGTCTTTCTGGAGAGTGATTTTATAAGCAGATATGACTTTCACATTTTCAAAGGCAAGGTTCTTTTTTTGTTTTGTTTTGTTTTGTTTTGTTTTTGCAGAGAAATGTGAAGCTGTGAAGATCCAGGAACAGACTGTCTCACTACTTTGCTCTTTGTCTCTCTCTCTCTCTCTCTCCTTTGGTGTGTATCTTCTCCTTCACTACTCATATACCTTTGACCCTTGGCTCTTTAGTGCCCGTCTCTGTGTCTCGTACCTTCGGCTTCAGCAGAGGGGACTCTCTGGCAGGCTCCCCAGGTAAACATGCATGGCTGTGTTGGGTCTCTAGAGATCCATTGGGGTTTTCTAGAAGCCTCTGGCCTTGTCACTGTCCTGTATGAGCACAAGTCTCTCCCAACAGCCACTTACGACACCACTTAGGCAGAGCGCGTGGCACATATGACACTCATTAGCACACACTGCACCTGTTGGCTGGTTGCAGTTGGCCTTGCTGGCTGGTTCAGCCTCATTATGACTTTGCTGCCAGGATGGATCTGTGTTGTGAATGGACACAAGGTGGGGATCAGGAATAGAGTGCCTTTTCTCACTATTGGACTGAAGAGTAGAGCGGTAAGGACTAGGAAGAATAATGGAACACTGTGTTTTATTCCTACCTCTCTCTTCCCCCTTTCCCTCTTGGTGGCCTCTGCCTTCAACTCAGCACTCCATCCTCCTTTTCTTGGTAATACGCTATGTGATGGACACATTCCCCCTGTACATACAAAGACACTAGGTGAAAATATCAGAGCAGCTTTTCAGTAGGTTTCACCTCTCAGATTCATTAAATAAAAAATGCCAATTTTCTTTTTAAATCAAGTGAAACCTCACCAAGCTGCACAGCAACTATGCCCATGCATTGCAACTGAGTAATTCAACAGCCGTTTTTTCATCTCTAGAGGTGGATCTCTTAGGCCTATAGAGGAAGTAATGACCAAAGCAGGAATATATTTGTTCAGTTGCCCTACAATGAGAACACCCTCCAATTTTCTATAACACCTACACTGTGTCCCTTATTCTAGCAAGTCCCCCCCCCCATACCCTCAGTCACCAAGAATCAAGTTCTGACTCACCATTTGGAGAGCAGACCCTCAGTATTGGAAAGGCTCTGTCTAGAGACCTTAAACACTCAGATTTGCAACTTCACACATATTTATGTTGACTTATCGTTCCTCCCAAATCACATTTTTTTCTCACCAGAAAGCAGTCTTGTTCCCACGTTTATTTGCTGGAGACAAGTTAACCACCTTCTGAAATTTCACCACAGTTTTTTCTCTCAACTTGATGGTCATTTTCCGCCAACACACAAAGCTCCCCTTGCTTCGTGAGAGCTTGTGGAGGCTACAGAACAGTGAGGGCCAGAGGGGGTGTCAGGCTGGGGCCCTCACCAGTCCAGTGCTCTATTCCTGCATGCCAGCAAAAATTAGAAACATCCCACATTGTGGACCTTTCAGACCCTTTGCATGCAGTAAATCTTGGAGAAGGACAAGAATACGCTGTGATTGTCCCACAGAAAGGAAACATACTTTTTTAAATGGGTTTTTTTTTCAACCCAAAGGATCAAAGTCAGGTTAGCCAGATGACCCATTTGTCACTTCCCCCACTTAAAGAAGGTTAATTTTAGTTCCCCAGTAGTTATTCAAGAACATTCCATGGCAACTCAGTGTCAAACAGAGACTGAAGTGACTCATTCTTGCTGTGTAACCAAACCTCATCCCAGGAGAAGCTGAGATTTCTATTCTACCTCTGGCTGATACCAGTGCCCCTGAGAGCTCTTTCAGTCTTTCTCCCATGTTCCATGGCTGTGGGTGTTCAGCCCGATAGCAAAGCCATCAATAAAGAAGTGAGAGCAAAGCCAGCCTTTTCCTGCTCTGCAGGGTGCAGCCGTGGTAGGCGCTGCAGGGGAAATGGGAGGTAGAGAGCTTTTCTTCTCCTTTGCCCCTTTCCTCCTCTTCTCTTTGGCTGGCCTCTATCTGCAGCCAAGCACCCTGTAGGATGCTGACATTCACAGGACCTACATTATGGTACTGCCCCTGCCTCTCTGTCCCATTTTACTATAGAAAAAGCATCAGAGGCCCCGGATTCTGTAGCAAAAGGTTGTAGGCACCTCTGGACTCCTGTTTAATTTCTGGTCCATAAACTTATGAACATATAAAATCTTAACACCTCATCTTAACACAGGGGAAAAAGAAAAGACGTAGAAATTAATAAGAGCTTGAAGTTTAAAAAAAAAATCTGATGTTAATTTTTGTGTGTGTGTGCCAGTCCTGGGGCTTGGACTCAGGGCTTGAGCACTGTCCCTGGCTTCTTTTTGCTCAAGGCTAGCGCTCTACCACTTGAGCCACAGCACCACTTCTGGCTTTTTCTACGTATGTGGTGCTAAGGAAAAGAACCCAGGGCTTTATGTATGCAAAGCAAGAACACTACCACTTGGCCATATTCCCAGCCCCCTGATCTTAATTTTATTTGATCCTTACAGCCACTTTCAGAAATGAGCAGAAATTCCTGTTGGGAAATAATAAGTAAGGGGTCTGTGTTGTGGTCTGTGTAACAAGTAGGTAGAGGAATGAGAACCGGAATCTAAGTCCATTGGGCCCTGATCTCCTTCTATTGTTGGGGGCCTTGCTGTTCCTCTACACATATGCATTTTGCACCCCCTAAAGGGCTGTGATTTATTTCCATTAACCATGCTAATGAATATGTTCCTCACACTAGATTCAGACTGCAAAGGCCAGAGGTACCTACATCGAATATGGCAAAACTATTGAGCATCTGATTGCGAAGCATTACCTATAGGGCCCTTCTTTCCATTGGAGCATTAGCTTAAAGTAAGGATTGCTAAATGGTTTGTGGATTACCTCCAAAGTGTGGTAAAATTAGCCAACTTTGCCACTGCCTTGGTTTAAAAATGAAACTTCTAGCCAGGTACAGTTAGCTTATACCTCTAATCCTAGCTCCTCAGAAGGCTAAGATCAGAGAGTTGCAGTTCATAGCCAGCCCAAGCAGGAAAGTCCATGAGATTCTTATCTCCCCACCCCCCACCCCCCCACCCCACCCCACAAAAACAACAACCAACAAAAGCTGGAAGTGGAGCTGTGGCTCAAATGATAGAGCTCCAGCCTAGAGCAAAAAAGCTAAAGGAAAGTATCCAGGCCTTCAGTTCCCTGCACCAGCAGGGAAGAGAGGGAGGGAGGGAAAGAGGGAGGGAGGGAGGGAGGGAGGGAGGGAGGGAGGGAGGGAGGGAGGGAGGGAGGGAGGGAGGGAATTTCTGATTAGTCCCACTGTAGTTATTGTTCTCTCTTCTATGTGCATTCCTGTTTTCCTTCTCCAAATACCAGAGACAGTGTTGAGTTCTCATGATGATCCTTCCAAATCCACAAAAATACCGAGGCAGGAGGGATTTTTTTAGAGCCAAGGGTTCTTTTTCAGTGCTCAATTGTCCAACCATAATGTGCTTCTTGAGATTTTTTTTTTAATGATGGTGTTTTTCTCCAAGAATATACATGGAGTCCTTAAAAATAACCTTCCTACTTCTAATGTACATGAAATGTGGAAAGCAGAAATATTCCTTTGGGTTGTCTCTTTGCATGGTAAACATTTGGGACCCATTAAAACTGCGAGGGAGTTCATCTGGGATCCTGACGGGTGGCTTACTTGCAGTGTTCACATGGAACTTTGACAGAGGGCTGGCTGTTGGCACTTGGTTGTCTGATGTTGAATACTATCGGAGACTGATGAACTTTAATAATTCTGCTTTGTAGTCTTACAGGCTTGTGTTAAACTCCTCCATCCAATTTGGAAAACACACTTAGCCATTTCCCACATCCTTAACTGATGTGGGAAAGATGTAAACAGACAAGCCTTTGGGCCTTCCACAAATCCCCAGCCCCCAGAAGGTAGCATGGCATTATCCATCTTGAATATCCTAGGTAATGTTTTTTGGATGAGATGCCAAAGTCTCCCTGGATAAAAGTGTCACAAGTGAAGCAAGAGTCCAGATCTCAGTGAAAATCTGAGCGGTGCTGGCCTATTAGTACAGAGAGGAGAATTCCTTTCAGCCACTATTGTAATATGAAGTCCTGTCCCACACACTCCCTCTTTTCTCCTTCAAATCCCCCCCCCGCATGTCTTCTTCACCCAAGTTTAGTAACCAAGCTGCCAGCCAGGACAGATCTCTCTCTGAAACTGGCCACACAATGGCTGTCAGAATGCTTTTCCATAGTGCTTGGGTCCAGAGAAACTCCTCTTTCCTACCACTCAGTCATAACCAGAGCCAACTTAAAGGTAGGAGGCAAGAGCAGGAGAGGGCCAAGGACATGTGGGCCCTTTGGCCAACTTCCCGTTGACGGCCCTGTGGTCAGCTTTATGCCTCACTCTATTCTGTCTCTTTTCCTCACACTGTCCTTGGGATGTGCCTGTTGCTTCACTCCCCCCAAGCTGTGCCTCTGTGCACGTAGGAAATGCCACAGGGAATTATACAACTTGAACTAGTTTGCCATGCCATTAGGATACTCGTCTGTTACTGATTTCTTCTTCTTTTTTTATCTTTGTATTGAAAGCATTTCATTTCCAATCCCCTTGCTCAGATCTGGGTGCATGCGGACAATTACCAAAACGCCAACTCATCAGTATCCCCCCTATGGGGGCAATGTCAGGCTCTGGGGCAGGAAATTCAGCTTATACAGCACTCAGAGGAGCCTGGACTTCCTTTGTCATGGAATAAGGGTTCCCTTCTCTTTAAAAACTTGCTTTTCTAGTCCAGACTTTCAGAAGACTAATGTTATCTTTTGGTGCTAGAAATCCTTTGGGATTTTGAATAAACCTTCAATGGTGTATCCACTTTAAAAAAAAAAAAAAAAAGAGGGAAAGAAGGAGGAGGGGGAGAGGGAAGAGGAAGAAAGAAGAGGAGATGAGGCGGAGGGGAGAAAAAAGGGGAGGAGACGGAGGAGCAAGAGGAGGAGACAAACCTGTTTCTCCTCCCAACACAGCTGTCATATGGGTGACCCATGGGTCCCTGAGTGGCAGCAGGGTGGCCTCTCCCGGTGCCTGTGGAGACGGAGCTGTGTAAGCACCTGGGATGTAGTTTTTTGCCTCTTTTCCCAACAAGTAGTGAAGGTGATTTGCTCCGCATGTGGGAAGAATTTAGTAGATATGATCCAGCTCTGTTTTCCTGTCCTCTTCCCACATCCATCTGGGAGTGAGACCTAAGAGATGGACGTGGAACTGTGGGTGTGGGGTAGATGAAGCTCATTTCCAGCCCGGCAGAATAGAGGACGGTCAAGGTGTGGCAGGGCTTTTCTGGGGTAACTGAAGCCACAGGCCTCGCTCACATCCTGTCCCTGGCTAATGTGCAAACTGAATTGAAGCCAACACCCACTGGGACAAGGTGTGATTTTCCAGCCCCATGTGTATGCCAGCGGGGCTGCTTTCCTGCAAGAGTGCCTGGACACTTCCACCACCATTAGACTAGAGGGAAGAGTGCTGACCTTCCCAGCTGCTCACCACCTTGCCTAGCCACAAATGGGTTTAGCCAAGCCAGAACTCATCAATTATTCAAGGAAGCAGGACCAGCATTGAAATGTAACTTTGTCTTCTTAGTATCGTTATCTTGGTGCTCCATTGTATGTTCTGCTTTACTGTCACTGTCCTCCATCACCCAGGATAAGCAGGCCCTGGACACCTGGCTCCAGAATCCCTTGTTTCATATGGTCTCATTAAACACATCAGAGACCTGATGTCCTGGCTCCTCTCCCTCAAGTGACTGGGCCAAGGCCTGAGGTTTGCCAGTTCTGGTTGCAACTAGTTATGTCTAGCCAGCTGCATTTCTGGTGTCATGCTACCACACCTTGCTTCTTGCAGAAGCCAGCTTCCCTACAATGACAGGAGCTTACAGAGCAAAGGCAACTTCAAAGAAAAATAATTTTTTAAAAGGCAGGCGCTGGTGGCCCACACCTATTATCCTAGCTGCTCAGGAAGCTGAGATCTGAGGATCAAGGTTCAAAGCCAGCCCAGGGAGGAAAGTCCATGAGACTTTTATCTCCAATTAACCACCAGAAAACCACAAGCACACTGTGTGGGCACAGCAAAGAATCTGGATTTGCTCCAGTACAACAGGAAACTAATTTGTGTTTTTAAAATGTTGATTCTAGGGTTAGGGATATGGCCTAGTGGCAAGAGTGCTTGCCTCCTTCCTATACATGAAGCCCTGGGTTCGATTCCCCAGTACCACATATATAGAAAACGGCCAGAAGGGGTGCTGTGGCTCAAGTGGCAGAGTGCTAGCCTTGAGCAAAAAGAAGCCAGGGACAGTGCTCAGGCCCTGAGTCCAAGGCCCAGGAGTGGCAAAAAAAAAAAAAAAAAAAAAAAAAAAATGTTGATTCTAAGGTTGGGAATATGGCCTAGTGGTAAAGTGCTTGCCTCGTATACATGAAGCCCTGGGTTCCATTTTTCAGCACCACCTATATAGAAAAAGCCAGGAAGTGGTGCTGTGGCTCAAGTGGTAGAGTGCTAGCCTTGAGCAAAAAGAAGTCAGGGACAGTGCTCAGGCCCTGAGTTCAAGCCCCAGGTCTGGCAAAAAACAAAACAAAACAAAACAGCTGAGATGAAGATAGACTGTAGTGGTCCTCTTTATGCACACCTTCCCCTTCCAGTGTGGAGTTACCCTTTATCAACCGAGATCCATAAATTAGTGATGAAGAATCCCAGAAAGAAGCAGTTCATAAGTCTTAAAATAATTCTTACTATAGTGTATTGCTATGGTTATTCTATGGAATTGGTTAATAAATAGGAATTAAGATTAATCTCTTATCATATGCAATTTATAAATTAAATCATCGTAGGGGAAAATGTAGCATGTATAGGGTCTGGTACTGTTGGTAGTTTCAGGCCTCTACTGTAAGTCTGGATATGTATACAGAGAGAGAGAGAGAGAGAGAGAGAGAGATACAGGGGAATTGCTGCAGAAGATTATTGTGAAGAGACCGGGTATGAAGTGGTGGTAACTGAACTTTGTTAGGAGATAAGACAGAGGGGCTCGCTGTGTTGGAGGTGGAGACAGAGGACTTGGTGTGGTGCTAAGAGAGTGGCAGGAGTCTCTCCGTGAAGGGACTCTCAGATTTCTGAAGTAATTTAGCAACTGGTAAATAAAGACATTTACTGAGAATGGGGAGAAGGAACTGGAATCCTTAATTCTATAATCGTATCCGAGCCGTGATTATTACTGTTCTCACGAGAAAATATCACCATCTTTCTGCTCACTGGTATGGCTGACAGTAAGATCTTGGCATGGAATCAGCAGATCAGCAACCTACATGACTCGCTCCAAAGAGGGGCTGATGTATTTTGATTGACAGCACCACTGTCTCAAGAGATAGAATTAAGGGCTGGGGATATGGCCTAGTGGCAAGAGTGCCTGCCTCGGATACACGAGGCCCTAGGTTCGATTCCCCAGCACCACATATACGGAAAACGGCCAGAAGCGGCGCTGTGGCTCAAGTGGCAGAGTGCTAGCCTTGAGCGGGAAGAAGCCAGGGACAGTGCTCAGGCCCTGAGTCCACAAGGCCCAGGACTGGCGCAAAAAAAAAAAAGAGATAGAATTAAATTGTCCTACTCTCAGGGAGCCAGGACCAGGATCTACGAAGAATCTTATTCTTTATTTGACTTGCCCCCCCCCCCCGGAAGAACTAGTTAGTGGTGACAGTGGGAAATGGAAGGGCTGGGGGCAGGTGGGGAGCGGGGCGGAGGGGGAATGGGATGACTTTGCCATTTGCATTGTCATTATCAAATAACACTAGGGTCACCCTCAGCAACCTCTCTTCTATTGATCCTGAGGAGGATAGTTCCCAGTGTCCATTTTGAAATCAAGTAATAGGTCTTCCCGAATTTTCTCTCCCTCCCCCGAAAAAAAAATATTACTTAAAATGTAAAAAGAATGAGACTGGGTATTTGGGTCTTAGACAGAAAACATGTCCATTACCTTGATCTCTCCAGAGCCCTATGTAAGAGCAAACTCCATCTTTCCACACACTTGTAAGAACCCCACTGGGCCCTTCATAGCCCTGCCTCTGGCTGGGAGACAGGAAGTTCACAGGACCAAAGAGCTGTGCATACCCAGAGCCTGTGTTCTTTCTTCTGGACCACATTGCAGGTCCTCACAATCTTGGGATTTCCCACGGAACAGCTCTGGGGAGGCAAATGGTGCCGAGCCCCAGGCCCAGGGGCTGGTCACATGGCCCATTGTCTGAAACAAAACTCCAGGGAATTGAACCTGACCTTCCAGGTTGCTATGAACAGTCACATTTGTTAACAGTCCATGTGATTTATAATGTGATTATGGCTGGTGGGTCTCCGACCCTGCCAGTGCTGACAGGGACGGGTGGTCTCGAGGGCAAACCTAAGGCCTTGGCCTCTCTAAAATAAGGTTGGATGTGGGATTGCGTTCAAGAGCACACTGCCATGGAGTCTTGCTGTCTGGGGGGTTTCGCATGCACACAGCACTGGCTTCGTGATTCAGGAGCCTCTTGCATGTAACCTGAAGATGAGGACCAAGAACGGCATCCTACTACCTCAGCCCACTCTCTGGGGGGTTGAGAACAAGCACCCCAACTCCTCCCTGGGAGAAGTCACAGGGTTTAGGACTGAACACCAGCACTCAGCTCTTTCCCGAGCCCCTGGTGGGAAAGGCCGAGCTTCCCTCCACCACCTGGTGCTGCTGCTGCTGCTACTGTCTATGGTCCAGGGCACCTCAGTCAAAAGTACCTTTTCTCTCCCTTTCTCTTCTCCCCACCCACCGCTCCTGGTCTTTCCCTCCTCCCCCTTCCTCACCCTCTGCAGTAAACCGGTCCCCATCTCGCTGCAGCGGGCTGAACCGCTCTGAGTCTCCAAACCGAGAGCGCAGTGACTTTGGTGGGAGCAACACCCAGCTGTACAGTAGCAGCAACAACCTCTACACACCCGACTACTCGGTCCACATCCTCAGCGACGTGCAGTTCGTGAAGGTAACTCTCCAGGAGGGTCCCCCATCTCCCAGACAAGGAGTCCACGCTCGCTTCATGTCACAGGCTTCACAGGCTTCCCATTCAAGTGCTACGATAGAGGCAGCCATGCTGCCTGGCTTTCTAAAGGCCTGCTTTCAGAGAGCTTTTTGGTGGCATGGAGTCCCTACATTGTAAGGTTGTGTTTTGAGGGATGTTGTAAACCGCCTGAAAATGGACAGTCCAAGCAGAATGACAAGAGACATTCTAGCTTAAAAGTTATCTTCCAGGGCTGGGAATATGGCCTAGTGGCAAGAGTGCTTGCCTCGTATACATGAGGCCCTGGGTTCGATTCCTCAGCACCACATATACAGAAAATGGCCAGAAGTGGCGCTGTGGCTCAAGTGACAGAGTGCTAGCCTTGAGCAAAAATGAAGCCAGGGACAGTGCTCAGGCCCTGAGTTGACGGCCCAGGACTGGCCAAAAAAAAAAAAAAAAAAGTTATTTTCCAGGTACCAGGTCTGCTCACTCTGAATGGCAATCTGCTAAGATGTGTTAGTGTCAAGATAAACAGGACAACCTGGGCTGGGAATATGGCCTAGTGGCAAGAGTGCTTGGCTTGTATACATGAAGCCCTGGGTTCGATTTCCCAGTACCACATATATAGAAAATGGCCAGAATTGTCGCTGTGGCTCAAGTGGCAGAGTGCTAGCCTTGGACAGCCGGGGACAGTGCTCAGGCCCTGAGTCCAAGGCCCAGGACTGGCAAATAAATAAACAAATACATAAATAAATAAATAAATAAATAAACAAACAAACAGGACAACCTTTCTGTTGTAATGTAAGAAATTCTTAAGGGCCTAGCTGGCAAAGAGAAGACAATGTAAACTCAAACTGTTACAAAGAAGTGGCCATATCTGTAGCAAGGCAGCAGACATTAAAAACATGTTGTCTGTTGAAGAGTACTTTGATTAGCTTCATTAGCCAATCAACAGGTATTTGCTGGTGTTAATGATGGTCCTAGAAACCATGAGATATACCAAAGAAATATATAATATGTTTGTTTATAAAACATAATACATAAATAGGTTTTATAAGATACTAAAAATATCCTGTGCCTTATAAGTGGATTGAGTTCTACATGGAGAAGGGAAAAAGAAATTCAACAGTGATAGATGCCGGCTCGAAGTGAACCAATTGTCTATTTATGTTGCTTTATGGAAAAGAGGCAGAGTGGGGAATTAAATCCAAGTTCGGTCCTTTCCCACTGAACTACATCCCCAAGCCTTGGTTTATTTTGAAATAAGGGCCTCTCCAGGTAGCTCAAGCTGGCCTTGAACTCAACACTAGGCAGAGTAGTTTAGCAGAAGACCTGTTGGACCTTGGTTGTCCCAATATAGTACCTGGGTGGCCACGTGTGGATCTCAAAGACTTCGTACAAAAAGCAATATCGTATTACAACTTTATATTGTTTTCATGTTAGAGTTAAAAATTATGAGGTGTTTTTATTGGGTTAAAGGAAATATATCATTAAAATTATTTTTACCTGTTTCTTTTTTTCAAGCTACTATGAAAAGAAATTTGTGGCTCATGTAACTTATAGTTATTGGTACTATTTCACTGTAGAATCATGCTAGATAAAAAGAAGTTGATGGGGGGGTAGCTCATTGGTACAGTCCTTGCCCAGCATTCACAAGGCCCTAGAGTCAACCTCCAGCACCCCTCCCCCCAAAAAAATGTTATAGCTGCTAGACAAGAGGAGGGAAATGAGGACAGCGATGATGCTCGAATCTAGAAGCACAACTGGGAGAGTCAGGACAGAGATTGCTTTTCTGTACACATTTTTCAGAGTGGTATCTTGTCAACAGAATTGTTGAAGTGGTGTGTGAAAACAAGGCTGTAAAACATAAAGAAGTTAAACAAAATAGGTAGTGCCTCTGTTTTTCTGTAACCATCCACCAGTGTAGACCCTCTCCCAATCTCTGTCCTCCCTGTCCTTAGCCAGCCTACCCCCCCCACACACACACACACATGCTCCTTCCCCTGATGGTATATCCTGACTGCAGCTGTCTGGTTTAACATCTGTACCTGGAGGAGACATATCACTGTTTATAAGTCTGAGTGGCACAGGTTACTGCAGGTCTGACCCGCGTAGAATCTTTCCAAACCTAAATCACTTGGTTCATTACGATGGAACATTTGCAATGGCTGCCACCACCAAGAGCCAATCCAGCAACCAACAGGAACCTTTAAGCCAGCAGATCCATCTCAAAGCCAAACCCTTTTTCTTCTCTCTTCCTCACTCTGTCCGCTTTCCTCTGCATCTTCCCCAGCCCCTTGTCCCTGTTAGAACCCACTTCCTTCCCTGTGTTCTCTTTTGCTGTTTCTTAGTTGAAGATTGACCTTCTCAAGATCTAGTCTTGCTTTCACAGCACCACCTGACTCACTGTCTCTGGGGACAGGGGGACATTGCTCCTTCCTGTCCCCAACCCACAGAGAGCCAGGAACAACTTGCACACCTCATGAGGGCAAAGTTTGGCCTGTCTTGAAAATGGATGTCTGTTACAAAATCTAATTGTAAGGCTACTGTGTGGACATGTGCTCAATAATCATTTGTAATAGATGGGTAATACGTGCATCCACTTTATCTCATTATCACTGGGCCTCTCACAAAATTAAAGAGGTGAGTGATTTGGCCCAAGTCACCAGCTAGAAAGTGGCAGCCCCAGTACTGACTTGAACCTCAGTGCGGTTGAGGCAGGCTTTGTTTCCTGCTGTTTCTACGTAAAGGGTTACTTTGCCTTATTAGATTAAGCTAGAAGACAAATCTAAACTAATGCTTTAACAAACACATCTACAGTAAAACCAGCTGCTTTGTTGAGCTTACCAAGTACCATGTAGGAAAATTTGCTCTCCCTTAGTGATAGGGCAACACTTTCCCATCTTTGAGGGAAATGCAGGATCCTGACTACTCACTCAGCACCACGCAAGAGCTGGGAAAGCGGGGTGTTCTCAACACACGAACATTCAACCTATTGAAAATTGGACAAGAGATTAGTTGAGACTCACAGTCCCATGCTGTTAAAGCACAAAACATACATTTTGACCTAGAAAGTACCAAAGCTAGCTGCCAACATGCTGCTGTTTTATTATTTTTTTAAATCCTTTATAAGGAAAGAACAAGAATCTGAGTGGGACCTGTCTCTGATTTTAACTGGGTCTCAAGTCAGTGGTTCTCCAAGTGCAACCTCCAGAGCAGAAGCATTAGCATCGCCTGGAACCTGCTAGAAATGCAAATCACTTAGGGAGTTAGAAAGTTTGAACCAGGCTCAGTGACTTTCTCTGTAAATTCTATCTACTTGGGAAGCAGAGATTGGGAAGGTCACAGTTTAAGGCCAGCCCAAGAAAAACAAGTCATGAGACCCTCTCTCATCCAATGAACAACTGAACACAGTGGTCCCTCCCCTGTCGTACCAACTATTAAGGAAACATAAATAGGGGGATTCCTGTCTAGTCTACTTTATGCACAAAAAATGCTATTGGAAAAATAATTAAAGTAAAAAGGGCTGAGGACAAGGTTCAAGTGGTAGAGTGCAAGGCTCTGTGTTCAAATTACAGTGCAATAAAAAAGAAGAAATAACTTTGAGAGTTGAACCCAGATATCTTACTTTAAATAAGCCCTTTGGTTAATTGTAGTGCTGGGGCTTGAAAATTGCTCGTTTGGGACAGTTTATAACCCCTGTCCTGTGATGTAGATATGGTTTGCCTGTTCTCCCCACAGATTTCCATGCTAAAGCCTAAGTCTTCAATACAATGATATTGAAGAGTGATTAGGTCCTGAGGTCAACACCCTGGAAAGAATCCATGTAGTTCTTCCAGGGTTGGGTTGGTTCTGGGTAAAGCAGGTTGTTATAAAGCAAAGCTGCCTGCCCCAAGCTCTCAGTCCCTTCTCCACTCAGCCATTTCCCTTTCTGCTTCTCTGCCATGTTATGTTTTTGGACTTTTCAACCACCAGACTTGAGCCACATAAACCTCTTTTCTTTTTCAAGTACCCAGTCTCAGGTACGTTTGTCATAGTGACAGAATGGATTCACCTAGGCTCTTCCCATGTACTGTGAGGTCTAGCACCAATAAAAATGAATAGAAGGAACCAGTGGCTGATGAATAAGGCCCTCTTCTGGTCTCTTAGCTTCTGGGCTGGTCTGGAATAGGTAAGTTTAGGTTCACAGATCTCAAGCCTCTGTGACCAGGGGTCCCACAGCAAACCCAGTAGGGCCACTTGTGAACTTAGAAAACGCGGCTACATCTTGAGAGGACTCCATCCACCTCTCTATCCACTTCCTTCCAGATCACACGACAGCAGTACCAGAATGCCCTCACCGCCTGCCACATGGACAGCTCACCCCAGTCTCCAGACATGGAAGCCTTCACTGATGGAGACTCTACCAAGGCCCCCACAACCCGGGGCACACCCCAGACACCCAAGGATGACCCTGCCCTCACGCTCCTGAGCAACAGAACCAGCCTGCCGGGTGAGTCAGTTGGGCAGATAGGCCGGGCTGTGGTGGCATGAGTCCAGTCCTGCCTTCTTCCCCCAGCCCTGTCCAGGGCTGCCATCTTGTGCCTCGTGGAGCCCCAGGTCTTCTCCAAGGCAGAGGGGTGAGGTGTTCACTGTCCTCCCCAGGCAGCCGTTCCGATGGACTGAGGAGCCCCGGCGAGGTGGTGTACCTGAGAATGGAGGAGCTGGACTTCACCCAGGGAGAGGCGACGGACGTCCTGGAGCACAAGGCTCAGCCCCTCTCGCTGTCTCCCACAGCTGTTCCCACAACCACAGGTTAGGGAGGGGCCCAGAGGTATAAGGCACCGCCCTTAGGTGCTGGGATGGCCCCCAAGCAAATTGTTTGGGCATGGGGAGGCCTGGTACCTGAGTCCTGCTTACACACGAGGCAAGGAACGCCAGCGTTCACTGAGCACCTACCAAGCATCAGGCCCTGTCTAGTTCACCCACCCAGATGTCTGTCATGTAGGAGCTCTACCATTTTAAGCAAGTTATGTAGCCTATATCTTAATAGGTAAGTTGCCTTACATTGACTGATAAAAGTGGGCTTTTGAATATGAATGAGGTAATTTATATAAAGGACACAGCATTGAGTTTGATACCATGCTGTGCAGACCTTAAACCTACCTTACAGATTAGGAAGGTATAATGGTGTCAGCCATTGCCCTACTGGCTGGGCTCTTCCATTCCTTTGGGTCCTGGGGAAGCAAGAAAGTCTGAGTACGTCTGCCTTGGCAATGGGGCTGCTCCAGGTTCCAGGTTTCCCAGCAGTGCGGGGACCCTTCCGAGCCTGGCCTCCCTGAGGTGTTTTTCCCCAGCCCCAGACCAATTGTTCACGTAGCTCATCTTTCAGACCTTCCCCAGTCCACAGCCAGAGACCCCTTGCGTTCAGAGCAATCACCTAGAAAGTCTGGTAAGTTTGCCAAGTCAAGGAGACATGTTTGGAGGTGTAGCTAAACCAGAAAATCTGGGACATTCACAGTCACTGGTCTAGGGCTTAAATGTAGAACTAGTGTTCTTTTTTCTCCCTCACAAAGCCATGTAGTGACTAGGAAACTGCAGCAAAGGAGGCAGGAAGCCTGCAGAGCATCTAGTCTACCCTGCTCATGTAACACCCCCAGCCAAACACTGCCTTGTGATCAGGGAGCCTCCCTATGCAGAACTTACAGCCCGGGTTCTGAGGGAGCAGGGAGAAGACTCAGAGAGCCAACACAACCCCTTCGTGGGGATTTCTCCTTTATCCTTCCCATCTGGACTCAGCCCTTTCACCCGCTGAGGTGAATCCACCCTGCCTGGCTCCCTGGGTGTGTGGGCTGAAAAGCTTGTGTTTGCCCTCCTTCCCCTTTCAGCATCGGATCCGGAGTGTTGTCCTATCAGCCTGGATCCGGAAACCAGCCCTTGCAGTAGTGACTTCGAGGAAACCATGGGCAAGAAGCTGCTGAGAACCTTGAGTGAGTAGCAACTCGCCCAGGCCCGAGGCCCAAGGCCCTCGCCAGTTACTAGGAACGGCAACACACTGGGATCTTCCTCCACAGCAAGAGCGGCTGGCTCCTTTGGGGAGCCCTAATGAGGTGCAGTTGCACAGTAGGGCTTCGGCCAGTACTGCACCCTTGGACCTGTGTCACTTAATGGGTGATCCTCTAGGAAAGGAGTCTGCGGATTGGTCCTTGTTCTAGGGTCAGATTTTGACCTACCTCCCCCACCTTTTGCTGTAAGTAAACACACGGGGTATAGATCCATTTGTGATTTGTGACCACAAAGACATTGGTGAGCAGTTTGACAGAGAGACCTTGTGGCCTACAAAAACCTATATAATCTTTACCATTTGATCTTTTGAAGAAAAATTTTGTAGCCAAGGGAACTCCATAGAAAGGAAAACAAAATCCTCCTTAGATGTAGTCTGGCAGAAAGCAAAGGTGAAAATAGTCCTTCCTGGAAACAGATGGCTCTGAATCCTTAGGAAGATGATGTAACTACTGTCATCTGTCCCGGTGGAGAAGGGAGGTTATTTCAGAAGCCCTGGGAATGGCTCCCAGCTCTGCCCCCCTACCCTGGCTCATTGCATGCCAGTGACTACAAGGTTGGTCATCACTTGGGGTGCCAGGCAGCCAGTGGTCCTGGGGCCCTCAGGAGAGAAAGATAACCTGCCACTAAGGCATTCCCCCCAAGCAATCTCTCTGTAGACATTAGCCTGGGTTGTGGCTTCTCAAGGTGTCTTCTACCTCATGCTGTGAAATGTAAATCTACTGCTTGAGCAGCAGACTGCCCCTGAAGTCCAGCCCAGCAGCCCAGGTCTTTGCCTGAATTTCCGCTGCTGTTAGGAAGAGAAATCAGCTCGCTGAGAGGGGTTAAATGGCTGATACAAACTCGTGTTCTGCAGGTGGTCGGAAACGGAAAAGGTCAGCGGATGGAGAGAGGACCTCGGAGGAAAACTCCAATCTAAGGCCCCTGATCACATGACCAGGCGAACTGGCTGGGTGTGTGAGAGTCCAGGGCTTTGGGGGAGGTCCCGCCCTCCTGTCATCTGCTTTCCTTCCCAAGGCCTCCCTCGGGTGACAGAGCACCCTGCCTTCCTTTCCACCTCTTCATTCTTAGCTGTCAGTTTGGCAGGTTTTTTCCCTCGTCGCTCCAGTTGGACTCAGAGTCTTCATGGCCATCGCAGAAGGTGCCTCTCATGGTCATGTCTGCAGTATAGTCTGGGTCTGGAGAAGAGATAAGCCCAAGCTGACATTGCCTCTCTGGAAAACCTGATATTCTTTTTTGTTCTTTCGGGGCCCTGGCCCCCTAGAGACTCATGTCCTGGAACTCACCATTCTACCCTCTGGAACATCGTGATAACACTTCTATCATAGTTCATGCTAATTAGCCTGGCTCCGAAGGTGGCATGGTAGACAGGCACGTGAGAGGCAGAGGTATGAAGATGGGATCCGGAGATGGACCAAGAACGCATCCAGGACTTCAGAGTGTGGGGTGCTGTCGAGCTGGCCCGTGATTGGTGTCACAGCACAGAAGGCATCGGTGGCTGGTTTCCTGATTACTAAGGGCTTTGGCAGCCTGGAGAAGTGAGACCCAGCCACACTGGAAAGAATGTGGGATGGAGCCTCAAGTCACTGGGGTTTTTTTCCCCAGGGATGTATTGGTTTGGGCTCCCCACCAGCAGTCAGGAAGTGATCGATAAATCTGCTCTGCAAGAAGAGGAGTAGGGAGCAGAGAACCTAGCCTGGAGCCAAAAGTGGAACCTCAAGTTTTAAGTGAAAATCAAAGCAAAGAAAAAAGGATATATGGAAAAGTCTTAAGCTGTTAAAGTGGATTTAGCCATGACAAACCAAAGAGTGCCCAGCTCAGTCAGGAAGGACGCACGCATGTTCTCAAAGAACATCATTGTGTGTTCTACAAGAACGTTGAAGAATCACTTTTTCGTTGACTCCCCCCGCCCCCCGCCCCCCGCCCTGCACACACACACACCCACATACTACACTACACTCCCAGTGTCAGCTAAGTACTTCTTCCTTCTACTAGACCTCTCCTGGAGGTTGGGGCAGGTGCAATCCCAAGCAGAACCACAAGATGGCAAAATGACTGCACATGCCAACTTCCACGGATGAAATCATTCTGATTACAGCCAGTCTAAGGGAAAATGTTTCTACATTTTAAATTGGTCTTTGGGGTTTTTGTTTTTCTTACCTCTTAGATATCCCCTCCCCCATCCCATCCCATCCCCAGTGTTCTGGTGATGCCTAGTGAATCGCCAAACCACTTCCAAATTTCTCCCTATGGCAAATGTCATGTAGGCTTCCCTCCATCTCTTCCAACACCATCACTGCCCTCCTACACCCAGTCAACCACGAGGCAGGTCGGAGATTGATCTTTCCTCTGGGTTATTTGCACTTCAAAGAAAAATGCTTGCCCACAGGAACTTTTAACTCAGGGGTTGTGAACCTGGGGTCCAGCACCCCAGGAGGTCATAGTCAGACTTCAGGGGGTCCATGAGTCTGTGAAACCCTTAAAAGTGTCACAATTTAGTATCTGTGTTCTTATATATTTTCCAGAGTTAAGCTTTCCTATGATTCTCAAAGTCCTCAGACCCACAGAGGGTTTTAAAAAAAAAGTAGCAAAACACTATTTTAAATAGTGGAACGTTTAGCCCAGTGTTTCTGCAATGCAGAGTGAATTCTGAGCGTTAGGAAATAAATTTAGTCTTATGTAGCCAAGTGCCCCTCCATGGATGGGGAAGGCTGGCACCAAGACACGAGTCTTCAAATTCTTGTAATACCTAGAGTATTATACAACCTCTACCCCATACAATGTTGGCCTCATCTCCAACCCAGAGCAGGTGTTGTAGTCAGGAGGGCCTAAGCACACGTGGGAGGAAGGACTGGAGCAAGAGAGACCTCTGTCAGCAATGTGTCACTGACTCCCACACCCCCCCTGGCCTGGCCAAGTCTGAGGCTCAGCTGTCATGCATGTGTTCTCCTAGCTACCTCCATAGCCACGGACCCATCCCCCAACACACATCCACCTGCTCTTGCCTGGTAGAAATAGTCACCACCTCAGGGCCATGTGCCTCAGACTCAGACCAATAGGTGGTAAGTTTTTAGCAAGAAATGCCCAGCAAGCCTCTGGCCCAAGGCAGCCTGCCTGGCTAGGCTCCTTGTCATTTCCCCCTTAGGCCACTGCTGCCCCATTCCATCCATCCCTCTGCAGAACCCTTAATGAGCCTGTCACCACATCTCCCTGTCCCTGGCCCTGCCCCTGTCCCTGAAAGATTTTCTTCAGGTTAAAAAGTTTAAAACAATAATTTTAAAATAAAGCATTTATGGAAGGCTCAATAAATTATAAATACTTTTTAAATAAAATGAAATTTCCTTTCCTGGAATGTGGCTGTTTTCCTTGGAAATGTTGGGGTTCCAAAATGTTCCCATTTGAAAAGCAAGTTGGACTATACACCTGTGTAAGTACTTCACCAGAGGTGCACCTGCCCCCCCCCCCAGGGCCTGCCTCTCCAGGCCAGGTGTGAGGCTGAAGTCAGGTGACAGGTAAGCCCTGCCACTCCACTTTGGGGACCGGATTGTTCTGGTTTAGTCAAGAGTGAATGCCAGCTGAGGAAATAAGAGCCCAAGGGCAAATAGAGACCAGGAAAGGGCACTGAGGATACTGAGAAGGCTGGCATTCGCTGAAGCCACGTGACAGGTGTAGCATTGTGGGGATGGCCTTCCAAGGTCAAGATCTTGAGGACCAAACCCAGAGACGAGCTGGTCACATGGTTCTCAGACCCTATGGAAGAAAATCAGGTGCCAGGACTCCGGCAGCTTAAACCAAAGTCTGGGGGAAGCACAAGAGGAGAGAGGGCCAGGCCCAAGGCTGAGCCATAAAGCAGTGTAGGAGGCGGCAGGAGTTGGGGGCACTGAATGTCTTTGTGGAAGGAAAGTTGGAATCCAATACAGCTCACTTCTAAAACAAGCAGACAGGATGAAGAGTGGCCAGGGCCATGACAACTTCACATTCTTCCCAGGAGGTGCTGTAGAAGTATTCTTTTCATTACAAGTAATAATATCGTAGCAACTATTGTGTTAAAACTCTATGAGGTCATTTCTTTCTCACCACCATGAAGGAGGTGTTACTGAGAGGATGAGCAACTTGCTCAGTTTCCCAAGGAGGAACTCAAGAGAACCTGAAGTTCCAAGTGTCCTGCTTTTAGTCAAGCAATCTATGACACCGCCCTGCCTCAAATCCACCAGCAACAGCACACGAGGAGCCCTGAAAAGTCCTGCTTTCCTCAGATTTCCAGGACCACAGACATAATGGGGGACACACTGACCAACATGAGGTAAGGACACAAGAAGGCTAAAATCTTAGTCTGGTGCTTTGTTGTAATGCTAAAAAACCACTTTAGCCCTCTCATAGACTGGCACTGAGGCAGTTCTGTTAGCCCCAGGTGGTAGCTCATCTAATCCTAGTGACTTGGGAGGTAAAGATCAGGGAGCACAGTTCAAGGCCAGCACACAGGAAGTTCTCAAGACTTCATCTCAACAGTGGCTAGACACCGTGGGCGGACATCTGTCATCCATAATGACCTAGGGAAGAACAGGAAGGACAACCACTCTAGGCGAGCCTGGGCATAAAATGAACCTATCTTGAAAATAACCAATGTAGAAAGGCACTGAAGGCCTGGATCAAGTAGTACAAGGTCGGGCTGGGGATATATATAGCCTAGTGGCAAGAGTGCCTGCCTCGGATACACGAGGCCCTAGGTTCGATTCCCCAGCACCACATATACAGAAAACGGCCAGAAGCGGCGCTGTGGCTCAAGTGGCAGAGTGCTAGCCTTGAGCGGGAAGAAGCCAGGGACAGTGCTCAGGCCCTGAGTCCAAGGCCCAGGACTGGCCAAAAAAAAAAAAAAAGTAGTACAAGGTCTGCCCAGAAAACACAGGGCCCTGAGTTCAATCCCCAGTAGTGGGGGTGGGGGTTGGGGTGCATGTTTCCTAATGTTTAATGGTTTCTTCTCTCAGAGAAAAATGAAATTCTAACAAGAGAAATTTAAAACTAAGATGCGGTCAGGTAAGATTGTACCTTGGGAGGTCACAGGTGATTTACTGTATCAAGATTGGCTTTGCCAAGAACCAAGCTCTGTCCCAGCGGGGGTGCCCTCGTCCCTCTAGAAACAATGGTTTAAAAATACATTTGGGGGGCTGGGAATATGGCCTAGTGGCAAGAGTGCTTGCCTAGTATACATGAGGCCCTGGGTTCAATTCCTCAGCACCACATATACAGAAAATGGCCAGAAGTGGCGCTGTGGCTCAAGTGGCAGAGTGCTAGCCTTGAGCAAAAAGAAGCCAGGGACAGTGCTCAGGCCCTGAGTTCACGGCCTAGGACTGGCCAAAAAAAATAATAAATAAATAAATAAAATAAATAAAAATACATTTGGGGAGATGACAAAAGGCAGACTCACCTGGCTTCTCTATTGACTGCCATCCCTTACTGACAAACATCTTTAAGTCAAAAGGGGAGTAAATGCAATACAGAGGAAATGAGAAGCCATGAAGCGATGATGGAGTAACATCTAGTCACCTCCACTTCATTCCCACCCACCAGCCCTGTCACACTCCTGCTGACTGGGAAGGCTTGAAGATGGTGAAGGATCCGTGTGGTAACTGAAGAATGAGGGGAGCAGTGCTCACATGAGAGCATAAACAAAGATTACAACATATACACACTCATACAGTTCACAGCTCATCTGTATCTAGTCCCTGTAAGCTTACAGTCTGGTTAGAAGAGGAGAGGGAACCAGAAATGTCTAGATCACATGATCACTCAAGGTAGAAAGATCTTGTTTAACTATGGAACCCCACCAGTAGAATGGGATACCTCACCAAGGATGGAAGGCATCTGTCACCACCACCCCAGTTGAGAATGAGGAGTCAGAGACAATATGGAGGAGACTATCTCAGTAGGGGAGAGGCTGGCCTTAGTGACCTCTAAGATTCAATCATCCTCTACGACTAGAGGATTTAGTAACTCAAAGGAGTTGTACAAAGAGCCGATCCTGTTAAGATACCAAGAATAAACTTGTAAATATTGTGAAACCCCAAGTAATCACCCTCTTGTTTTAAGCATCACCACCCAATTCTACAAACATACCACTTGGAGAATAATTGGAGAATGTCTGGAAATTGTGATCTAAATTTAAATGGCTGGGACTGCTCCAACAGACTAGAAAGTCCTCCAACTCATGACGTCATGAACTCATAAAGAAATATAAGCCAACAAGCCTCAAAATGAATAATAAGCTCACAAAACCTATACGGATTGGAGAGTTGTGTTTGGAGAATACATTTTCATTTTTCTTTTAGCTACTATAGAATCCTTCTAAAGCCTTGCTGTTAAACTGAAGGTCACAACCCCAGATTAATGGATCACAAAATCAATCCCAAGCTTCATGATCAGCATTTTTATTTTCTACATGAAATGGAACACAGTAGATTCGACTAGAGAAATGGCAGAACGCATTATACATCACAAGGGTAGAGGCTGCTTGGAAACGTTTGTTTCAGCTAAGTATTGTGTATCTGTGTGTAGGTATCATGATGCAATTATTTCCTATTGCAGCCGCCTGGAAGAACTAAAGTTTCCAAGGAGGACACGACCATGCAGAAAAAGCAGGAAGACAAGCCACTGGGTGCAGAGGATGAGTTTAATGCCACGGCCAACACCCACAGCCACACTCAGCTCCTTGGTCTTTGGGATTAGACATAGTAGAGTCGAACAACACACAGAAAACATGAGCAACAGTGGGCAGCACTCCCCCTAGTGGGGGGAATGGGAAGGCAAGGTATCTACAGCTCATGATCAAAATATTTTCTTATTCTTAAATAAGAACCCTAATTTATTCTGGCCTCCAAAACACTCTAATCCTAGGCCCCCAATTTATTTCCAGGGATGTTCCCTTCACCAGGGGCCAGCTTCAAGAGAGGCCTCAGCAGGGCAGTATCTAGTCCTTCGGTTGTCTCTAATGCATAATTTATACAAGTAGGTCCGTGCAGGCAGGGAACACGCGCACACGACAGAGAACTGCTTTGGTGATGTGGAGGGGATGGGACGTCTTCACTGGATTCTGATGACAGCTTCATTGATGGAGGTAGCCACATAGTCGAGGTTTTTGGTAGTTAAGCCACACATGTTGATGCGACCGCTTGGCAGCAGATAGATATGCTTTTCATTGATCAGATACTCAACTTGTTTGGCTGTGGAAAACCCAAAGAAGACAGAATCAGAGCAGCAGGAAGCCTTTCAGTGGTGGTTCAGCACCTAAAAGACAATTACTCTCCTTCTTTCCCCTTCACCCAGAGAAACAGAGAAAAGGGAACTCAAGTGTCCAATTGGCAGACAGAAAATCAGTCATCTAAATTCTGGAGAGATATTTTACTAATTCACTTTCTAATTCACTTGACGTTCGAGAGGACTACTGCCCTGGGCATTTTAATCTGAGGCTACCTCTCAACCAAATAAGATGCTCCATTGACTAAAAACAACCATTGGACTCAAGAACATTCCACTGCTTCCTTGCCCCTGAGGACATTGTGGCAATCTCCCTTAGCACTCAGTCTTGATAGTACTTTGGACCAGGCCTCATGCACATGGTACTGGATACACACAACCATCCAATCAATCCTCGTCTGCCTCTCACACCCCCTCAAGTGCAGGAGGGGTCCCACATCTACAGAAATGAACTGCAGATGAGAATAGGTAGAGCCTGCCTACAAGTTCCTATGCCTTCTGGCTAATCCATAACAAGTGACAATCTTGGCCTGGGGTCTCACACTGCCATGCGCCCTGCTAAACAAAGTTTACCAAGTCCCAAGTTGCCCAGGCTTAGCTGTGTGAGTGACAGTCACCCCAGGAGACATGGCCAACCTTGTAGTCAACCTAAGCACAACACATCACTGTCTTGAAAGGCCCATTAGCCCTCACAGGCGACCACTATAGTTCCAGGGCTCCAGCCCTGGCTTGGGCTGTATCTGTTTAATAAAAAGGGGTAGAAGGGCTAGGAATGTGGCCTAGTGGTAGAGTGTTTGCCTCGCATACATGAAGTCCTGGGTTCAATTCCTCAGCACCACATAGGTAGAAAAAGCCAGAAGTGGAGCTGTGGCTCAAGAGGTAGAGTGCTAGCCTTGAGCAAAAAAAAAAAGAAGCCAGGGAAGTGCTTAGGCCCTGAGTTCAAGCCCAACACTGGAAGAAAAAGGGGAGGAGGGAGGAGAAGTCATGGTTTGAGCCACTAGTAAAGGTCATGAACTCCTTCCCAAGAAAAAGACCAGTAGCCACATGAGCACTGTTTGTACTGTAACTGCAGCTTCACACATCTGAAGTACAGCCACACACTCCAGGTTAAAAGCCCCTGTTCTCATGAGTAAACATAACAAAAGAATTCTAAGAATTAGAGTAATCAGGTGGTGGGAATCTGGGGATTCACTATACAACTCTTTGGTATTAGACAAGTTATATATGCTTTTCTGTCTGTATGTTTTCCTAAGGAAATGATAGTTTTTAGCCAAGCACTAATGGCACATGCCTATAATCCTAGCTACTCAGGAGGCTGAGACCTGAGAATCATGGTTCAATGCCAGCCCAGGCAGTAAAGTCCATGTGACTCATCTCCAATTAACCACTAGAAAAGTAGACGTAGAGTTGTGGCTCAAAGTGGTAGAGTGCAATCCTTGAGCAAAAAGAGCTCAGGGATAGTGCCCAGGCCCAGAGTTCAAGGCTCATGACTGACCCCCCCCAAAAAAAAATTATTTTAAAGATAACATCAAGTGACAAAAATATAACTTTACTATTATAAGGACATCTATTTTCATCATTTTACAATTCATAATTTAAACTGATTTCTTACTGTGGATAATAGGAAGATAAGGCTATTAGTGGGGAGACACTCCTACCCTGGAGCTATTCAGAGCATGATTACAGAATCGATTTCCACTATACATATTATTTTTCCAATTGTATAAGGATGACTTTGCTTATTCAACTGACTTAATTCTCCATTCCATAGTAGGGAAGACACCTATAGTTAGTTGACTAAGCTTCTCTTCCCTTTTTTCTTTTTGGCACGGGGTATTGACCTCCAGGCCTTCCCCTGGAGCCACACTTCCAGACCTCCTTTACTTTCTTTCTTTTCTTGAACGGCCTCACTTTATCCCCAAGGTATTTTGAGGAGTCTACGACACACCTTACCATCTCCTTATTTCCTTGAGTGTTTCCAGAGCCCATTTCAAACTAGTTCTTTTTGACAGCCCCAGGCATCCATCCTTACGCCCTCCCCATCCCCCCACCTCCGCCCATCTCCAACCCAAGCCACTGTTCATCTGCTCTAGAGCCAGTACTGAGGCAGGCAGGTGAGTGGCAATCTGCACCATGCTAACTGTGGTGTGAACAGTGGATCCTTAGGAATTATTAAGTAAACAGACCATCTATCAGCAGAAGGGATTGTTAATCACTGACAACTAAGCCAAACCCCCCTTTGAACCACTAGATTTTCAAACAGCTTTTTTCCCCTATTTTTGTTGGTCATGTGGCTTGAACTTGGGATGGACCTGGGAGCTGTCTCTGAGCTTTTACACTCAAGGCTAACTTTGACCTACAGTACCATCTCCAGTTTTCTGGTGGTTAATTGGAGATAAGAGTCTCACCAACTTTCCTACCTGGGGCTGGCTTCAAAACGTGATCCTCAGATCTCAGCCTCCTAAGTAGCTAGGATTACAGGTGTGAGCCACCAGAACTTTTAATTCTTTTTTTTTTTTTTTGGCCAGTCCTGGGCTTGGACTCAGGGCCTGAGCACTGTCCTTGGCTTCTTTTTGCTCAAGGCTAGCACTCTGCCACTTGAGCCATAGTGCCACTTCTGGCTATTTTCTGTATATGTGGTGCTGGGGAATTGAACCCAGGGCTTCAAGTATACGAAGCAAGCACTCTAGCCACTAGGCCATATTCCCAGCCAGAACTTTTAATTCTAACTACCTATCTGAATTTTTATTTACAAAATGGAGAGCCGATCAGTCACGGTGATTCAAGTCTGTACTAGCTACTTGGGAGGTAAAGATTAGAGGATTAAGGTCCAAAGCTCCAGGTCAGCTCAGACTAAATAAAGCTGGAGAGATTCTATTCTGACCAATGGCAGTCATTGGTGCACACGTAGAAAAGTGTGCACTGCTGGGTGCAGGAGCAGGTACCTGTCATCCCCAGAGGCTCAGGAAAACACAAGTAGAAGGATCACAGCCCAGGCCAGCCCCAGCATAAAACAAGACTCTGCTTCAAAACTCATCAGTGCAAAAAGGGGCTAGAAGCAAGACTCAAGAGTGCCTGACCAAGCAAGAACAAGGCCCTGAATTCAATCTCCAGTACTGCCAATAAGAACATAAACAAA
Source organism: Perognathus longimembris pacificus (assembly GCF_023159225.1). Lineage (NCBI taxonomy): Eukaryota > Metazoa > Chordata > Mammalia > Rodentia > Heteromyidae > Perognathus > Perognathus longimembris. The sequence goes on along the minus strand of NC_063162.1, from coordinate 23,640,378 downwards.
TAAATAAAATGGAGAAATAACTTTATAACATCTTTTTACAGGCACTACTTAGAGACTAAGAAAGACCTGTTAAGAAATTCAGTACCTGCTGGGTGCCAGGGGCTCACACTTATAATCCTAGCTACTCAAGTGGTTGAGGTCTGAGGATCACAGTTCAAAACCAAACCTTAGCAAGAAAGTCCATTGAGACTCTTCTCTCCAATTAACCAACCAAAAGCCAGAAGTGTGGCGAGAGCTCAAGTGGTAGAGCACTAGCTTTGAGCACAAAAGCTCAAAGACAGCACCCAGGTCCTACGTTCAAACCCCAAGACAAACACAAAACATAAAATCAAACAACTCAGCACCTGTAGAATGACCATAATCATTATAATCTATATCCTTAATACTAAGGTAATGCCAAAAGGCATATGACAATTTACAAGTAGCTTAGAACAAGCTACAGATCCTATTACTTTCCAGCTGGCTCTGAGCAACTTCTGATCCACAAAAATCAACAGAGCAGTAAGACAGACCACAATGTTCTTGAGACCCAAGAGGCTCACGAAATGGTCATACTGAAAAACCTAACTTGCCAGGCCCAAGTAACACGAAACTAATTAGGCAGCAGCTGTAGAGGTGAGGTTCGTGACTAGTTCTGGAGAGGTGTTGTGTCTACTTGCACATAGGCTTGAGGAAGTGGGGGCCACTTACGGTTCAACCCAGTGAAGCTGAACATGCCAATCTGTTCGGTGATGTGAGACCAGGTCCCAGGGGTCTTGAGGGCTTCCAATCGCGCCCTGAGTTCAGATCGCATTGTCAGAATCCGGTCAGCCATTGTCTTCACATTACCTGTCCTGAAGCATAGATAGTGGCATCAATTCTAGTCTGGACAGGAGAGATGGCTCATGAAAACATGTAGGTTGTAAACAGCCTAATTTAAAGTGCAAGCTGAACACGAGAGCACAACCTGCTATTATGGTACACGGGTGCATAGACGAGTAAATGAGCAGAGCAGAAAGGGAAGACTACCTATTGCCAGAGTCTAGTGCTAGTGTCATATACGCTGGCTGGAAGACCACAAAGGGTTCCCACTCACGCTTCACTGAGGGGCTGATACAGATGGGTAACATAGTCTATCAGGCCTAATTAGAGATGAGAGATTTAGCCACCACATAAAAATGACTCTGTTCCAAAATCAGATAAAATTCTCTCCTCCCTCCCAATCTACAATTTCACCTCCTATGGCTTCAATCACAGTTAGAAAATATGAAATAGAAAATTCCAGAAGTAAACAATTCATAAGTCTTAAGTAACTGCCATTAGTATACTGATAGATTGTTCCATTATTAATATTTTGACATATTATTTTGTCATTAGTATTATTAATCTAAATGCCTAATTTATAAATTAAAATTTAAACTTTATATAGAGGAAAATGCAGTACAGTTAGGGTTTGTTACAATCTCTGGTTTTAGCAAGGGGGTAGGGGGTGAATATATCCCTTGTATATGTATATGTAAACTAGAAATAAGAAGGAAAAGCCCAAATTTTGTTTTTGTTTGTTTGTTTTTGCAGTTGTGGGGCTTGAACTCTGGGTCTGGGTGTTGTCCCTGAGCTCTTCAGCTCAAGGCTAGTGCCTACCACTTGAGTCACAGCACCACTTCTGGTTTTCTGGTGGTTAACTAGAGATAGGAGTCTCATGGACTTTCCTGCTTGAACTGGCTTTGAACCATGATCCTCAGATCTCAGCCTCCTGAGTAGCTAGGATGTAATCCTAGGTGTGAGCCACCGGTGACCTTCTTGTCACACTGATTTGAAGCTAGACAGTCTAGTCTGTTGGGAATTCTTCCCTGTGTGTTTCAACTTTAGTCGACAAACATCCCCCCAACTCCTCACTAATCACCCACCAATCAGGCCTTGAGCGCCTTACCACTCCTTAAAGAGCTCAGGGTTAGTGAGGGTGGTAGCGACGATTCGTGCTCCCTGGGCAGGGGGATTGGACCAAGTAACTCGCACAATCTTCTCCATCTGGGAAAGGACCCGCAGGATGCTCTCAGATTCTTTTCCAACCACAGTCAGATTCCCTACACGTTCATCTAAAGAGATGATGAGAAACTGGGCTTAGCTGCTGATGACACAGTTGTGGGGAGCCAGGGCTGCAATTCCTAAGGGCACTCACTGTAGAGCCCGAAGTTCTTGGAGAAGGACTGGGCACAGAACAGCTCGAAACCTTCAGACACAAAATAGCGGATGGCCCAGGCGTCCTTCTCTAGGTCTCCAGATGCAAAGCCCTGATAGGCTGAGTCAAAGAAGGGGAACAGAAAGCGGCTCTGTAAGGAAGGAAAGCGCGTCAGGGCAGGAAATCCTTCTAGAAGCAACCTCACCAACAGGCTCTTTTTTCCCCAGGTGGCACCTTGGGAAGAATCTCATCCCTGAATCTTTCTTCTATTTCTTATCTAGGTGCACTCAAACCACATACCACTTTTATATCTGATTCTCTGTTCGGAAAAATACCAACCAGCAAGCAGAAAGATTTCAGTGCCTTACTTGATCTGTATTTTGCCCTAGAGTGCTAAGATGTAGCTTTATCACCAAAGCTTACTTTTGAGGCCTGGACAGACTGTGTTAGCAGTCTTTCCTGTGAATTATTGGTGTGATAATAAGCTGAATGAGGCTTGGATTCCGGGGCCTCCTCCATCTCAGAGCTACCCTACAGGGCACTCAAGATGAACCAGGGAGACAGCACTAGTCTCATCATTCTCACATCCTTGGAGTTCCTCACTGCAAGGTGTGCTCTCTGAGTAGCTAGCACTTCCTCCTGCCCCCCCCCCCCCCGGCATCTAGGCCCAAAGACCCAACCAGGTCGTACTTTGACTCCTGTCTTATCCCTCATATCCCATCACAGCCCACATCCATCCCATCTCCTAAGAGCTCCAGGATACACTCGCATCTCACTTTCCCCACTACCACCAACCTCATTCAGGTCACCACCACCTTCTACTTGGATAATGTCAACAGCCTCCTAACTGCTCGCCCAGATTGTCTAGTCTTGTCTCCCTCTGTCCATTCTCTGCTGCATAGTCAGGGTGGCCTTCAAACAATACATAGCTACTCACACCACTCACTGACATCAGACATTTCGGTGGCTCATGGCTTCAACACAGCTCACCTCACACTCCCTCAATTACTTCAGAACCCTAGGCCATGACAAGAACAAGCTTCATTAAATGGACCATGATCACTGCTGGAAGCTTCTGATCTGCCAGCTTCCACCACCCGACGCCTTCTTACTGTAGACACTGTTCCTTCTGCCACCACCTGTAACTCACACGCCCTGCCCGAAGTCTAGTTATGGAGCCCCAGAGCTCATCAGCACATATTTCATAGTATCATACCCATCACCAGTAGCATAAATACTCCAGTCCTTAGCTGTACACACACCTATGCACATACACACACGGAGACACACTAAGCCTAACACACAACCCATCAAGCATGGTAGTGTCTTTGCTTGGGTGATGGTGCAGGGACCATAACCCGCCTAATTCACTATGGCATACTTACCACACCCAAACCAGAACTATTGTGCAATAATTATTACATGAACACGTTAATGGCAAAGATATGCACTCAGCACTGGAAATTTCAATTTGGAAAGTTTCCCAAAGAAATAGAAAGTTGAATTTCCTAACTATTTATAAGGTCAACAAATCCAAAATAAGTCGAAATGTCCATCAGCTAATTTACCCAATCCATAAGATGACATATCCAAAAAAACAATATGAAAACCAATACTGTAAAGCTTAAGACAGCAAATATATAAAAACACGTAAGCAAAAAACTAAGTTGTTCAAGACAGCATAGACAAAATCTCATCTTTGTAAAATATATAAATATGTATTTAAGAATTTGCACATATAAACCTGTATACACATGTGCACACTCAAAGGCTGACACACTACCAAAGCACTAACACTGTCTTTGTTTGGGTGGTAGGATTTATATTAATGTTTACTTTCCTCTCCAGACATTTCTCTATTTTCCAAATTCTTCAATAAGCAGGTTCTGCTTTTAAATACGTTAAAAAACACATATTAAGCCAGCCACTAGTGACTCACACCTGCAACCTAGCTACACAAGGCGGCTGAAATCTCTGGATCAAGGTTCAAAGACAGCCTGGGCAGGAAAGTCCTTGACACTCTTATCTCCAATTAACCACCCAAAAAAGCCAGAAGTAGAATTAGTGCTCAAGTAGCAGAGCACTAGCCTTGAATACAAAAGCTCAGGGGCAGCTCCCAGGCCCTCAGTTCAAGCCCCAGGACTGGCACCAAAAGCAAACAACTTCATCTGATGAGTGAGATGCTCGAGAACAGGAATTACCTTCATGACAGACGCGATCTGCTTCCACTGCTCCATAGTCGGGTCAGTCCCTGTTGGGTTGTGCGCACAGGCATGGAGGACAAAGATGGAGAACTCGGGAGCACTCTGAGGAGAAGGCAGCTATGTCAGCTCTGCCACCATGGTGACGATGAGAGACATAGTGAGCACCACACAGATCAGCAATGAAGGGCAAAAGGACACCATGTTCTTAACCTTTTCATAACTCTTTCATACAGTCCCCCTCTATTTCAGAATCCACTTACGTGGTTTGGGAAAGATGTCTCAGGTCCTTGCTTTCCAGAGATCCAAAGACTTTCCCTGCTGTCCCCGACAGCACAGAATTTTCTTTACAACTTCTTCTAACTCACCTACCTCCAGATCGTTAAGAAAACCCTGCAGGTCAAGTCCTCGCTTCTCTGCATCCCAGTAGCGATAGGTCCGAATGTCTCTAAAACCAGCAGCAGCAAATACAGCATTATGGTTCTCTGCAAGCAAAGGGACAAAATGCTAAGTGTTTTTAGACACTTGAAGGCACAATTAAAACAAACACAGCCAGCTTTCAGGGCCCTGAAGCGCCACATCCAGTGGGTGTTATCAAGGCTATAGGTAAAGATATGAACAAGCAATTGTACCAGGAACGGGTTCAACCAGTTATTAGTGCCAGACTTCTATCCTGCTACAGTGGCACTTCCTGTATCTGTACTTACATCTGATCTGGGGAGTTTTAATATGGACTACAATTCCAAGTCTACAATCCCTGGGGGGAAAAAAGTATTCCCCATTTGAATGTGAACATCAGGTTTCTCATAATCCACTTCTTCAGGCCCTCCCAAAGCCGGTCATCGCAGGTCTGGATTACATTTTCTGTGTAAGCAGTGAGGGTCATGAGGATATCTTCTCTGGCTCCTCTGCTTCTCCTCTGCATAAAAGACTCACCCCAAGTCGGAGAGGATACATAGACAGGTGTGTCTTTGTTGTCCAATCCATTGTACCATCGTGCTAAGAATTCTGCTCCAATTCGAAGTGCACCCGTTCCCCCCAAACACTGCACGCCTCCTACCTGAAAGAGAGGGAGAGTCTCAGGCTGAAAATGGTGATATCGGTTAAAATTAGCAAACATGACATATCCTCCTCTGACCTAGGCTACGGCAGTATGTGCTGTGGAAGGCAAACCCTTCCACTCACCTCAAGATCAGGACTGCCCCCCATCAGAAGCATGGAATACAGGTGTTTCTAGCAGGCTTTGGACATTAGTCCATGGTAATCAGCTTATGAATCTTCAGAAATATGTTCTAACAAAACAAAGATGATATATATGCAGGTACCACTTTCCTTTCCTTGCTTCTTCTCATCTTGGGTCACTTTAATAATAAAAATTAAAAAATAAAAGTTCTATATTTTGTCTGGAGATATGGCTCAAATGGAAGAGGCCCTGCCTAGCAAGCACAAGGCCTGAGTTCAATCCTTAGTTCAGTCCCAGGCAAGCCACTGGGCCTTGGTGAAAAGCTAGTCAGGGCAGCTCTGTAGGTGCTACATGTCAGTGTGGAATTGCTAACATGGGCTCTAGAACCTTATCTGAGATCAGAACTCATCAGTGTGACAAGCAGAAGAGCAGACTCAGAACTGCTCAGGGTCAAGGCCACACTGCATTCGCCTGGGTGTCATAGCAACTCTCACAGTGTCTGGCACCCAGTACTACACAAACATGCTAAACTTGCTGAAGAAAGAACATGGTGTGACAAAGACCTGGAGCCAAAGCTCCAGTCTTCTGGAGGGCAGTAATGATCAAAGCAAGAGACTGGGATGGCATTACTCATGAGGAGCTATGGCCAGGATGCCCAGCAATGGCTCAATAATTTCAGAACCTGAAACACTATACCATGTGGGAGATGAAAAGTGAACATTTTGTCTAGATCCTAAAGTCTGAGGATGGAAAATAAGCAGCAGTAATGACCCTAGAAAATAGGTTTCCCCCAGATGGCTAAAGGACCTGGTAGTGTGAAATGTGACCAAGACAATCTAAGGAAAAACAATTACTGTCTGTTTTCTGGTTCATTTATTCTTTTAGGCATGCTTCATCTACCAGTTTTGGCTCAATTACCTTTTTTATTTTGATCCTGAGCACTATACTGAACATCGAACACAAAGCTGGGTGCCAGTGGCTCTTGCCTGCAATCTTAGCTACTCAGGAGCTGAGGTCTTGAGGATCATAGTTTGAAGCCAGCCCAAGCAGCAAAGTCCATGAGACTCTTATCTCTAATTAACTTCCAAAAAGCTAGACATGAGGTATGGCTCAAGTGAGAACAGACTTGAGCAAAAGAGCTAAGGGACAGAGCCTAGGCCCCGAGGTCAAGTCCAAATACAGGCACAAAAAAAATATGTTAAATTTTTTTTAAAAAGGCAAAAGTGAATCCACTCTCACTCCCTACACTTCTAACATTCTTCCTTCCTGCTTTATGTACCTCTTATTATTGAATATATATTACTTTTCTAATGATTATGTTTAATCTGTCTCCACAAAACAGAGAGCCGGGGCTTCCATAACTGTAGTCAGGGCTGAGCTCCAGCTACTAGCAGGGTGTCTGGTTCACCAGACAAATTGGGCTAAGTAAATGAAGGATGAACTCACACATTCAGGAATCTGGGAGGTCCCAGGTTAGGAACTAAATGCTAAACAACTACAAGGTAAATAAGCCATGATTCTCTGCTCTGGGGAGGCTGAAGAGAATAACAGACTTGTGGGAGAGAAAGTCTTACAAAATTAGACATCAGAGTAAGCACAGTGAGTGCTGTTCCCAAGCTGTGATCAAAGTCCTCTGACAACTCAAGAGGCCCTGGACCGGCCCTGCCTGAGCTCTAAGGAGTCCACACAGCAGTGACCCTTTATCAGCTGTGGAAGGACTCCGGACTGGGGAGCTCAGAGAAGGCTAAGGGAGGAGCCAGGCAAAGGCTGTGACTGGGTCTATGACAGGATCTAGTGAGTCTGGAGAACAAGGCTCATAGAATGATCGCTGAGCAGGGATCAGCAGCTGGACACTAAGCACAAAGGCTGGGTTTGTCCTGCAGGCCATGGGAGAGCTACTGTGGAGAGCAGGTGGGGGTGACATGATTAGCTTTTTCCTAAGGAAGATCTTTCTAACTGAGACTATGCAGAATGTACTAGGAGAAGGAAACTAAAGGCAAGAAGGTCAAAGAAGATGTTACAAGAATTTACATGAGATAATAGGGGGCTGAACTAGTAATCTGGGGCTGGTGAGGACTTTTGTGGAAACAGGACTCAGAGCTCAGGAGCAGCTAGTACTTAGAATGATGCAAATACCAAGAGTATCCCCAACCAGCCCCCCCACAAAGATCTTCAAATGCTTGCTGTCATGAAGACTATATTTAAATTTGTTCTGAGCAGGCCCAGGGAGACAAAGGGAGTTAGATCAAAAAACAAGTAAACACATCCAAGGCCATATGCATACAGACACAAACACATAAGCTAAAGTACTGTATATGCAGGGGAGAATTCTTATGGTGTAACTCCTTTGAACAACTAAGTACAGTCTAACAAAATGAATACCAGGAAGCTAGAACTTAGGGTGTTGGGTTAGGTCAAGAGAAGGGGGGGGGGGGCGGATGAGTGAAGAGAGGAAAGGTGGGCGAATGCAGTCACAATATTCAATGTATGTACCTGAAAATGAAATGAGGAAAATTGAGGGGATGGGTGAGGTTGGGAGAGATGGGGGAGAATGATGGGAAGGGTGACATGGATCAAGATGCACTGTACTTATAAACTGACATGTTGAACTGAAACCCCTTTGCATAACAAACCCCCTTGCATAATAACATAAATTTCCTCTGTGGCCAAAACACCGCACCACAGACAATGCTGAAACCTGTTGAAATTGTTTTAGGAAAGGGAAAAGTGGGAAAGCATGGACATTAGAGGGGATAAGACTGCAATATGTTGTACAAGTGTGGAAATATAACAAGGGAAATCCTCTACACTAAGAAAGATGGTTATGTTACCAGGTCAAGGCAAAAAGAAACAGTCTTACAGTGTGAAGAGGTCAAAACAGGGATCACTGGGCAGAGGGACAGCATCTGTCAACATAGTAACTGTAAGAAATGCAGTCTTAAGGAAGCAGCAGCCCAACAGAATGTGAAAATAGGCAGTTGCCAAAGTTCTCCCTTTCCTTTCTCTTTCTCCTTTTTTTTTGGGGGGGGGGGCAGGTGGGGTGAGGGGAGTGGGTGACAGTACTGGAACTTGAACTCAGGGCTTTGCACTCCTATTTGGCTTTTTCACTCAAGGATGGCACTCTACCACTTGAGCCATGCCTCCACTTCTGGCTTTTTGGGTTTTTTGATGGTTAGAGATAAGAGTCTCATAGACTTTTCTGCCCAGGCTGACTTCGAACCTCCATCCTCAGATCACAGTCTCCTGAATCACTAGGATTACCAGATGTGAGCCACCAGCATCCAACCAAGTTCTCCACTTTAAAAATTCATTAAGACTGTCTTCCTCTCTTCCTCCTTCTCCCCCCTCCCCTTCTCCTCTCCACCTCTCTCTTTCTTTTCTTCCCTCCTTCTCTCTCTTTGCTTCCCTCCCTCTTTCTTTCCTTCCTTCCCTGTCTCCTCTCTCCTCTTCCTCCCTTCCTCCCTGTCTGCCTCTGCCACCCACTTTCTCAACACTGGATTTTTGTAGCAACTTTCCCATCTGATCCCTACTCTCTAACAACTATATCCCATGCCTTCAGTTCCTTGCAGCAAGTCCCAGTCTTGCATTAGCAACCCAGCCCACACACGGATTAATCAACTGTATAATCATTGACTCGAGTTCCAAGATCTGTACTGGTCTCTCTGCTTCTGGACACAGGATCCCAACCTTTACTTTACCCTGCCCACTCTGCTTATCGGGGCATCTGGGTAACATGATACACAAGAGGAAACCCCGTTGTAAACAGAATGCCAAGGGCACCTCTGATAACTCGAGGATACAGTCCTCAACTCAGGAGCCACAGGCTAACTATGAAGAGGGCAGCTGGTTTCAATTACACAACACCTTACTGGACTATTGCTCTGCCCTTTCCTACCCATCCAGCCAGGTTTATCCTCCTCAAAACAACACCTCAGTTGGGTAATTCCTTGGCTCAAACTCTCAGTGGGCTTTTCCTGCCTAGACTACCCAAATCAGCCTCTCTAGCAGATGCCCAAATCCATTCTAAGTCTCCTTACAATCTAGACTTGCTTAGTGTTTGCCTCTGTCCCTAGACTCCTCTGGCTCAAGAGAAACGCTGCTCAGCCTTTATCTCGTGCATGGTTCTCAAAACTGGCTCTATTTTGGAATCCCTTGGGGAGCTTTTTTAGAAATATGCCTATAGGGTGGAGGGGAGAACAGAAGTGAAAGGTAATAAGAACACTTCTGCTTCCAAGACTCTTATAAAGGATTTAGCATTTATTCTGAATAAATAAGATGGCATTTATTCTGAATATGGCAGTGGCCTTTCTACTACACATCAAAACCATATTGCCCATTTTTTCTTACTTTCTTGATTCCTTGCTGCTGTTGTTTGTATTTATTTATTTGATTGTTGTTTTTGTTTGTTTATTGAGTCTGGCTTCAAATTTGTGATCCTGCTACCTCAACCTCCCAATACTTTCACAGTTCCGGGGGGGGGAGGGGGGAATCTTCTCACTCTGAACTCACCCGCTTCTCCTTCAGAGCTGGGCTGTCATCTCCAAGGGCAAGACGAGAGGCACTGGTGCGGAACTCTGCCAGGCCCAGGATGGGCAGATACTCGTGGTTGAGACTGCTGTCATTAGCAATCTTCTGCTCCACCTTCCTCACTACTGGCAGTACCCAGGGCTGGCAGTCATCTGTGCGATAAGCTGAGCACAGAAAGAGAGTCAGACAGAGGAGTCTCAGGCTTCATCCAAGTCAAAAGTCTAGAACTGGGGCTGGGAATTTGGCTTAGCGGTACAGTGTTTGCCTAGCATGCATGAAGCCCTGGGTTTAATTCCTCAGCACCACATAATCAGGAAAAGCCTGATTATGTGCTGTGGCTCAAGTGGTAGAGTGCTAGCCTTGAGCAAAAAGAAGCCAAGGACAGTGCTCAGGCCCTGGGTCTAACTAAGCCCCAGGACTGGCAAAAAAAAAAAAAAAAAAAAAAGTCTAGAACTGGGAACAGTGATGGAAACCAAAGGACACCCCAGTGCTGAGTACCTTTGGGTACAGGTCTGGGTACAGGTCAGGGCAAGATGCTGAGCCAAGTGGACAGATATGGTTTCTCTCCTTATGGGGCTTACTGCTCTTAAGCGTGCGACCTCCAAATTATAATGCAAGTACAGCTGGGATACCACAGGGTCCCATCAAGTAGGAGAGTGGGAGGGAAAGCACTGTGAATGAATGCCACAGTCACCTTCTTCCACCCGTATGTCTCCAAGAAAGTTCCAGAAAGGTCTAGGTTGTACTTGACAAATATGAACATGGAGAGAGGGGAGTGAGAGAAGACACACCTCCACCTTTTGTCCTACAAAAAGCAAAGCAGGATGGTGATTTGGTGTCCTGGGGCCTGGCTGGAGTCCAGTCCCCGGTTGCTGTCACATATGGCCCACTTCAAACACACTTTGTCCCTTCTCTGGATTTTGACACAGGCCAGTGTTTACCAGTGAAATGGTTTACCTACTCCCCTGCATCTCACTCTTTCATGGATTGAAATTTCAACTTCATAATACTTAATCTTGCTTTATAGTAAAAAAAAAAAAAAAGAGCTAAGCATTACTTCCACATTAATTGCACCTTTAGATTTAGACTCCTCTACCTTAACCTACCACTTATTTTTTTTGCCCCCTACACTACTCAATGGTAACGTTGGAAATACAGCTGCTCTGGCTTTGCACCTGGGTCAATAATCTCTCTAGCAGGATTCCTAAGGCTCAAATGTGTAAGGCTCCGACAATCCTATACCTATGCAGGTGACTCTGAAACAGAAACAAGATTTTATAGTCATTTTCAGCTTTACCTTACTTATCTCTACCAAACCTGAACCCCTAACTTAAAAAAGAAAATCATATTTTAGGGTAGTAGTTAGTGTTGTGTAAACACATACTAATTGTAGAAAGTTTAGAAAAGCCCCAAAAGGAAATGACCAACAGTATAATTAACATTCAATCAGTACTCTGATACAAGGGATATGAAAATGTAAGTGTACAGCCTTCCAAGCTTTATTTTCTATAGACATTTTATTTTATTTTAAAGTATGGATCATAGATACATAGGATTTCCTTTTTCCACTTACAGACTTATTATGAATATCATCACTATATTCCTGACAGGTGATATTTGCATGTCTTTTTTTTTTTTTTACTAGTTTCCAAGTCCTTCACTCCACAAATAACAACTGTTGCTACTTTCTTACTTAATATCAGAGTTTCCATGTGCATACATGAGCAAATATAGCTTCTTATATTTGATAGTACATAACACATTGTGCTGTGTCGTTCCGTGGGGGTGGGTGTTGGGGGCGGGGGTGTAAGTACACTGCTTGAATGCAGGGTTGGACACTGTCCCTTGGCTTTTTCACTCAAAGCTGATACTCCACCACATCAGCCACTTCCAGCTTTTGAGTGGTTAACTAGAGGTACAAGTCTTAGGGACTTTCCCTGCCTGGGCTAGCTTCCAACCACAATCCTCAAATCTCAAGCCTCCTGAGTAGACAGGGTTACAATGGGAGCCACTGGTGCCTGTCATGTGCCTTGCTTTTTCCATTTGAAGATCTTTTCATATTGCACATAGACAGTATCTCTGTTCTTTTTCACAGTTGCTTGAAGTATGAAGCATATTTTATTTTGTCAGTCTCTTACTGGACGTCTGTGTGGTTTATGGTCATTTGACTATTAAAGCAATAGTTCAGTGAGCCACCTGGTACATCTCACATGGATGCAAACACAGCTGAGAGCTGGCTAAGATGTTGACTGTGGTTTAGATAAATCATAATTATAAGGATTATATTTCTTATTAGCACCATAAAGGGTGCCTACTTCTTTCTCTGCCATGTCCACGAAGGGTGTGTTTATTAGTATGAAGGTCAAAATGGTATATCAGGCTAGTTTTGATTAGTTTCTCTTAATATGAATGAGATCAGCCATTTTCATATATATTATGCATATAATATATAGGGAACCATTTCCAATTGCATTTGACTAGCCATATAACACCTTTTTGTATGTATAATTGATTAACAATGTTGCTTTGGATTACTTGATATTGTAAATACTGTGACAACTGCTTTTACATCTGTACATATTCATGAGTGTTCTCATTGAAAATACACCTAAAAGTGAAAAGGCTAGGCTAAAAGGTATGCAGAGAATAGGACACTTTAGGAGACTATTTTAAATTTCTTATCTGTCTTCTATTCTATCAGCCAACTTTACACTCCAAGAATATGACCTCTGCAAATCTGAGAAACATATCAGGATAATAATAAAAACATGGGGGGCTGGGGATATAGCCTAGTGGCAAGAGTGCCTGCCTCGGATACACGAGGCCCTAGGTTCGATTCCCCAGCACCACATATACAGAAAACGGCCAGAAGCGGCGCTGTGGCTCAAGTGGCAGAGTGCTAGCCTTGAGCGGGAAGAAGCCAGGGACAGTGCTCAGGCCCTGAGTCCAAGGCCCAGGACTGGCCAAAAATAATAATAATAATAATAATAATAATAATAATAATAATAAAAAACATGGGCAGAGCTCCAGACTGACACAGCCACTAACCCACCCAGGCTCTGAGCTGGTGATCTAACTCAGATACTTTCATTTCAATCCCATTTTAACCCACCCCACCCCCGTCCCACCAAATTAATTCCAACTCAAAGGTGGTGAGATTTGATCTTTCTTTATCACATGCCAAAATAATAACTTCTGTCCCTCAGGCACATCACCCTAACTGATCACAATGCTAACTAACATTGCTGAATGCATTCTTGGGAACTCATTTTTTTGGGGAGGGGGAGGGTAGTGGTGAGGATTGTTTTTTAGAGAAGGCATCTGTAAATGCTCAACACCACCAAATCTTCACCATTTAAAAGTCAATTCAATTTTGGGAAATGGTACTCCTATCATCTTCAGTGGTTGACAATACGTTAAAAAACAACAACAACAACAACTGGAAGATATTCATGGAGAATAATTACAAAGGAAGGGTCTACTGTGTGACTCCATTGCATGGGGCCAGAAGTAAGGCAGAATATACTGGCCAAAGCATGGTAGAAGAAGCTGCTCACCTTATAGCAGCCAAGAGCAGAGAGAGAAGGAGCAGAGGAATATGCCTTTCCAGGGAATACCACCAATGACCAACCTGTCCAACCAGACTCCACTCCTCTTTTCCACCGCTTCCCAATAATGCTATCAGATGACTCCATCAAGAGATTGGTTAGCTCACAGCCTTCAGGATCCAATTACTTCCCAAAGGCCAGTTAGCTGGTAACCAGGCCACCAACACATTAGCCTCTGAAGGAACATCTCAAATTTAAACCAAGGGCTGGGAATATGGCCTAGCACCACATATATTGAAAAAGCCAGAAGTGGCACTATGGCTCAAAGTGGTAGAGTGCTAGCCTGAGCAAAAAAAAAGGAGCCAGGGACAGTGCTCAGGCCCAGAGTCCAAGCCCCAGGACTGGCAAAAAAATAATAATAATAAAAAAAATCACACCAAAACAGGACACAAGAGAAGGATGTATTCAAGACTGAAGAACACTGGTTTTCTGATGGTAAACGAGATAAGAGTCTCATGGACTTCCTTGTCTTGGCTGGCTTTGAACCACGATCCTCAGGTCTCAACCTTCTGAGTAGCTAGAATTATCGGCATGACAATCTATTTCTCATAGTGGCTCAGAGTCTTGGAATCTCTTCTAACAATCTTCCATTTTAATAGGATACCACAAAAGGCACTAAAGCAAGAAATGTCTAGGGGGTGGGGAAAGCCTGAAGCAAGCCCAAATGGGCTATAACAAGGGCCTTCTTAGCAGCATGCTCCCCAGTTTCGTGGGCCATTGCCCTTTCTAGAAGAGTCCTTTTTAAAGAAGTCACAGAGGTTACAGGTAGGCTCTATAGTCTTGGTTTACAGAAGGAAAGGAAAAAAAACAACAACACACAGAGAATCAATGATCCACCTCCTTCCCTCATCTTCCTCCTAAGATTTCCATTTCTCTCAGCCCACACCACTAACAACCCAGGCAGGTCAGGTATGCCTGTAAGATCCTTCAACTAAGACTGTGGAGAAAGCCAGAGTCTCAAAAACACCTACTATAGCATATCTTTCCAATGATTTCATTCCAAGATGCTAACAAATCACATTAAAAACAACTATTAATGCAGGTACAGTTATCTAGGCCAAAAGGCTAGATTAACATGAAAAAAAAAAAGGGATTGGGGTGTTGAAGAAATTTCTGTGGTAGGCTGCATCCAAGTGGACTCCCTTAAATCTTCTTTCTGTCTGAAGCTTTGAAAAGCATGAAAACGATCAGCTGGGAAAGGGTCATGCTTTAACAGTGTCATGCTTTAATAGCCTGCTCTATCTAACTATAGGGAAACTACTGAAATCGCCACAGCAACAAAGTCTCTGGGGGAAACGATCTACAAATAGGAACTGGCTAATGAGACTGCAGTTGCAGTTCTAAAATGTCCAATATCACTAGAACCTAAGCCGGCTAACGTCCATTAGGTATGAGCTTAACTTGGAAGTGGCAAGAAGGAGAAAAGCACTCTTCCCATGGTTAGTAATTAATGACATTTCCTTCACAAACAGTATACTTTGGGTGTGTATAAGTAAGGCTGGGACACTCAAAAGCAGGGAAGAGACCTTTTATTCTACTCTACATTAATTAGATCCTATTTAAGCACCTACCATCCACAAAGCGATGGGTCACCATAAAGAGCAACAACATTTACACAAACTGGGTTCAGGTGCCTCATGTCTATAATCCAAACTATCAGGAAGCTGAGATCTGAGAATCTCCATTCAAGGCCAGCCAGGGAAATTCCTCAACACTTTTATCCCCAATTAATCAGTAAAATGCATCTGCAGGTACAACTCAAATAAAAGAGCACCAGCCATGAGCACAAAAACTCTGAGTTCAAGCCCCAGACCTAGCACAAAAACAACACAAATAAAAAACTGGGTGTGGTGGTACATACTTGTAATCCCTGCTACTGAGGGTGTGGAAGCAGGAAGATTGCTAGTTCTACACTAGCAGAACAAAGCTGATTCGATCTCAAAACAGAAGAGGAAAAAAGGAGGTAGGAGTGTGGTGTGGCTCAAATGGTAGAGCACTACAGTAGATTCTTGTTCAAAGACCAGAGTTCAAAGGAGGATATTCTTAGGTGAGGATCACAAAGGCTCAACATCTATGTGCTTATGATCATATAAAATGCTTATCAAAATGAACTCCAAGAAATGGAAACAAGAAGTCATTTATTTACTTTTTGTGGGGGTTTTTTTCTGTTTTGTTTTTCCCCTTTTGTCACTACTGCTGATTTCCGTACTTTTTGTCTTATATGTAAGTTTATCTGTTTGGGGAGGTAAGGGGGAGCACAGAAATGGTGGGATAAAGGGTGAACTCTAATTCTGCAATGATACTCACTAGACACTATGTTGAAAAAGAACTATACAACTTGTGGGGGAGGGGGACTAGGAGGGAAAAAAAGTGGGAGGAAAACAAGGGAAAAGGTGACATTGTTCAAAAAGGAATATTCTCATTACCTGACCTATGTAACTATAACCCCTCTTACATCACCTGCACAATAAAAATAATTTTTTAAGCCCTGGGTTCAATTTCCAGTATCACAACAACTAATACCTTTACATATAACACCTTTCATTTACATCACATATATTTATTTAATCCTCATTCAACAGATAGGGCAATAAACTTGTTATCCTTCACTAGTCATGCAAAGTGCTAGCAAATCTCAGAACACACTTGGTAGCATAGAATCTTGCAAAATTCTGAAGGTCATCCTTCAGTCCTAGCTCCTCATTTTACAGATTTAAGTCTCAAAGATGTTAAATAACTACAGTGCTAGGCCTATACTCAGGTCTCTCTATCCCAGTGCCATGCACTGGCTGCCCCAGACCCTTTGCAAGTAATCAAAATGGAGGAGTGACCTAAGATACCTGTCTAGAATCTCAGCTCTCCCATCAAATGGTCTTATGTTCTTGAGGGCAAACTGCATCTTCTGTGTAGGCTCCAACTTGCTTATTTCTACATGGAAATAGTTAAGAACCTTCCAGAGTTGCTGTAAGCAAATCACGAGATGACATGCACAATTCATTTTCTCATTTTCTTACGTTCCAGGGAAACATGACAATGGCCATCTGAACTAAACAGTATGATTCTGGATTGACCACTTCTGCTCCAGCAGGGAGCTTTTCCTCTGCATGAACAGTTTATTTCTGAGCCAGTGTCATTTCTCAGTTCTTGAGCTGAAAATTTCTATTCACCATCTCGCAGAACCAACCACTCAAAGAAATGTCAAAATGGCAACCGAAAGTTAATACTACTTATGTGCCAGACCACGGTACTAAGCCCTGTAAATGCCTCCAATCCCCACCAAAACCATAGTACATGACTCAAAGGTGACTGAGCCAAAAAAATGAGGTCTTATAAAGAAATACATTCAGGCTGATATAATATTAGCTCTTCAGTATAAATGTGCCATAATTAAATACTTGGAGAGTATGGGTTGGATTTAAATTAAGACCCCAAATGGTGCCCATCCCAATTCAATTCAAGACAATCTTTCAATATTTCTCCCACTCAGCTGCCTGCCAATAAACATCATATTCCTTCCATGGGCAAAACAATACAGCACTGACTTGTTTAACACTTCATTATGAAGAGTTTCAAAGAAACACAAAAGTTGGGAGAACAGTATCATTTATGTCCAAGCATTACCAAGCTTCAATACACTACCACTTTTTTAAATGATTTTTCTGCCCTTTCCCCTTCCGCCATATGCCTAGGTAAAGATTTTTGTCCTGTGTGTGACAAGCACTATGTACAAGGACAAACATTTTCTACAGGAATGCTGATTCTGAATCCTCTGCGTGTCATCCTCTGCTACAAAATAATTCCATTTTCTTTTTCTTAAATTTCTAGTCCTTTTATTCTAAGCTGTTCCCTTGGCACAGGACATCATCTATTCATTTTCATCTCCCAAGCTGGCCTGTGTAAGTAGCAAAGCCCAAATCAAGAAAGTGTCTATGGGGCTTCAAACCTCCCCCATAATCGCTCTAGCAGAAATAACAAATCCACCGGAGGAGGTTAAAATTAAAAAGGAATTTCAGAGACTTCTTGATTCAAATGCTCCTCTTGGCAGAGAAGGAAACTGGGTAGCCCATGTTCTGAGCTAGTCCCAAGGCCCAAAAAATACAACCAAGAAACGGAGACAAAAGATGTGTGGGTGGTGAGTTCCATTCCACGATACCTACCCATTCCTGCCACAAGCATCTGCCCAGATCTCTGGGGGCACGGAAGCATTTCTAATCGCTATACCTGCTGATATATTTAAATCCTCGAGCACAAAATCAAGCTTCAGGGTTCCCCATAACATTCAACAGCATGCCTAACAGGCAGCCAGTGGTCATTCAAATATCTCCCGACTCATACCAGAGCTCCTTCCCGAGGGCTAATTCTGCTCCTTTCCCGCTTCAGCTACCCCGACTACACGGCTCTCGGATTTCCAATTTCCCTCCATCTAATCCCTGGCCTCTCCACGCGGTTTAGGAGGATGTGGTCTAAAGGAGAAGGGCCGGGAGTCCTGCGTCCTGCCGGCTACCCCAGTTCTCGTGACCTTGGACGCATCTCTCCTTCTCAGGGGGTCCGTATGCCTACCTGTGAACGTGGGGGTCCCCGACCCCGGCAGCCCCGAGTCCCCTCGGTCCCTCCACGCCAGGACCGTGTCTGCCCCGCACCGCTCGCACTCCAGCGCTCGGCATCCTTACCTCCCACTCCCAAGTTGACCTTGCGGGGGTCTGGATCCTCCCGGAAGTCAGCAGTGAGTTTAAAAACCAAGACTGGCTGGGCCTGGGGAACCTCCGCGAAGACGGATGGAGGAGCCATGACGACAGAGCCAGAAACCTGCCGAGACCTGCGCCTCACGGTGGCTGCCCTGCTAAGTGGGGATCCGGGCTCGACGACTGGAGGAGAAGCTCACCTTCACCTCGCGGGAGGAGGCAAGCCCGCGGCCTCCAATGGGCGGCCCGCGTCCAGAGCTTGGCAACGCGGCTCACCAATCACCAGCTTCTGACGCACAAGGGACGGAAAATATGGGGCCCCAGGAGCCAATCAAAGAACAGAATCTTATCCGAGCTGGTAAGGATGGAACCAATAAGATTTGCGCCGGCGGTGCTGTGGGTGGGGACTAAGATTGATGGGCAGAGCGTGCCCCAATCGCCGAGACCTTTATTCCTTGGGGACTGCCGTCTCTAGAGGGCAGCCTCCTTGACCTCAGTGGAAGGGCGCTGGACACCGGGGACCGTGGCCCTCGGGGGATTTGGGAGCTGACTGTGGCCGTGCCAGCCACGCCAGTGTTCCCGCTGCAGTGGCGCCGCAAGCGCGCACGTTGCCAACCGGAGGCCCACCGCCGAACCCCCGGCGTTCGTGCGCGGGTTGTGCGGACCCGGAGGCCCCCCTAGCGACCTGGGCCGAGCGTTTCCCCACGGGGAGATGCGAGGGCGACGCCTGCCTCGGTCGCTGGCAGGGGAGATCCTGCTTAAAAGTGAGAGCCGCACCACGAATTCCTGTCCGCCACTGGCTGGTCTGCAGGTTTTGCACCCTAGGTCCTTGAAGCGGGGAGACCTCACCCACCAGGACCTGCAGAATCTGGGCCGGGCCTGCGGTCGCAATTTCCTCCCACGCGTGTACCCGGCGAGACCGTGCAGTCTGCCGTGCCGTGGCTGGCTGCAGTCCAAACTGCCTCTTCCTTTTGTCAGGCTGTTCCTTCCTCTGATACTCCCCTCCCCCTTCTCCACCTGTTGATTATTATTATTGTTGTTGTTGTTATTATTAATTTTAATCTTTCAGTAGTTGTACACAGGTTTTGCAATCCACCATGTCAGTTGCATCTTGAACAGTGTCACCCTTTCCATCATTCTCCACCCCTCCCAACCCTACCCATCCTAATTTTCTTAGTTTCATTTTACACACACACACACACACACACACACACTCACACCGAAAATTATGACTACATTCTCCTTTCCCTCTGACTTCCCTGCATCTGTTGACCTTGAAGACCTAAAGCAAGCAAACAACAATCCTCTATAAGGCCTGCCTTTAACCCTCACACTAGTCAAAAATCACTCTCTCCTTGCTTCTGTTCCTGTTGGCCCTAAATGTCTTTTTGTTGAGAAACCTGACTCTGGGGAGCCACACTACCTAGATTTAGATTCTGGCTGCCACTCACTAAGAAGGGCAGGTCTGTTCCTGCCCTAAACCTCAGGGTTGTTGTGGGGTTATGTAACTGTTTAGTTGCCTCTAGTAAATGTTCCCTATAGGTTAACTATTGTCCCCCACCCATGCCATCACACCCTTGGTAGATGGTATGAATGTGTGTGTGTATTTGCACATGCGTACACACCCACACACTTATACCAGTACTGGGCTTGAAATCAGGGCCTCTCACTCCCACTTGGTTTCTTCACTCAAGGTTGATGCTGTACCATTTGAGCCATAACTCCACTCCTGGCTATTTGCTGATTAATTAGTCTCATGGGCTTTTCTGCCTCACCTGGCATTGAATCTCAGTCCTCTGATTTCAGTCTCCAGAGTAGCTGGGATTGTAGGTGTGAGCCACCAGGGCCTGGCAATGCCATGCTTCTTGGGGGCAGAGATCTGACCCTTTCTATTCCTCCCTCAGTGTCTTTCACTTACTAAATACTCAATGGATATGGGAAAGAGGCACTTCTTTGGGTGTCTCATAAGAAAGCAGTATCATGGCCTCCTTTGGATGAATATAACAAAGCTTAAAAGGCTTTTTCAATCCAAAGTAATAAAAAAATAAATAAAAATACAAGGAACTTTGTGTAACACCTGTAGACCTTCTGTATTATCTATTTCTGTTCAGACATATTGCTTAAACATGTTTCACTGACAACGTTCTTTGAGAGTTGCAAGTTAACCCTGAAGGTCAAATCACAATGGACTTTCAGTGCTTTGCAAAACAGTGGCCGGGGGCAGCTATTGAAAAGGGCGTTCCACAGCCCAGCCTTCCCAATATTTGATTCACAGTGTTGGCCAACAATATCATGGTCACTTCCTGCGTCATTCCCAGGGAGAAAAACAAGCCTAAGTTACCTAAACACTATCAACTTAGCTAAGAACAAATAAATATTTATGGATAAGCTAAGCAGTTCCATAATCAAGCTAAGGGCTGATAGGCACAAAGCAAATGTCACCAGCGGCTTAACTTCATATTGTCATAGTATCTGATTTGAATGTTAGAAAAAGCAGTTACTGAGAATAGGGGAGGAAATGTATTAAGTTTCCATTTTTTCTTTTTCTTTCTTTCTTTTTTTTATATTTTTTAGTTTTTAGAATATGAGGCTCTTAGAGATTATTAGTTCAGTACCATTTTGTCTTGAGCCTGCAGGCTGCTACCCAGAGCAAAATACCAATCTTGAGATAAACAAAATGCCTTCCAGGTCAAGGCTAATTTTAACACTTTGAATTGACTCAATGCTGGCTCCTCACTGAAGAGATAATTCCAGCAAAAGTCTCTGAAGAGCAGAACGCTGAAGACAAGTAGGCTGCCAGGTAAAGAGTGTCAGGAAAGGGCAGGCAGGGTAAGAAGGGAAATGGGCTGAATTCTCTAGCTCCTAACTGCTTGGTGACCATGCATGCCTCTTCCTCCTTCCTCCTGAATCTTTCCCCTCATTTTTTCTTCAGAAGAATTTGAAAACAGGAACTGGAAACCCCTACAGTGACAGCTCTATCTGGAATGAATGCCTTTAGAATATGCTCTCTTGAGAAGCTGGAGCCTCCGCGGCTTGACAGTACTGCCCAGTGCTTACGTGGGGACTGCCCGGACTTCTAACCTTATTGTACTCAGTCTTGCTCCCTGAGTACCCAGCTCTAAACTGAGGAACAAACCAGGAGAGAGAAGAGTTTATTCCCCAATGCACTCAAACACAAAATGCTTTACGGTGGTTCTGTTTGGGACTATGCTGTCACTAAGGGTAGGATATTTGTTATAAGCTGGGTTGTGTGTTGAGCGTATGTTTTAAAACAAAGCTGTTGCCAGGCTCCAGTGGCTCATGCCTGTAATCCTAACCAGAGAGCCTAAGATCTGAGGATCATGCTACAAAGCCAGCCCAGGCAGGAAAAGTGCAAGACTCTTTATCTCTAATGAGCGACCAAAAAGCCCAGAAGTGGAACTAGGGCTCAAGTGGTAGAGGCCATCCTTGAGCCAGAAAGCTATGGGCAGAGCCTAGGCCTCAATTGTAGTCCCAGTACGAGCACAAAAAAATATAGAAAGAAATAAAATCTGGGGGCTGGGAATATGGCCTAGTGGCAAGAGAGCTTGCCTCGTATACGTAAGGCCCTGGGTTCAATTCCCCAGCACCACATATACAGAAAACGGCCAGAAGTGGTGCTGTGGCTCAAGTGGCAGAGTGCTAGCCTTGAGCAAAAAGGAAGCCAGGGACAGTGCTCAGGCCCTGAGTCCAAGGCTCAGGACTGGCCAAAAAAAAAAAAAGAAATAAAATCTGAAAGAGGTCTACTCAAGAGGCTCAATGGGGTTGAATGGCGAGTAATGAAATAAGCACAGATTCCCCAGAGGAGGCAGTAGGGATGGGGGAAGTGGAAGGAGTTGATGCCATTCTCCCTCTGTAATGGTGATTCTCTCATGATCACTAACTTCTCACCCTAAGTCCTAAATTAACTTGTGCCCTGCTTCAGCTTTGGTGGAGTCCCATCTTCCTGCTTGTCTTCCTTCTGTCCTTCTCTCCTTAAGGTGTGACTCCTTTCTCAGCCCTCCTCCACACACAAGGATTGAACCACACAAAGGAGTCTTGCCACTTCCTGTCTCTTAAAAGGGCATGCTTGCTGAGGCCTGGAGCAGACAGCATCAGAAGTTAGTTCTTGGCCCTCGGACATCCACAAGTGTGGACCTTTTAAAGCTTCTGGGACTTTTGTATAACAAAATGGCTACAGGACTGAGAACTATGGAAGGCTGGGTCCTTGAACCTCAAAACCCTACCATAAGCTAAGTATCTTTGAAATCTATCCACTTGGCCTTTGGCAAGCTTGTACTCTGAAGTATTTTTTTTTAATGGAAAAGCAGAAAACAATTTTAAAAAATACCTAGAGCTCTGCACGAGCTGCAGATCTCCAAAGCAATTTAAAAAGAAGCAAGATAAAAATATGTATTTGTTAAAATTTGTTAAGAGCCCTTTCTATTTCTGGATTGTCTTTTTTTTAAGTATCTTAGAAACTCAATTCTACTATTCTCTCAACACCTATGAGCAAGCATTACTTCTACTCCGAAAAACTCAGAGGTGGATTGTCTTAACAGGGAACAGATGAAGACACTCCAAATGACAGAACAATAGGAAAGACAGAGGCCTTAAAATCAGAAGACATGTCCCTCTCCCAGCCCTGCTGCTCCCTAAATGCATTACAAGTTCAGTGTCTTGATTCTAAAGCAATATCTCAAGCTTTTTCTGCCCACATTGTGATGTGTTTTTTAGGGGGTCAAGTCCTTATGTCCTTAAATTCTGTGGTTTAGTACAAATGCATGTAAATGAAGAGACAACCAAGGACGTAGGTTTAATGTGTTTTGAAGAACTCCTAAAAGAATAGTTTTTAAATGGTATAACATTGTCCTTATCTATTGCCCAAAGCTAGTAGTTATAGTTGGGCCATTTCAAAATCCAGCACTAGAGGGCAACACTGCGCTTCTTTTGGAAACAATCATGTGAAGGAAAATAAAAGCAAAGCTCCTGACAATCACTTTTACCATGTACATGTTTTTTTTAATTTATTTGCCAGTCCTGGGGCTTGAACTCTGGGCCTGGGCGCTGTCTCTGAGCTTCTTTTGCTCAAGGAGAGCACTCTATCATTTGAGCCACAGCACCACTTCTGGCTTGAGTTCATTGGAGATAAGAGACGGAGTATCCTGCCCAAGCTGGCTTTGACCTGCAATCCTCAGATCTCAGCCTCCTGTCTGACTTGGGTCACAGGGGGACAGTCTCCAACACAGCACGTTGTATCATGACTTTAAAGAATGATGGTAGATATGGTGGGTAGAGAATGTTTTCCATGGATGCCCATGGAACTGCAGTTGGCTGAATGGCTACATGTCAATAGCAGTGTCATTGATGTTTCCCTTCCCAGTAATTAGCAAGGAAAAAAAATCCAATTTTGTACCAAAAGTTACCTGGTACTCTTTGACAAAAGAACAAAAAAAGAAGGAATCATTCTTATGTTAGCGAATAGAATAACCACAATATTCCTAACATATTTGTATTATTCTCTAACCCTGAAAAAAAAAATGGCAGCAAATCTTCAATGCCAATTTAAACAAATATCACCAGAAATAAATGCTGAAAATAAGGTGTCTAATTACTGGTTGTAGCCTGTGAATCTGAGCAAATTATAACCTCTGAGCCTCAGTTGTTAAATGGAGATCCCTCCTCAATTTATTTAAATAGTCCACTGAGCAAATACATATTAAAATGCTCTGAAAGCTACAGGACACCAGTGGCTCATACCTGTAATCTACCGAACTATTCAGGAGGCTGAGATCTGAGGATGAAGGGTTGAGACCAGCCCATGCAGGAATATCCATTAGACTCTTATCTTCAGTAAAGCAGTAAAAAGCCAGAAGTGGAGCTGTGGCTCCAGAGAGAATGCCAGCCTGAAGTGAAAAAGCCAAGGGACAGCACCCAGGCTCTGAGTTCAGCATACCAGAATACACACCACACACAAATGTGCATGTGCACATATATTCTGAAACTATTTAGGTACCTAACAAATATTTACATCACTGAAGCCCAAAGACATTCCTACCTCCTCTAATGACCTATAAGACTTTCTATCTCCTCTCATTTGGCATCATTATGTTGCCTGAGGTTGTTAGTTAATTGTGATGTGTACTAAACTTTTCCCCCAACTTGATTGCTACTTTCTTAAGACCCCAAACCATCACACATAATTCTTTGAATCTTCTACAGCAACAAGGAATTTGCTACTAATAGAAACTCAAACATTTGTTGATTGATTAAAAATAAAACAGCTATGCAAAATTAGCATTTTAGAATTGTGCTAAAAAGCATATAGCAGTGTTTACCCTCTTAACAATTCCTAAGTAGACAGTACAGCAGTGTCAATGATAGACTCGTTGTTATATAACAGATCATTTTCATACAGAATTACTTTTTTGTGTGACAGTACTGTGGCAAGGCTGGTGCTCCACCACTTGAGCCACACCTCCACCACTGGCTTTTGTGTGGTTAATTGGAGATGAGAGTCTCATGGACTTTTCTGCCTGAGCTGATTTCTAACCATGACCCTCACATCTCAGCATCCTGAGTAGCTAGGGGATTGTGTGAGCCATTGGCACTCGGTCACCCTCCTAATAACTGTCTTCCACATCACTAGTACTTGATTTCCAAAGAGCGAGCAAGACAAGAAAGGACTTCAGGACTTCCACTGTGTGCTGAGGGATGTTTTAGAACACCTAATCTGCAAATTAGCCATTTCCTATAAATCTGGGAAGTGATGCCAGAGAAAGAGGCGCCTTACTAACGTGTTTACATGACTCATTTGCCTAGTATATAATTAACCATTTACGAGAAGGGAACTGTCAGGTGAAACACAGTAAACTCACTTGCCAGTTATCTGATCTTGAAGGTATATGACTTTTATTAATTACTGAAAGCTGTTCTTTAAAAAAAAAAAAAACAGTCATTGCTATCACAGAAGAATTTGTATTTAGCTGGTATGTGTGAGGAAACTGTCCCAGAAAAGAACCCTGCACTGGCCATAGATGAATATGTTTCCGGATTTCTCTCAAGATAACATGACTATTAAACTCTCAACATGTGTTTTTGGAAACATGGCCCCTTTTCAAGCACAGATCTTTATCTAATATTGTACCTGTCAGTGATTATGTCAAATTCATTTGGGATTTTAAAAAGTCATTTTCTCCTTGGCACCAAGCACAAAAATAAACCCAAGATGGATATAAGATTTGCATATTTCAGATGGCAAACAAAATACAGAAAAGAATAGGAGATTTTGGAAACATAAATTACAATAGGCTTTGCTACTTATGACTCAACTGCAGGAAATGTCAAGAAAATAGTTGAATTTGCATGATGGTAGACTTCATAAATAAAAAGTATCATGACCTAGGAAAAAATATTATTTTACAATATCTATCAATCTGCTCAGAGTTCAGAGATCTGTCTGCTCAGAGTTCATTGTGTTGAGAGAATATAGGATGTAAAAAAAACCCTATCATAAATAAAAATGGCCAATAAACATATCAGAAATCATCCTCATTCTTATATTGAAGCTATGTCAATTTGCCCATTTTTACCCACCACACTGACAGGAGTTTAATTCCCTTTTGAGAAGGGATTCAATTAATGAAGCTTTTACATACAGTATATTTTGACAGTATTGATCAGAAACCCTTTTTAGTGCTCATACCACTTAACTAAGGACTTTCTACTTTAAGGATGTATCCTAAAGAAAATTTGTTCAAGTTTTCAAAGATAGATAGGAAAAGAGACATACAGCTATGCATTTGAGAATTGTTTTATTAGGAAAACAGTACACAATATTAGGAAAATAGTACACAATATACAAGAATATTGTCGAATAGTAATATTAAATTATTAAAAATAATAGTAATAACATTAAATTAACATTAAACCATCGTATATTCAAATCAAAAGATATTTTGTGGAAAAAGCAACAGATTTGAAAAAGACATGATAAGAATGCAAAATTAAGATCAGTTCTAATGGTATTTGGTAGAACTGACAAGGGAAAAAGGGAACTAGTTCTGTTAATACACATGTAGTCACTTGAAATTTCAGAAGTCATGAGGCACTTTTGGGGATATCAGAACCAGAAACCTCATGAACAAGCACTCTACCCCTTGAAGCAAATATCCAGTCCTTTTGTTTGCTTTTTGTTTTTGAAATCAGATCTGGCTGCATTTTCCCTGGCTGGCCTCACACTAGCAATCTTCTTTCTTCTACCT
The DNA here is from genome assembly GCF_023159225.1 of Perognathus longimembris pacificus. Classification (NCBI taxonomy): domain Eukaryota; kingdom Metazoa; phylum Chordata; class Mammalia; order Rodentia; family Heteromyidae; genus Perognathus; species Perognathus longimembris. The sequence goes on along the minus strand of NC_063162.1, from coordinate 23,613,758 downwards.
CCCAAGTAGCTGGGATTCTGGGCATGTCCTACCATGCCCAGCTAAAATAACCTATTTCTTATTTTGGCTGTGTTGGAGATTGAACTCAGGACCTGGAGTTTGAACTTGGGATTTGGTTTTTATCACTGGAGCTACACCCCAACCAAGAAACGTTTTAAATAAAGAACAATGGTTGCTGCAGCTTAGAAATCATAATGGAAATCTGGGAAGCCCTAAAACTACATGGTAATAACATAGTGAATTTTAAAAGTATGGATCAAAAGACACCATCAGACCTTGTAGAGCTCCTGACATCTTGTAGACCCTCAAGAAATATTGGCAGAAGGAATAAAGGAGGACAATGCCTCCATCAGGGTTGTTCTGAGAGTTGATGCAAAACTGCCTCATACCTCCTTCCTGCCAGAGCAAGGGGGCTGATAAGTTTACTCATTTCCAGGAACCCCTATTGGGGCTAAATAACTGCTTCATCCATTACAGGGCTTTGTTTATTTCAAAACATTTACATTGTGCTAACTGTAGCTTTCCAGATCCTGTACTAAATACTTTACTAACACTGTCTTTGAATTGTATAACAACTGAAACAGTTGGTCTTATTATCCCATTTGACAAATGAGACAATTGAGGGGGGAAAACAAAGCAACTAAGCAGTTTGTTCAAAAAGACCCAGTTAGACAATGACAGGGATATAAAGACAGACACCATGTGCTAAAATGTTAAGAGTGAAAAAAGAGATGAGACACTGCTGGGGTTTTGAAATTACAGTCTGGCTTTGTCTCAGTGAGCTTAGAATATTTTATATCTAAGGCATGCCTGAAAATCATTTCCACAATCTCCCTTTGAGATAGAGCATATTTGGAAAATATCTTTAGGGTACTACGTCACTGTGTTTTAAAAGCATGGGTAGGTTCTGTTCATGTGCTGAGGTCACTTTTTGCTTTCTGACATCATATTGACTTCTGCAACAACAGTCCTAGATTCTGAACAGATCTTGCTGTAGAAATGGAAGAGGCATAAAGGCGTACAGAGAATTATGAGTGGCAAAGTTATTTAAAGATGCGAGGGGTAGGTAGGTGTGGATGTGCAGTGTGCACACTGACTAACCAGGCACTCTTATCCTTTGAGCCAACCCCCTTCTCTATTCTCATTCAGCAGTCTAGGTCTATCTTGGACATAGGTAATTTTTAAATTCCTCAAGTGAATCTAGCATACTGCCTGGGTTGAGAACCATTGGCAGAGATGAATTAGAAAATGAGCAGAGTTCGACAGCTTGTGAAATAAATGTAGAAACAATAATGAACCAAGAGGTGCTTTGAGTGCAGCCATTGACCCTGCATTCTACTTCTAGTTACCTATCCTACCAGTATATGCGGCCCAGTATATGGGCGTGAAGGCTCATCGTAACGATGTTTGTATTGGCAAACATTGGGAACAGTTGTAATCTCTACCCATTAGTGAGTGATGCCACAGCAGGCCAAGTCCATATAATTTCATATGGTGCTATTGTGACAATGAATGAGGCAGAGCTATATGCGCTGCCAGGGAAATCGCTCTGAGAGAAATACTATTAGGCAAAACAAAATGCAGTTACATAACAATATGTGATCTATGATCTCATTTATGGAAAAGACACGTGTATATATACATGTATGGATATGTAAATGTTTAGAAAGATCACTGAAGGATATGAAGCAGACTGTTGACCATGGTTATCTCTGGGAATAGGAATGGGAAAAAAAGGACATTCTGCTGTGCACATTTCTAAGTATTTTACAAGAACATATTCTTATACTAGTCATATAACTATTTAAAACACATTCCAGGACTTTGGAATGTCATGACTTTGGCTGTCATGACCCGGGTGTAATAGACTATTTAAACACTGTTATTTTAATATAAGTTTCCAATGCATAACGCTGATTAATATTTTTTTTCAAATTTTTATTATCAAACTGATGTACAGAGAGGTTACAGTTTCATACGTTAGGCATTGGATACATTTCTTGTACTGTTTGTTACCTTGTCCCTCATACCCCCTCCCTCCCCCCCCCCCCACTGATTAATATTTTTAAAAGATAAACCACTATCTACTCAGAGCAATAGCTGGCAGAGCTTTTGTTATTAAACCTGTGACTTGGGCTGGGAATGACTTAGCGGTAGAGTGCTTGCCTGGAGTGCATGAAGCCCTGGGTTTGATTCCTCAGCACCACATAAACAGAAAAGGCCAGAAGTGGTGCTGTGGCTCAAGTGGTAGAGTGCTTTCTCTGAGCAAAAAGAAGCCAGGGACAGTGCTCAGACCCTGAATTCAAGCCCTAGAACTGACCAAAAAAAAAGATCAATTAAACCTATGACTTCTCAATCTAAGATGGAGGAATTGGGTTGCTCTGGACTGTGTGCTTGGTATGGCCTCTGGTTCTCCCAGAAAACTCTTCTGTGCGAGCAGAGTCAACTTCTAGAAGGATCTCACCATTCGTACTTTGGAAATTCTCCAGGGATAGAAAGCCACCTACCACTCAGCCTGAGGAGTCAGCCCTTCCACTTTGGCAGGGGAAGATTAAACTGCGGGACGCAGGATCTGACTCCTGTCTGGGGCTCCAGATCCTGTACTACCTGGCTCTTCCTCTGTGGGTGGGTGAGGAAACTCCAGCAGTGTGTCCAGAAAGAAATGGCTTGCAGAAGTCTGTGCCTGCAGACCCCAGGCCACTTGTTATTCTCTGAGAGAGATTCGAGGGCTTCACCTGAATAGCACTGGGACAAAGTCAGAGCTGAGGCAGGAGAGCAAAGAGGGAGGTACCCAGCCCCTCGTGGGGCCCCACCAACCACTCGGCTCATTAGAACCTGTCCTTCTCCCTCTCCAGCTCACCTTTCAAGTCAGAGCACCTGACAACAGTTTGACAGAAAATGAAGGCAGTGATGACCCCCGAGGCAGCAGAGTCCCAGCTCCCCTGTCTTTCTTTGAAAGCTGAGGAGAGTGAGATCTCTACAGAAAGCTTGACTTGGCCTGAGCCCAGGGTGCCAGGACAGCCCCATCACCCGCCAAGGCCCCAGCAGGAAGAAGCCACGCCAAGGCTCCTCCATCACAATTGAGATTCCTCACCAAACAAAATCGGTCTAATCAGACAGCTCCTGGAAACCAAGGGCCCATGCCAGGCCTCAAAAAGGTGCCTACCGCAGCAAATAACTCAGAATGAGACTTCCATTTGGGGAACTCTTTTTGGTCTTCAAAGGTTGGTGACCCATTTAAGACCTGAGAAGTCAGACAGAAGTTCCATGAAGAAAGTCTGGGCCTCCCAATCTACCACATGACCTGAAAGGGCCGTGTAGCCAAACCCAAACACACACACACACACACACACACACACACACACACACACACATCTGTCCACACTAGAGAAGAGAGACAGCAACACACACATCTCAAAATCATCTCCACTCAGCTTTTTCTTGTTCTCTGATTTTAATATACTGGGGGTGGGGGGGGGATGGGAAAGCCTGTGTAAAATGCAGATCCTATTTGCACATGGTGTGACGTGCCTGTAATCCCAGCCACCAAGCAGCAGAGAGAGGAAGATCATAGTTCCAGTCCGGCCCTGGTAAAATTAATAGTAGATCCTATGGAGGGTTGGCTAAGGGAAATGGCCTAAGTGTAGAGCACTTGCTATTAGACAACAGAGTTAACATTTGAACTCAGCCCAAATCCTATTACATTACCTTGTTCACACCAGTAGTAAAATAGTACTTCATTCAACAAATATCTGTGATGAGACTTTATCTGTCTCAGATGGATTGTGATTGTGCTCTAAATATACAAGACAAGACAACACTGACAGATGGATTGGGATTGTGCTCTAAATATACAAGACAAGACAACACTGTCCCTGCCTTCATGGAACTTGCAACACTGGGTTATTCAATACAGCAAGGGCACTGAGCAGTCCCTGGACATTGCTGGGTTGTCCATTAACACACTCCCCTAGACAAGGAGGACTAGGGGAGGTCTCTCAGCAAAGTAGAGCTAAGCTGAGATTTGAGGATGCATTCGAGTTAACCATGAGAACAGAAAGAGGAGGACAAGGAAGGTACAGCAGTTGCAAAAGCCCTGAATGGAAAGAACAAAACAGGCCTTAGGTATGCCTGGATGTCAGAGGAAAGGGCGAGGAGGAAGAGATAAGATTGGCCAGGCACAGGGGAAGCAGCTCTTGAAAGGCCTTGGAAGCATACTGAAGGGCTTTAGTGTGAAGGCAATGGAAAGCCACTGAGGTATTGGGCAAAGCCAGTAGCTGAAAAGAGAAAGTTGGCCTGGAGGTCATGGGCATGCCGTAATGACTAGAGCCACAGGGAGACCTCATCACCCCGAAATGAGAGAAGAGAGCCTGAGTCAGCAGCCTCGAGAAGCAGGAACCCCCCAAAAGAGAACAGAGGAGAGAGCAGGGAAACAATGACAGGTGACAAAAACTCCCTCAGATCACATAGCTAGTCCGTAACAGAATTCAAACTGTCTTTAGTATTTCAAAGCCAGACTCATGACCTTAGTGTCTCTGAAAATATTTTCCCAAAGTATCTAAATTTATAGCTTATAAAAATATACTTCTACATATATTTCCAAAAGTTCATTTATACAGCAACAACAACAAAAAAATCTGTCCAGCGCATCCTTTGAGTTGCATTCAAGAAGCAAATTCCTAACCATGCATTTAGAAGCCTTTTCATCTCTTTCCTTGGCTGCCCCACTTCTGTTGAGCCCAAGAGAGTCCTCAAGAAGATATATTGCCCATTGTCAAATACTTAGGATACCTCTTCCGAAATCCTCCCGTGCAGCTTAAGGACATCTATGCAAATCCAAGAGCCACACTGCATATTCATAATTCTTCAAGGGGAAAAAAATACAGAAATTATCTTCTTCCCTACATATGTGACATCCCCAAAAGACAGATCAATGAACACTTTGATGAGTCTATTAATATGCATTATTTTATTAAAAAACAAAAAATGCAAGCCAGGCACCCGTGTCTCACAACTGTAATCCTACCTACTAAGAAGGCTGAGATCGGAGGATCACAGTTCCAAACGAGCCTGAGCAGGAAAATCTACGAAAAATCTTACTTCCAATTAACCAGCAAAACCCCGAAGTGGAGTTATGGCTGAAATGCTGGCCTTGAGTGAAAAAGCCAAGTAAGAACTCAAGTCCCTGAGCTCAAGCCCTAGTACTTACTGGCATAAAAATAAATAAATAAATCAGTGCTATTCTGTGGGGCTGGGGATTTAGCTCAGTGGAAGAACACTTGTCTGGCAAAGTGCAATGCCCTGAGTTCAGTCCTATTAGGTGTCTGCATGTATGTATATAGTCATATATATGCAGAATACAGACCTTTCAGAATCATATTAAGTTATGAACAATACTTTACCAAGCTATTCCCCTTTACCTGTCTCCACTCGCCCATTCATTACCTATAACCTCATTCCCAGAACTATTCAGTGTTAACAATTTGGAATGTACCTTTATATGCATGTGTTTTTGTACACACATATAAATATCTATCCAATACAGATCTTAAATGAAAAGGATATTATCCATATTGTGCTGAAATTTAGAACACTGCCACTAAACTACATCTCTAGCCTGAGACATGCATCTTAAACTAAATGGTGGCCCATCTTTTTATGTAGCTTTACCTACTCAACTCGTGCTGCATACCAGGCTACAGTGTGGAGAAAGCATCATTGCTGGGTTTTTGTTTGTTTTCGTTTGTTTGCTTGTTTCTTTGCCTGCTTTTATTCTGCTAAGTGTGAGGGGCTCAGAAGAATGTGATTTTTGAGACTAAGCTGTTTGGATGGTGCTGTTTTGTGTCTGCTGTTTTGGACTAAGCATCAGACTGTGTCAGTGCCTGTCCTTACCTTCCCTTCCTCTCAGCCCGTGGGGTGTTTGCCTCCTGCTGTGCTCTCTAATCTTTCTACTATTCAGTTGAAGGGGTATTTGTTGTTTTAAAGATCTCCTTACAGAGTCTGGGACTCTGGAGGATGTAGGTTCAACAAATAAACAAACTGTGGTCCCAGCTTCACATTTTTATTCCTGAGGATTTGGGAGGAACTGGAAGAAGTGCTCTTGTTATCTACGAATCAGCTTAAAAAAAAAAACAAAAAACCAACAACCCTCCAGTCAGGTTGGAATTGTGCTTTGTTTCCCTTTAAAGAGTGTCCTGGCTGGGGCACTGAAAGCATATCCTTTAGCCTCAAAGGGCTCACTGTCTCCAGCAGTCTGTTGGGGAGGTAAAATCAGCATTAGGGAAGCAATTAGAGCGTGGTTGAGTGCCCAACCCCTGGGCCGAGGTGAGCGGACTCTCTGCCTCCTAGGGGAAAGCGGTACTTGAGCAGGTTAAGAAGCTGGAGGTGGGGCTGGGGATATGGCCTAGTGGCAAGAGTGCCTGCCTCGGATACACGAGGCCCTGGGTTCGATTCCCCAGCACCACATATACAGAAAACGGCCAGAAGCGGCGCTGTGGCTCAAGTGGCAGAGTGCTAGCCTTGAGCGGGAAGAAGCCAGGGACAGTGCTCAGGCCCTGAGTCCAAGGCCCAGGACTGGCCAAAAAAAAAAAAAAAAGAAGCTGGAGGTGGCAATGTTCTGAGAAGAACAGACAAAAGGCGAGAGCTTTCACAGTACCTGGTTACTAAGTTACAGTTCTCATGCCTTCTTATTAAAAGTTTTGGGTTAGTGTTGGCCTGCCTCCATGGGAAAGTAAGCATGACAAGGGAAAGGATAGTATCTAGTTGACTAATGAATGTTTGGCTCACAGTGGCTATTTGATAGCTGAATGAATGAATGAATGAATGAATGGCCAGTATGTGTGAGGAGTAGCAAGAAGACTGGCCTGCTTGGAAAAAGAGGTCTTCTTTATGGGGGGGGGGGGGGGAATGACTCTTCCATATACCAGCCTAGGTGTAGCTAAGGAGACCGAATGAGGGGAGTGGATCCAGCTGAGTCAGACACAGGAGCTGCCCCTTGTCAAGGTGGCGGCGTATAAATTCAACAGGGGACTGGCACTGAATGGCTCACACCTGTAATCCAAGCTACCTGAGAAGTGAGGATTGGAAAAATCAAGGGTCCAAGTCAGCTTAGGCAAAAAGTTCCTATGACCTCCACCTAAAACAGAAAAATAATTGGGCACAGTGGCATATACCAGCCATCTCAGATAAGGTGGGAAGTGTAAACAGGAGAATCATAGTCCAAACTGTCCAGCGAAGAAAAGGGAGACTGTCTAAAAATATAAGCAGAGTCAAAAAGTGATTTGGAGGCGTGGCTCCAGTGGTAAGAGTACCTTCCTAACAAGCACAAAGCCCTGAGTTCAAACTCAAGAAAGGAAATTAACATCACAATACTTTTTAGAAAAACATCATTGTCTATCTCACTAAGCAGATAGATTCACTGTTGTCTCATCCTGAGCCTTTGTGAGCCCTGGACTGTTTTGTTTTACAGAGTTCTCCGTCCTACATTCCTGGAATTGATTAGTGGACCTAATGCAGAACTTTACATGAATTCTGGCTGCATCTTCTATTGATTTCATTGGAGAGCTCCATTCTGTCATCCATCCCAGCGGCAGTTACTCCGCTCTGCTCAGATGCCCCTAGGAAATGGGGTGTGTTCTAAGGGGCAAGGAGTGTTTACCAACTCATACCATCAGCCTCGTGTGAAAATGACACTATATCACCCATCTATGAGGCAAAACTTGAGGGCCTTGTTAGGGATGGAATACTGTGTAGATTCCAGCTTGGAGCAGGCCAAAGTGAGAACAACCTATTTAAGTCACCAAAAGACTTAGCTAGGAAGCTGCATTTTAAAAGTAAAAGAGAGGACTGGGAATATGGCATAATGGTAAAGTGTTTGCCTCCCATACATGAAGCCCTGGGTTTGATTCCTCAGCACCACATATATAGAAAAAGCCAGAGGTGGCTCAAGTGGTAGATTGCTGGCTTTAAGCAAAAAGAAGCCAGGGACAGTGCTCAGGCCCTGAGTTCAAGCCCCAGGACTGGCAAAAAAAAATCATAAAAGTAATAAGCTCAACAAATGTTGAGGCAGGCAGGGAGGGGGAAGGGTATGTTGTTCAGTTTAGAAATAAAGCAGAGAGTCGAAAAAGGATATGCAGCTAATATCGACTTACAACTTGAGTCTCAAGCCTGGTACCAGTGGTTCGCGCCTATAATCCTAGCTACTGAGGAGTCTGAGATCTGAGGATCATGGTTCAAAGCCAACCCCGGGGAAGAAAAGTCCCCATGAGACTTTTATCTCCAATTAACTACTCAAAACCCGGAAGTGGTACTGTGGCTCAAGTGGTAGAGCCTTGAGCACAAATTAGCTCAGGGACAGCACTACCCCCACCACAACAAAAAAGCCGGAAGTGGAGCTCTGGTTCATGTGGTATAGCATCACTGTGCTTTAGCAAAATACATCAAAAGAGAGTATAAGGCCTGAGTTCAAGGCCCTCTCCCTCTCCCCCCACTCCACCGCCAAAATCTTGGTCTCCTCCATGAAGGCAGATAGTCATAGTCAATTCTCATCCAACCATGGATTCCTTCTATATCTCAGAGAAAAACCCAGTCTTTAAGCTCATCCTTTAGCCCGGCTTTTTACTCAAATACTGCATCTATCTCCTATTGACCATTCCTCTTACTCTGTCTCTGGTGCATATCAATTACAATCCACTTACATCTCCATCTGCTCCAAACCTGCACACACTGGGCCTGCGCCATTGCCCCCCTCCCCCCACACACACACTGTGCCTTCTCCCATTAACTTCATCTTCCTGCACAGCACAGGGACACAGATGTTTGCGCCCTGTTGCTCCAGCATAAGCGGATTTTCCCAGTGTCTCTGTGTGTAGGCTCCAGGCACTGGCTCTCTGGGGAAGGAGAGAGTAAATGTTTTCATTCCAAACCCTCGGGGTCAGGTCTTGTTTGTCTAAACTGTGTTTGTTGCCGTAATTATCAGATTAGCTGATCTCTGGCAGCAAGTTGGGGGGCAGTAGAGGGGGGGCGATATTAACCCTGTGTGGGATGGCCATCTGGCTTTGTCATGAGAATACCTCTGGGAGGAGCTGTCATGTCTCTTCCTTGGGCTAGGATTCTTTCCGCCAACCTTCACCAGCCTACCTAATAGTCTCTCCTAAGGAAATGCAGCTATCCAATGACTACTGAGGCTGGGACCCCACAGACAATCAGCAGAAATGGGAGGTCGAAAGGTCATCTCTCTCAGGATCTACTGGAGAAGGGGGGGGGGAGGAGGGGGAGAGAGCTCTGTGGCCGATCTAAGTAAGTCCACAAAGGATACCTGAGGCTCTCAGGCCCATAAGGAAACTGGGAATGCGCACAGCTCCACTTCAACCCGGCGCCCATCCCTCTCCCTGGGCAGCCGCCCACTGAGACTACCCGTCCCCATTTAGCTTTTCTGGGGATTTTCTGTGGTTTCTGAGAATGTGAAGGTAATCTTTCACCCTTGCTGTTTTAAACAAAGCCAGCAGCAGTCTCCTCAGTGCAGACATCCACAAGCCTTGGTCATCAGGCCGAGAGGGAGGGAAGGTCCTTTCTACTTTCAGATGATGTGTTGGGCTTCTGCTCCTACTACAGCACCTCTGCATTCCTGTCTTGTCCCCAAAGACACAATCTGTACAGAGTGCTCTGTCCTCCTAACCAAAACAGCACTGAGACCTCTGCACTTTAATTCACCTTCGCATTTTAATTACAAATGAATCAATGTCATCTGGGTGGATTGATGGTAAGGCAAGACCAACTCATGAGCACCATAGATCAGTAACTTGGTAGAGGCCTCAGAGTCATAAACATGTGCTTAATAACTGGCAGCATTTTTCTAAACATTTTCTATTTCTCACTTCTGCTCCTTACTGGCTCTGTTGTTGATGATGATGATGATGTTGATGATGATGGGTTTTAGAGGGGTAGAGATTGAAGAGACACCAAGTCACCCTATGTATCCCAGGTTGGTCTCAAAATCAGGACCCTGCCATCTTAGCACCCCAAATGCTGAAATTATTGCTGTGTACCACTAGGCCCAGCCTTGTTTTTTTATTGTTTGTTTCATATTGGTTCTCAGCATGATTGTCTGTGAAGCCATTATTTATAAGACAGTTCCCCAATTTATACTAACCAAGTCAGTTCTCTTGTGTGTGAAAGAGACAGACACCCAGGAACAGATACAGAGAGACACAGAGAAAGAGAGGCAGAGAAGTGGGGGGGAAATAACATAAACATCTACAGCCCTAGCACTGTACAAACTTATTCCACAAACAATATCTTACTTGAAACTCACCATGATGTAAGATAAGTGTAATATAAGTGTAAGATAAGTGTAATAAAGCCAAGATGCAGAGTGGCATAAACCATCTCCTACTATAGCCAAAGGCAGAGTGAAGACTCAGCCCAGGTGTGTGTGACTGTTACCAGACCCCTCCCCCCAATCTCGCCTTCCTAGTTACTAACTTGAAGAAAAGTTTAGACAACCACCAAAAACACACTTTCTGCCACATACTGAATTTAAAACCATCTAATCTCTCTTCAGTATTTCCCCCCAACAAATAGCAACTATCATAATGTCTTTGCATACAATTTTAGAAGTCTAAACTGAATAAACAAATTCTGAACAATAATTCAGGCAATAAAAATGGTTTTGATGTGTTAGCAGTGCTTTCTAAGAGAATTTGACTTGTTTGTCCATGTTTATGCTGTTTATAAATCCATCATTGCTAGAAGGCAAATAGGATTTTTCAGATATTCTATGGAGTCCACTCATGTATTCACCAAATTGTTGAAAAGTTGCTGCTGACCAAGGGAAGGGAAGGAAAGGGAGGGGAGGGAAGGGACAGAGAAGGGATGTTCACATGTTCTGAGATGTTTCCTCTCTACTCACACTCCCAGACTGAATTCCAAATGTGGGTAGGACACAAAGGTTCTTGAAAAGAGAAGTTCAGAACCATAACCGGACAAGGTGTTTCCATACCAGGTTCATGGACTGTCCTAGAAGCATATCAGAAGGGCTTTGTGGAAGCCAATGACCATAGAGCCAACTCTTCTTGAGGCTAGAGAGGTGTTCTCTTCAGCCTATATCCATCCAAGGAACTATTCACATCCCTGTTCTTCCCATTGATCCCTCTTCTTGGGACTGCCTCTCCTTTTGCTTCTTACTTACCTAACCACAAGTCACACAGGAGCCAGAGCAGACAGATCTCAAACAGATGAATGGAGCCCTATTTGTCCATTGTTCTAAGAAGAAAGTCATTGGGCCAGAAGCTAGTGGCCCATGCCTGTAATCCTGTCTACAGGGGAGGGCAATCAGTAAAATCTTGGTTCCAGGACATAGAGGGTGCGAGGGACAGATGTTCAATCAGTAGTTGAGCCCTTGGCACTCACCTGCTATCCCAGATACTCAGGAGATTGAGATCTGGAGGACCAGGTCTTAGGCCAGCCTAGACAAGAAAAAGCAAAACCCTGTTTTAAAAATAACAAAAAATTTCTAAAGGTATGGCCTAAGCAGTAGTGCCTCCAATAAGTACAAAGCCCTGAATTCAAACCTGAGTATTTAAAAAAAAATCACGGCTGGGAATGTGGTTTAGTGGTAGAGTGCTCACCTAGCATGCATGATGCTCTGGGTTCAATTCCTCAGCACCGCATACACAGAAAAACCTAGAAGCGGGTGCTGTGGCTCAAGTGGTAGAGTACTAGCCTTGAGCAAAAAGAAGCCAGGGACAGTGCTCAGGCCCTGAGTCCAAGCCCCAGGACTGGCCAAAAAACAAAAAACAAAAAAAAAAAAAAAACAAAAAAAAAACCCTAAGACTGGTGTGGACAAAAAAAAATCAATAGCAGAGAAGTTCCAATAACTGATCATCTTGTTCCCAATTCAGAAAACCTGTCTCAACTTGAAGAAGCATTAGCTCCAATGCGTTAAAAAGACAGAGTCTGAGAGGCAGATGTGGTGGGGGTACCTGTGGGTCCAGATACTTGGGAGACAGAGATAAGACAGAGGCCGGATTGCCTATACCCTTGGGCACAATGAGAGACCCCGTCAAGAGCAAACAAACACAAAAAGGACTATGGGTATGGCTCAAGTAGAGGACCTGAATTCAATCCCCAATACCACAAAGAAAAATCAAGATGCCATGAAAAGGAAGATGCTATAAGTACCCCCAAAGGTGATTTAAAAAAGGGTTGTTTTTTTTTATAAGAAAGTAAAAATATTTTGTATCTTGGGGAAGACTATTACACACACTTAGAGCAAAATGAATTTAGGGTTCCTAAAACACCTGGCTTAATCCTAGCTGTGAGGGTCAGCTTGCTCTTGTTACAAAATTTGAAGTGTTCAGGGTGTTTGTGGGGGGTAGAAGTTAGGGGATCTAACTAATAGCTGTGTGGCTCTCAGTGAGGCATTTATCTTCCCTGGACACTGGGGCACCGGCCTGGGTGACATCTGGACTCCTTCTTTTATGATGTGCCATCATAGTCTGTGACTATATAATGATGGGAAGAGAGAAAGCTACTTAGAAACATGACATTTTCTTGATTTAGCATCTGCAGACTGTTCAGAATAATGCCTAGCACATAGAGAAATACAAGCTATTATTATCATCATGGTGACGAACAGTACAAATCCATGTATTACAGGAACATTTCTACCACGTCTGGAATTTTATGAAAGAAAGATGCTAGTATTCGGAAAACTTGAAGACCCTTTCTCTTAAAGGTCCCGGTAGAAAGAGAATGAGCTGTGGCTAATGATAATTAAGAATAATTATCACCCATGGAAGAAGTTTGCTAGGCAGACTGTCTCCATGATCAGACATATTTCTTTGAAAATCCAGCTTATTGTTTGGTCATGCAAGAACTGCTTTAGCAAGTACTGGATTTCTCTTTCCTGGATTTGGGGATTCGAGCATCAGATGGCTAGAGGGGCTCAGAGGGAGGGACACAGCAGGAACACATACACCTGTGAGAGAATTGTATCTGCCTGCTGTGTTATCAGTGGCATCCTTTCAATTGGTCACATCTTGCATCACCAATGGTGAAGCTATGTGTTCTACACCTTCAGCTGAAAGATGTTCATGCGGCACATTGCTGAGAGATAATACCTTTTCCATTCTGAAACCTAAAAATGGAAAACACTAAGGCAGTGAGTGCCACATAAAGAGAAGGCCCCCAATCCAGAAGTCTAGTTTCTAACCCAAGGCTGTATCTCTGGCTTTTCCTCCCTGTAAAGTGATGGAGTTACCTCAGTCTGAAGATGGGGACCTGAATGCGAACAGAAACTCATATACAGGGCAGGATGAATAGTGAGTAAGACAGAAAAGTTAGTCAGCCCCGGCAGAAAAGTCCTTGTGAGACTCTCATCTCTAATAAACTACTCAAAAAAGCTAGAAGCATACTGTGACTCAAGTGGTAGAGCTCTAGCCTTGAGTACAAAGAAGCTCAGAGACAGCACCCAGACTCTGAGTTCAAGCCCCAGGACTGGCAAAAAAAAAAAAAAAAAAGCAAGCAAGAAAGAAAGAAAGAAAGAGAGAGAGAAAGAAAGAAAACAGATTCAAAGGTGAAGATAGAGGCAGTAGGAAAAAAATGTGTGTGTGTGTGTGTGTGTGTGTGTGTGTGTGTGTGTGTGTGTCCTAGAGCTCAAACTCTGATCCTGGACACTGTCCCTGAGCTTTATTTTTGCTCAAGGCTAATGCTTTACCCCTTGAGCCATAGCTCTACTTCTGGCATTTTGGTGGTTAATTGGAGATAAGAGTCTCATGACTTTTCCTCCCTACTGGCTTTGAACAATGATCTTCAGATCTCAGCCTCCTGAATAGCTAAGATAGGCAGAAACCACCAGTGCCAGGGAAGATTGTTTAAGTTTACACTCTGAAAACAAGAGAGAGAGAGATTTGACATTAAACAAAAGGAAGGGATTACAAAGAAAGAAAGGTAGGAACAAGCATCCAGTGCTGAGAAAGCTACATAGCAAAGAGAAGTCTGTGGGAAAAAAAGTCTATTGTAAGTTAACCAAAGTCATCTCATGAGATCATGTACATGAGATTCTGTTTGAATCTTTGCTAAAAAAAAATTCTCAGCCAGAGACCTCTGTATCTGGGGGAGAGACTTCAGCTATTCCCCTGGGCTCTCTGCCATCCAAATGAAAGGAAAACAGACAACACTGGAATCAGAAGCAAAGCTTCTGTTGAAACACAATGGGACCTTTACAGATTGCCTCATTGCCTTTGACCAGCTTCTTCCAGCTGCTTTCATTCCTCTCCATACTCCCCCCCAACCCCCCCACCCCCGTCTTGTAGACTAGGCAGCCCTGAAACTCTGAGAATTCTCCTGCCTCTTCCCCCCAAGTACTGGGATTACATGCTTGCACCACCATGCCCAGTTCTGTGCCCTTTTTTTTTTTTTTTTTTTTTTTTGCCAGTCCTGGGCCTTGGACTCAGGGCCTGAGCACTGTCCCTGGCTTCTTCCCGCTCAAGGCTAGCACTCTGCCACTTGAGCCATAGCGCCGCTTCTGGCCGTTTTCTGTATATGTGGTGCTGGGGAATCGAACCTAGGGCCTCGTGTATCCGAGGCAGGCACTCTTGCCACTAGGCTATATTCCCAGCCCCAGTTCTGTGCCCTTCTTGACCTCACTGTCCTTGTTAATGAGAGATGATTGGTCCGGAAGACCCTCCCAAGACCCTTAGTGAATTGATAATACTACTGCTTTCATCTTCCTTCTTCTCACACTTTCTGTGCTGTCCCATTACTAGAAGAGGTTTGGGGAATCGTGAAGGTCCTAGAAATGTTCATTGTAATCCAGAGAGAAGCTGCATGGTATCAAGTATTAGTCACTACCACTGGGAGCAGAAGCCATATTTTTAAAGAGCTGAGTGATTTTATTAAGAACAGTAGTGCTGATAGACCAAGTAATTTCATGAGTACTTAAAACCCCGGAACCTGTCCTTGAGTTCACACACCAGATGTGGCAATAATAATAGTCCCAGCCTGATGCTGAGCACCTTCCAGGTGCTGGATTGAATGTGAGACTTGGATCTTCATCAAGTCGTTTAATCCTCTTCACATTGCAATGAGGCAGGTCCCGTTGCCATCTTCATTTTCCAGATGAGGTAGTGGAAGCCAAGATTAACTACTTTATCTAGATCAGTCAGCCTGTGACAGGCTGGGATTCACCTACTCCCAGGCCCCTTTACGTCTGCCTTTGCAAGCTCCTGCTCTGCCTCCAGCAGGATCCAGGAAATGACTCAAGATCAACTGCAAGAGGACTGAGGTCGCCAAATTCAGCTCACTCCTATTTTAATACAAATGTCCAGGATCTGTGCTCAGAAGCTGCTCCCGTGAGCCATTCCTCACCATGTCATCTGGGATCCAACCTGCATTAACCTGTCTGTGCTGTTACCTGTCCCAACTGGTAGATTTCCGCTCCCCCCCCCCTCAACACACACTGAGGAATTCTTGACACCCCCCCAATCCTCCTCTCATCTCCCTTTCCACCAGTCTCTCTACAATGCTGCTGTACCAGGCTTTCCTAGCAATGGTGGTGTCGCCTGACCTTTAGAATTCCTACCTATTCTGCCTGTCCTGCTGAGTCAAAAGATGACTCAAAGTGCATAAACTACAATTAAGACAGGAAGTCCCACCCTCTGGAAGCTTGTTCGCCAATCCTAGGCTTAGCATCTTCTCAACTACTTTTATTTTTGGCCCGTCACAGCAATACAATATAAACCTTCACTTCAACTCCCCACTTACTTAGTGTTGAAAAGCATTAGCTTTGAGAGAGAATGTAATATATTCGTGTAACCAGGATAGAAATCTGTTCCGGTAATAATTGATTTGTTTATTTAAAATTATATTGTATTATCAGTTTTACTTAATCTAGAAATACTGTTTAGCCAAAAGATTATACATATATGAACATACTAAACTAATAGCAACTCCCCCATTCCTCTAGGGGACCCTCCCTGCTTCCCCCACTCCCTTCAGGCATTCAAAATGGTAGCATCTGTATGAATAGGGCCAAATACTCTGTGAATGCTCAGTAAATATTAACTGACTGCTTAGATGAATTAATCTCATACCCATCTCTCAAATAAAGATCATTTCCTTTCCTCTTCCTAACACAGGAATCCATGCATTCACTTCAAACAGTTGTTTGCTTAGGGCTGATTGGGCCTCCACAAATGCACAGCCTAGGAATAGGTGCAAGACGGAGAGAACAAGTGCTTGCTTCCGTCAGTAAGGGCTGGAGCAATAGAGGAATGGAAAACATGGGCTTCTCGACCTTGGCAGATCTGGGTTCAAAGGCTGCCTTGCTGTTAAAAACGGGAGGATTGTGCCTAACTCTGAGAGACATCAATTCGCAGGGGAGCTGGTTGAGTGCTATGCACACTGACTTCCTCCGCCCTCCCTGTTCCCCTGCATAGCACAAAGCATGAGACACAGCAGTTGGCTCTGCCTGAGGTCTCCCAGCTGCAAGGTGAACGCACTCACTCACAACTCTTCTTTCCAATGGCTTGTGGGGGGGGGGTAGTCTTGAGGGTCTGTCAGGTTCCCCCACACTAAGTGCTCTGTAGGTATTTCCTTTGACCCCTCAAGTAACGGAATACTTATAAGAACAGCAAGATGAAACCAAACCAAACCCAAACTTGCAACCTCAAAAAATAAAAGCACCAGAGGAAGGACTGTCTTCTCCGTGAACTGCAGCCCCTCCAGGGTGGTTAAGGATCTGGCTGTGGTTCTACTCTCCAATGCTCTCCCATGTCCCTTCCCGGGGCAGAGGAAAACAAAACCTCCATTCCTTCACCCTTTGGTGGGCCTCAATAGGTCTGAGGGGTCAGACTAGCCATTGCTTCCAGGGGACACCAATTCTCCAGAATGAGAAGTAACATGGCCTGTTTCCATACCTGTCCCTCTTCCTTTACTTTTTTTTTTATATCCATTAATATTTTCTGTTTTAATATTAGTATTTAAGTGAATCATTTTCTTTTTTTTTCAAATTTTTATTATCAAACTGATGTACAGAGAGGTTACAGTTTCATACGTTAGGCATTGGACTTCCTTTACTTTTGAAAAGTGTTTTTCTTTCTGCTGAAGAAAGGGAAACAAGATGGGATTTGTCTCCCAGGTTGGTTCCAAACATTCATCAAAATGTCTTCATTAGGCTGGCTGATCGTGGCTAGAGACCTGGGAGAAACAGAAAAATGGGAAGGACCTGGCAGGTGGAGAAGAGAGATAGTGGGGGCCAGTCCACAGGCTGGGCTTCAGCCCTTACTACCAAGGATCCCGGTAGCTTCTTCCAGCAGACTTCACTGGCCTCCCACAAAGGCAGTCAACGCCCCAAGAGGGCAGCAGTGGGATGCCCTCATGCCTCCACAAAGACTGAATGGAGACAGGGTCCTGTAAGAGACATTCCCAATTTGGAGCCAAGGATGCCAGCGCTGAGATCTAAACACAGGACTTGACCTCACCCATGGGGATGATGATGCTAAACAGACCACAGAGCCCCCCCTCCCCCATCCTCCGCTGAAGTCAGGTTCATAGAGCCAGGCAACGTAGGTGACTTGAGTGCCTGGGGAAGGATGATACTCAGGTTGCAGCCCTATTTAATGAAAGAATTGGGATTTAGCTGTATCCCACCCCTGTTGCCTGGAGCAGAAAAAAAATCCCTGTAATTTGTTGTCCAAAGTAAAATGCTTATAATAGCGATGGGAAAGAGCTTTTAACATATAATGGTAAAATTAGGTTTTAACAAAAGACACCCTACGTATATGACTTTTATTCTTTCATAACTGTGGTAAAATATACATAATATAAAATTTGCCATCTTTTTTTTTCGTGCCAGCACTGGGTCTTAAACTCAGGGCCTGGCTGGGGTCCCTTAGCTTTTTTATTCAAGGCTAGTGTACTACCACTTGAACCACGCCTCCACTCTTGGCTTTTTGCTGGTTGGTTGGAGATAAAAGTCTTATGGGCTTTTCTACCTGAGCTGATTTTGAACCTCACTGCTCAGATCTCATCATCCTAAGTAGCTAGGATTATAGGCATTGAGTCTCCAATGCCTCGGTAAAATGTACCACTTTCACTATCCTGTTTTAAGAGCATAGTTCATAAGAACTACATACATTCACACTGTCATGTAATCATCACCACAGCCGATTTCCAAAACTCATATTTGACTTTTTGTGTCAGGCTTACCTCACTCAGCATAGTGAACTTCTAGCTTTTTGTTTTATTCATTTTATACTCTAAAGGCATTTTGAAAGTCATAATAAACATTTAGAGTCATAATTGAAAGACTACCAGGATGTCATGCCGCAATGCCAGTTTCCATATGGCAGAAATATGGAAGTGTTTTTTTCCCAGATTTGGAAGATGAACTGTGGTCCCAACAAAACAGCTTTTGGAGTTGAGTTATTTCTTCCCTGTTCTTGAGTTCCTCTGTGTTGCCACAAGACAAGAAGGAGTTCAAAGGACGGCTGACCTCAGGATGGAAGCATATCCATGTATGTTTTCTGTAGGCCCTGCCCACGGCAGTCCCCTCCCACAACACTCACTGTAGCTCCTAACACACAACAAGCAGGTGGCAGACTGCTCATCTTGCCTCCCAGGAGGTAAGACACATGGAGATTTACACAGACAAGCATTGGGGAAATGGGAAAGAAGTCAGATTCTCAAGGCACGTCTACATCTCTTGGTTCCTCTCATTTTTACACCTGCCATCTTCATGAAGGGATTTCAAAGCTTGTCTACTCAAGAATCTGAGCCTGCCCTTCAGGAGTACCTCATGAACAAAGCACGCAAGATTCAGGCAGAGCATGAAAGGGAAGTTAATTTCCTCTTCAGCATCTAATTTGCTGATTGCAGTAAATACTGTTTGAAGAGCTTAAACAAACAAAACAAAACACTCAATGGAAAAGAGTATAGGGATCAATTAGAGATGTCTGCCCTGGGCACAGGAAGCAAGAACAGCAGCACATGTGCTACCACTGATTAGTCTGCTGTAGGTGCCCAAGACAAATCAACTCTTAAAAAAAGGCAGCAAATTGAAAGCTGGGAAGTTTTCAGAGGAATCTCAAAATATAGGAATTTCCATCCTTGAGGACTAGGAGCCCTGGAACATTTACAAAGTCGGGTCAGTTAATAATGACATATGTCTTATTTTTTGATAATATGAAGGCCCAATTCCTTATCTGTGATGGGGTTGACTAGGTTAACTGAATGTCAGGCTTCCTTCCTTTGGATAGAATGTCAACTCCATTCACTGACCCTGGGTGTATCATGCTAGTCACTATGATTTACATTTGTTGAAATCACAGAAATTTCTGGAATGCTATTGGTTGACCTGCCAGTCTAGCATACCAACTTCATCCATGAGCAAGTGTGGGCATGTAGGCAGCAGAGTGGTGACCTAACATAAGTGACTGGTTACAGGCAGCAACAATAACAAAAACAAAGACTCTTAGTGATTAAGTTAGGAATCGTCGCTTTCATGAAAATATTGTGTCAATCTGAATGGAACTAACTGCCTCAACACATAGCCCACATTTCTGAATATTCTAAAGGTTTCAGATCTGGATGAATGTGCCAAGAGTTAATTTCAAAATGTCTATTTCTATTTCAGCATGAGTTACTTGAGACTTGAAAAAATAAGCAATAGTTTTTATTAAATAATTAAATGTCTTTTTTGTTGTTGTTGCTGTGGAATTCTAAAGGCTTTCTGCACTGTTGTGGGATTTTAAAGTGTACACACTCTGCATTTAAGCTTTTAGGAATTTATTTTGCCACTTGGGAGCATTCTGTTGACCAGAAAGCCAGCCCTCAGGTGCAAGGTGCAGCTGGTGTTAAAAGCTGCAGAGCCCCGTCTGCTGGCAGGCAATCGGGGCTTCCAGGCTGAGAGGAGAGCCTACTTCATTTTGGTTGTGTCCTATGGTGCCTCAGCATAAAGCAATGCCCAACAATGGAAGACCCAATGATTCAATATTGGAGGGTGATTGTAGCCTTTGGGGGTAGCTGAGCATGGAGAAATCATAGGTCTATCTAAAAGTAGTGTCTTCTCAATTGTCTCCTCCTTTCATTTCCTTGTTGTATTAGATTTTTACTCCTTCTCTTTTTGTACTTCTCCTTTCCTAGCTGTCTTGTGTCCTCCTCCTCCTCCTCCTCCTCCTCCTCCTCCTCCTCCTCCTCCTCCTCCTCCTCCTCCTCCTCCTCCTCCTCCTCCTCCTCCTCCTCCTCCTCCTCCTCCTCCTCCTCCTCCTCCTCCTCCTCCTCCTCCTCCTCCTCCTCCTCCTCCTCCTCCTCCTCCTCCTCCTCCTCCTCCTCCTCCTCCTCCTCCTCCTCCTCCTCCTCCTCCTCCTCCTCCTCCTCCTCCTCCTCCTCCTCCTCCTCCTCCTCCTCCTCCTCCTCCTCCTCCTCCCCCGCCCCCCCCACCTCCTTTGTCTTTTTGCCAGTCCTGGGGCTGGAACTCAGAGCCTGGACACTGTCCCCGAGCTTCTTTTACTCAAGGTTGAACCACTTGAACAACAGCACCACTTCCAGATTTTTCTGTTTACGTGGTACTGAGGAATTGAACCCAGAGCTTCATGCATGCTAGACAAGCACTCTATCACTTAGCCACATTCCAAGCCTCTGGTGTTTTTCTCCTGTGCATTTTTTCTAACTACCCTTTCATTTTTCTGCTTCTCTCTCTCCCTTATTTTCCCTTATTTTTCTCTCCCTGTCTCTTCTTTCCTGTCGTATCTTCCATTTTCTGTTCTTCAATGAAAAAAAAAATGTCCCCATGGCATCAGACTATTTTTCCCAAAGTGTATTTGTGTTCCATCAAGCTCCAAATCCATGAAGTTTTTTGTGGAAATTTTTTTTAAAAAAAATAGATAGGTACTAGGAATTGACCTTATGGTTAAATAAGCTCAGGTGACATTGAAGAGCACAGTGCTCTTTGGGAGGCACAGCAAGACCATCAGCGTGCCACCAGTTTTGAGAAATTCTGCTGTGAAGAAAATGGTCCAGTGTTCCCAAACTTCCTTTACCTCGATGTCTTTTCCTCACAAACATAGATATTGTGAAGGTCATATTTGGGGGAAGTCTGTAGCAGAGGCTTCTTGTCTCATCTCATTTGAGGGCTTCTGCACAGTTGCTCTTCCACCAAAGCCTGGTGTCCAAGAGTCTTGTAACCTCCTGAGCCTTTCTGAAGTCAGTTCACCAGTGTCTTCGTGTTGGGGTTGTTCTCTTCCCTGCCCGTCATTTGTACAATCTATATTGCTCACCCCTCTGGTTAAATACCTGAGCCTGGGAGCTCTTTTGTTTCCTCCCCCCACTCAACAACTTAGCAAAGATGGTTTTTGAAGAATAATGTACAGTATGGTAGAGGTGGAACATAGGAAGACTTTTTTATTCCTGTTGATGCTGGCTTAAGTCGATGTAACCATTCCAGAAGGCAGTTTAACCAGAGCCTTAACTGTCTGCCTTGGTACTTTTTCCAGAGAAAACAGTTAAAGAGATAAGCAAGATTTAGATACCCAGATTTTTTTTTAAAAACTTGACTCCTGATTATAATAATAGCAAAAACTTGAAAATAACCTTAATATCTGATCAAGGGAAATAGATGGAGCACACTATGACATATTAATATAATACAGTATTATATGGCCCTTAAGACTGGACTTTTAGAAGAGTATTTACTGGCATAAAATAGCTTTCCCAAATTAATTCTATATAAAAATACACATGTGTGCAATGTGAGCCCATTTTTATCAAACCAGCTTACACCAAATATGAAATATTTCTGAAAATGTCAAATCTGGAAAGACTAGTCACCCAAAGTTGGCAGCAAGGATCACTGGCTGGGTAATTCAACTTCTTCTTTTTGTGTGCCTTCTGATTTTTACATAAGGAGCATGTGTTTTGTTTTTTGGTATATTGAAAGGAAGCCATTAGAAAAATGAACCCCAAAAATGGCTGATGGTCCTTGACAAGCTTTGTTGCCATTGGACGTCCCAGCATAGTCCAAATAGGTCCCTGTGGGCAGCAACTGGGATTTCTCCATCTCTTCAGGGCTACAAGCTCCATGAGGAAGGGCAGAAAACATGTCAGCCTTCCTTCTGCTCTCTGAGGAACTCTGGATACAAGAGTTGACTTCTGCCTTGTGCTGCTGCGAAGGATCGAGTTGGGTGGGGGAGGAGATCAACCCACCCTGCCATCTATTTATTTCATATTAAAAATAATATTTCACTGAGTGGCTGGCGTCAGCTTGAGCAGTTAGTCATTCAGGAATTCAAACAAAAGCAGCTTTGGCCCTGTGCCAGCGGGTTGGTGCGGGTGGTCCATGTCTGTCCTTAGCTCCAAGGAGCTCCTAGGCTGTTTGCAGACCTGCTTTGAGTTCGGCAGATGATGTATTCATTTATTTATTAGAAATGTTTTAACAGGAAATGCTAATAGTTTGCATTTAGGGAGAACTGCCCTGGAGACAGCTGGAAAAACCCAGCAGACATCGCTAGAGAAGACACTGCCGCTCTTGAGGGTCTGTTTCAAGAGTACGCTAGAACTCAGCACACTGAGTTAGCTCGGAAGATAATGGTTGCTTTGCTTTAGAAGAAAAAGAAGGAGTGGATTCCTTCTCTCAGCTGCCTTGGTTACCTTCACCACGGCCATTTGTTTCTCAGGACTGGGAAGATGGATTGCGACCATAGATGCTGGCTCTGCTGAGGGTGGAGAAGTGCTGTGCACGCAAACCTTCAGAGGAATCATGGGAGCCAAGGCACGAGCCATATGTATAACCAGAACCCACTTGAAGCGTCCTTGTGGGTTGGTGGGGTGATGGGTAGGTGAGCCGCTTATTTGTGTATGGTCTTCATGAGAATGGGTGGAAGACAAGTGTTTTCAGGGGATTTCAGGCATGTCTTTATGCTCCAAGGTGCATTACGTTCCAAGATGCATTTCTTTTGTTTGTTCGTCTGTGCAGGTCTGGGAGCTTGAACTCTGGGCCTGAGTGCTGTCCTGGAGTGCTGTTTTGTTGTTCAAGGCTAGAGTGCTCCACTACTTGAACCACAGCTTCACTTCTTGCTTTTTTTTCCTGGTGCTTAGTTGGAGATAAGAGTCTCATGGACTTTCCTGCCTAGGCTGGCTTTAAACCGTGATCCTCAGATCTCAGCCTCCTGAGTAGCTAGGATTATAGGTGTGCGCCACCAGCACCTGGCTCCCAGGGTGCCTATCTATGTTAGATCCCATTTGTAGGTAATTTTGCGGCATCCGAAAAAAACTGAAATGCAGAAGGGAGAATAAATCAGACATAAATGCATGCCCATGGGAGGAGCCCAAGCAGATTTGCGTGTTTAAAATCATTTTCCAGCTGCTTTGGAAGAGTGCAGAATTTTCCTTGGCTGGGGGGGGGGGAGGGTGTGGAGCAGTAGGGCCCAATGTCTAGTCTGGCACGACAAAAGCCGTGTTCCTGTGCTTCCTGATAACAATGGAGGTAAAGGCTGGCCCTGGAAACCGGTCAAGATTCCCAGAGATAAACCCTCAGGCAGCAAGAACACTGTCAATGAAAAGAAACTGACCTTTCGCCTCTTGAGTCACAGAATTCCCACAAATGCTATGTGTTCCTCACTCTGTCAGGACTGGCCACCACAGCCCAGACTTTGACGCCACTTTGTAAACATGGCGGGGGGGACGTGCTAGAAGGCAGACATGGCCACCTCCTGCCTCAAAATACAGAATACTCCCTCCTCCCTTTTGCTTCTAGTGACCACCCTTTCTTCTAGCCTCAACAAGGTCTGTCTGTGGCTGCTGCTGCTGCTGCTGCTGCAGTCTTGCTCAGGGCAAAGATAGTAGAGGACTTGGGTGGGGGGATGCAAAGAAGGAAGTGAGAGGGGTAGAGAAGGGACGATGGTCTAAATGTGGTTCTCTGAAACTTCTATTGGAGTTTAATCCCCATGGGGAACTATTACAAGGCTGAAAATGTCCTCTGACTATGGTAATATAGAAGTAGACCTTTGGGCTGGGAATTAGGGTTAGAGAAAGTTATCAGGGTGGAGCCCCCATCATTGAATACTGTGTATTTATACTAACAGGGAGAGATATCAGACAGTACAGTACACATATGCACGTTCTCCTTGCCATGTGCTCAGGGGATGTCCTTTCTGACCTCAGGACTCTGCCAGCAACACCATGATCAGAGTTGACCCTTCAATCCTGAACCAGAAGGGGTGAGCCAAACTTGATCTCTTTTCTTTATTATAATTTATCGGGTCTGTGGCATTGTGTCAAGACCAACAGAAAACAAACTAAGACGGAAGAGTTAAAGAGTTCAAAGCCTTATCTAAGGCCCAAAATGAATGAACCACCTTGTCAAGTTGGGTAGCAAAATGAGAATAATGGAGTCTCTGGGCTTTAAATTCAACAAAATAGAACTTTATTCCCTGACAACTGCTTTGTCAGACAACCTGAAAAACCATTAAACATTACATAAGCCTCTAAAACAATGGTTTTTCAATGTCAGATGCCCATATAGTCACTTAGGGATGTCTACACACTATCAGTCCATGAGTCCCACCCACCAGAGATTCATGGAATTGGTCTGAAAAAGGCCTGTCCACTGGAATTTCTCTTCCCCTTTATGGATCCATGACTAATCTAAAAGATAAGTATTTCCTAAAGTTCTATTTGTGACAATTCTGTTTTCTTATCTTATCACGCATGCCTGCATCACTAACTATCACTTTATTGGAGATAATGACTCATGTGGCCATCTTCCATTTGCCCTTCTACACCCAAAAGATGGTCTAGTTCCAATTCATGTTTGGTCCCAAAGTCAACATCTTGCCCCTAAACCTCCTCTATTTCTTGGCTTTTCTACAATAAATGACACACGTTTCATTATCCTGCTTGCCAGTACTCAAAGCCTCAGTGTTCTCTTTGGATGATTATTAACATGACAGTGTTCCCAACCTCCATAGCTTCCATTCATAAAGAGAATATTGGGTCAACACTGGCTGAGACTTCCCTCTTAGTAAAGTTCCTGTTTCTGGAAAGTCCTCAGGCTTCATAACTCAAAATCAGGAAACTACAGTAGAAAAGATGAGGCCAAAGAGGAGGCAGAAGGAAAAGAGGACAGAACACAGGGCCTTGGGAACCCAAGCTTCTGAGTTTCAGCACAGAAGTGGAGATGAAAGGTTAAAAGAGTGACAAGTTGTTCCAGAGCTGATGAAATCTAAGAGCTACTAAAGAAGGGGAAAGTGAGGCTTAAGAATTATTTTAAAGTAAGAATTATTTCTAAGGCTTCTGAATCACATGATTTTTAATGTTCTTGAAGAATGGGAAATGAACATTTGAATTAGATTAAAAATACTTTCACTTGTTAGACTATTTTCGTAGTTCATCATTACTTTAGAACTGAGCCGTATAGATGGCCAGCTTCTATGTGGGTTGTTTAGGTTCTGCACAATATCTTCTCTTTCCTCATTTGTTATATCAAAATATTGTCCAAGGGGGCTGGGAATAGGGCTTAGTGGCAAGAGTACTTGCCTCGTATACATGAAGCCCTGGGTTCGATTCCTCAGCACCACATATATAGAAAAGGCCAGAAGAGGTGCTATGGCTCAAGTGGCAGAGTGCTAGCTAGCCTTGAGCAAAAAGGAGCCAGGGACAGTGCTCAGGCCCTGAGTCCAAGTGACAGGACTGGAAAAAAAAAATATTGTCCAAGCTGGGTGCTGGTGGCTTACACCTGTAATCCTAACTACTCAGGAAACAGATCTGGAGATCACAGTTTGAAGCCAGCCCAGGTAGAAAAGTCCATAAGACTCTTTTCTCCAATTAACCAACAAAAAGCTGGATGTGGAGCTATGGTTCAAGTAGTAGAACACCAGCCTTGAGTGAAGAAGTTAAGGGACAGTGCCCAGATCCTGAGTTCAAGCCCCAGTACTGGCACACATACAAAAAACAGTGCCCAATACTGAAAATTTTTCCCTTCTAGTCTTATCACTCTCTATTTCCCAGTAACATCATACACTCCAATTAGATGTCCTACTTTTTATGCAAAGCATATCTCAACCTTTTTTCTTTGGACTTGGTTCATTCTATTTCCTATACCCATAATCCCCAAACAGTTTCATCATTTTGAGATTTTCTTTTCTATACTTCAAAGCTCAACTCCTTTCTATGCTTCAAAGCTCTACCTTCCCAAGGTAGCCTTCCCTGTTGACAATCCACCTATGTGTTCTCCATAATAGCAGCAAGAATGAGGCAGGAAATCCCAGTTGCTAATACTTACATTGAGCTTACTACATCTAAGTGTTTTGTGCCCATCCTCTTATTTAATTCTTGGCACAACCCTAGGGGATGGCAACTACGGGAAATGAGGACAGGAAGGTGAGGCAACTTCTCCGGCTATTTCTCCAGCTATTATTGTCACAGGTAGAATTTGAATCCAGCCTCCATCATTTCCATTATTTCTATGGGGCACTTATATCTTAATGCCTTCATATGTGTCTGCTATCCCTTGACATTCCTTCATTGACAGGAAGTTTCTATTTGTTACTGCTTCACATTTTGCTACTCCCCCTCCTGACCACTAGCAAATAAATGCCGCGGTTTGCTCTCGTCAGATTTACATAGTCACTTAATGGTTCCCACTGGTATCCAACCAGAAGACATGAGCCTGCCCATGACGAGGATTTTCTCTTAGAGAGATCCACTTTAGGTTGAAGTCTTCAGGGACACTTTGTCTAAGAGCAGGGAGCATATGTTTATAAATCTTACCTTTGAATTTCATCTTCCTCCTCATAATGCCTTTGACGTGTCAGCTGTAAAGCAAACCACAAGATGGCCATACTTGAGTGAGGCCAAGATTTAATGCTGCTGCTCTGGTTCAAGTGGCTGTACCTAGAATGACAGTTGTGTTTGAGCAGTCGCTGAGAAGTACAAACACAATGATTTAGTGCAGCTCAGTTTATAGTCAGATGCAGCCCTGTTCCAGCGTCTTAGAGTGAATGAGCTATGGTGTTCCTAGTAAAGGAAAAGGCAATTCATGTGGTCAGGAATCATTTCTAGGTGAATTAAACCATGCCTTTATTTGATAAGTACATTTTTCATTCTATGAAAGACACAAATAAGGGCTGGGGATATGACCTAGTGGCAAGAGCGCTTGCCTCATATACTTGAAACCCTGGATTCGATTCCCCAGTACCCCATATACAGAAAATGGCCAGAAGTGGCGCTGTGACTCAAGTGGCAGAGTGCTAGCCTTGAGCAAAGAGAAGCCAGGGACAGTGCTCAGGCCCTGAGTCCAAGGCCCAGGACTGACAAAAAAAAAAAAAAGAAAAAAAAAGAAACAAATAACTTTTAGGCTAGACATATGCATTAAAGTATAATTACAGACTTCTACTATTGGCTAAGAGGAAATAATATCTGGTTTACTGATGTACTCTCTCACCTAAGACATTAAAAAACTTGACAAAATATACTCAACAGTGTGAAATATATTGGATACCTGGGCATAAATCTTTAAAGATGTGTAAAACAAATGAAAAGCTACAATTTCCCCAGTTTTCCACCTTGAATATAGAGAGGGAACCCAGGAAGAGAAAGCTTACTCTTCCTTTTATTTTCCTTTCTTTTTGGGAATATTGGGATTTGAACTCAGGCCCTTGCACTTGCTAAGCACCACTCTGCCACTTGGGCCATGCCTTCTACCCCCATGATACCCATTGCTAAGTGTGTAGTTCCTTAGTTTCAAATATATTCACCTCCTCAGGCAGCCAATCTTCAGGATGTTTTTCATCTTGCCATATCCCTTAAACAAGAACTCTGTTTCCCTTTGCCCCTGGAAAGAGCACCACCGCCCTTCTGTGTTCCATCTCTTCTACAGCATACATGTAAGGGGAATCATGCAGTACTGACCTTTCTATGACTGGCTTATCATGTTTAGTATCATATCCTCAAGATTCCTCAATATTACAACGTGTCAGAATCTCCCTCCCTTTGAGGGCTGTGGTGAACATACCACTCGTGGCCTATCCCTTCGTCACTGCGTGGACAGCTGCGTGCTCCCAATCCTGATGACCATGACCAGTGCTGCCATGGAGAAGCATATGGAAAAATGAATCTCCTCCTTTTCATTATTTTAGATATGTACCCCAAAGGAAGATTTCTGTATATGTAGTAGTTCGATTTAAAAATTTCTTCAGGAATCACCACATTGTTTTCTCACATAACCAACATGATGTTAATTTGCATGAACAAAACACCAAGGACACGCCCTCGCTGCCACTAATGACTGTTTTTCTAGTATCCATCCCCAGGAGTCTGCAGGTTTTATTACATTGATTGTATTACCCTAATGATGAGGGACACTTAGCACCTTTTTATATGCTTGTTGGCTGTTTGTAAAGCAGCTTTAGAGCAATACCCACTCAGCACCATTGCCTACGTGTTCCTTTTTCTCTCTCTTTTTTTCTTTTTTTTTTTTTTTTGGACTAGGGATTGAACCCAAGATCCTCAAGAATGGAAAGCATGTGTCTACAAATAAACCACACTCCTTGTTCTTCCTTTGTCCATTTTTTAACTTTAGTTACTTGTCAGGGCACCAGTGGCTCATGTTTGTAATCCTAGCTACTCAGGAGGCTGAGATCTGAAGATTAAGGTGGGTGAGATTTTTTTTTTAGTCATGGGGCTTGAACTCAGGGCCTGGACACTGTTTCTGAGCTCTCTTGCTCAAGGCTATCACTCTACCACTTTGAGCCACAGCTCCACTTCCAAGTTTTGAGTGGTTAGCTGGAGAGAAGAGTCTCCCAGGGACTTTTCTACCTGCACTGGCTTTGAACTAAAGGCCTCTGATCACAGCCTACTGAGTAGCTAGGATTATGGGTGTGAGCCACCAGCGCTGGCTAAAACTAAGTTTTAAAGTCAGCCGGAGCAAACAAATGTCAAAGACCAATTAATCAGCAAAAAGCTGGAAGTGATGTACCTTAAGTGGTAGTGTGCCAGCCCTGAGCAAAAAAGCCAAGGAAGAGCACTAAGCCCTGAGTTCAAGTCCCAGAACCAGCCCCCCACACACACCTCCAAACTGAGTTATTTGTTTATAGCTGTTGAATTGTAGGAAAAATACATATCATTTTTTAAAACCACAGTTGTTGACATAAAAACAATGTATGAAATGCAGTGACTAGATGATATTATTAGCAAATTACACCCAGAAAGAGAAGATTAGTGATTTTAAAGATACAAACAGAACTTTCTAAAATGACACAGAAAAAAAAAATAGAGTACTTTAAAGACACAACATCCATTCTACATGAGACGTGTTCAAGAAGCTAACATGTTATTGGAGTCTTCAATTAGAAAAGGAAAGGCTAAACATATATTCAAAATATAATGGCAAACAAAAATCCCTAACATTATGGCAAACCTATAGATCTAAGAATCTCAGTGAACTACAAAAACAATGCACATGAAGTACTACACCAAAGCACATCACAAACGAACTGATCAAGGATAGCAAGTGGTACATGCCTGTAACCCCAGCTATTTGAGAGCAGAGGGCAGGAGGGGGGGGTGTTAAGTTCACATCCCTGGATAAAGTTCGCATAAAATCCTGTCTCAAAACCAAAATACAAACAAAAACCTAGGATTGTGGTCCAAGTGATAGAGTGCTTGCCTAGCTTAGGTCCTGGGTTCAATCTCTAGGAATGGAAAACAAAATAAACAGTAGGAGAAAAAGAGAAAAAAAATTTAAATGTCAAAAGTAGTCAAAAAGATCAGGCACTGGAGGCTCATGCCTGTAATACTAGCTACTCAGGAGGCTAAAATCTGAGGATCGCAGTTCAAAGTCAGCCCTGGCAGAAAAGTCCGTGAGACTCTTATCTCCAAGTAACCACCAGCAAACAGAGAGTAGCAATGTGACTCAAAGTTGTAGAGTGCTGCTAGCCTTGAGCTGAAGAGCTTAGGGACAACACCCAGGCCCAGAGTTCAAGCCCTGCAACTAACAACAACAACACACACACACACACACACACACACACACATACATACACACACACACGAATGAGCATTAAATGTGACTACTCTAAATACTTCAATTAAAAATCAGTGATAGATTGGATTTCAAAAAAGCAAGACCAATCTATGCTGTCTATAATAAGTGTACTCCAACTATAAAGAAGTTGGTTAAAAGTGAAAGGACAGGGAAGATATGCTATGCTAACAATTAGCGAAAGATGCCTGGAGTGGCTCTGTTGGTGAATAGATTCCAAAGCAAAGACTATTGTTAGGGACAAAAGTGTTAAGTCATCCAAGAACCTAACAGTCTTAAACATTTATGTACTCTGTAACAGAGTAACAAAGCAAAAACTGATAGAACTGTGGGAAAAAGTGGACAAACCCATAATATAGTTTGACATTTAAATACCTTTCTCTCAACAATTCATAGAATTAGTAGAGTTAAGCCACACTGTCAACCAACTTGACCTAAACGACATTTACAGAACATTCACACCACAGCACAATCTAGCTATACTCTTTTGTCCATCCACACACCAGTCTAAATAAAATTTTAAATTAAACTAATACAAAATATGTCTCTTCCTATGGAATTATGGACACACACACACACACACACACACACACACACACACACACACGGAAATTTTCCAAGAGTTTGGAAATTAAATGATAACTTCCATATAATTCATGCATCAACTAAGAATCAAAAGTGATTAGAAAATGTTTTGGTTTGGTTAGGTTGTGTTTGTTCGTTTGGTATTTTATTTTTTTTAAGGCAGAGTCCATGCATTCCAGGCTGGCCTTGAACTCAGTCTCCTGAACATTGTGTTGGTGCATGCACCACCACACTTGTCTCTAGAAAATATTCTTCTAAAATAAAAAGATATGTCAACATATGTGGGATAGTGCTAAAGCGGCATTTAAAGTAGGATCATAACATTAAAGGTCAATATCAGAGAAGAAGAAAAGTCTCAAATCAGTGAGTAGAATTCTTCTTGGACTCCAGATTCCAACTCAAGAAACTAGAAAAAAACAAAGCTAAAGAAAATGGAAGTTATGAAATAATAGAGAAGAAAAAATAGAAAATGATGAATCAATGAAACTAATAAAATTAATAACACTCTACCCAGAGTATTGGGGAAAAGAAAGAGAGAAAATTGATAAATAATGAAACAGGCAACATTACTACAGATGTGACTGAAAGAATATTGAAACAATAATGAGGGGATATTATAGGAAATTAGTACTAATAATTAACTTCTGTGACATGGACAACTTTCTAGAAGGACATAAATTCTAAGATTCACTCAAGAAGAGATAACCCAAAGAGACCTTTATCCACTACAGAAATTGAGTCTTCAGTTAGTAAATATTATAAGTAGAAAAGTCCAAGCTCAGTAGTAAATTCTACCCAACATTTAAGGAAGAAATAATACCAAATCTATACTAATTCTTCCGAAAGAGGGGAAAAAACTGAGACTACTTCCCAACTCATTCTATGAGGCCAGAATTATTCTGATACCAAAACCAGATAATGCTATTATAACCTTGAGGGGGTAGGAGTATAACTCAGTGGTAGAGCACTTGCCTAGAATGTATGAGGCCCTAGGTTCTATTCCCATTACAGACACAAACAAAAAGAAAAGCAAACAAAACAAAACAAAAAACAACTATACATCGATATCCTTGTGAAAGTAGGTCTCAATCTTCTAAGTAGAATTTTATCAAAATGAATCTAATAATATGCAAAAAGTATAATACATCATGATCATGAACTTAGGTTTGTCTAACATTCAAACATCACTGTGATTCAGCACATTAATTCACAAAACTAGTATAAGCATTTCAACATGTGCAGAGAAATCATTTTACAAAATCCAATCCTTTTTTATCCTTGTTTTAAAGTCAACAAACTAGGGAGAACCAGGATGTGTTTTTTTCAACTCTGAAAAATAGACAGCTAACTTTACGCTAGTGATGAAAGCTGAAGGCTTCCTCCCTACAACCAGGAACATGACAAGAGTAAGTACTGTCATCACTCAGATGCAACATTGCCTTGACAATCTAGCAAATCTCGTTTTAAAAAGTCAGACAGGAAATAAAGCTGCCTTCATGGTTTTCTATTTTTAAAAGGCTACATAATCTACAGTAGCAAACAGGGGGGAAAAAACCTCCTAAAAATAATAGCTACATTTAGAAAATTTTCCAAATGTAGTATGAAATCTTAATAATGCAAAGGTAAGCCAGAGACTGGTGGTTCATGCCTGCAATCCTAGCTACTCAGGAGGCTGAGATCTGCAGATCACAGTTCAAAGGAAAGTCCATGAAACTCTTTATCTCCAATTAACCACCAGAAAACTGAAGTGGCACCATGGCTCAAAGTTTTAGAGCGCTAGCCCTGAGCAAAAGAACTCAGGGACAGCACCCCAGGCTCTGAGTTCAAACCAAAAGAAAAAATTTTAATGTGAACTGTATCTCTATATAATTGCAATAAACAACTGGAAATTGAGATGTAAAAGCAATACCATTTACAAGAGCATCAAAATAAATGAAGTGCCTTACATGAATCTAAAAACATGTGAAAGAACTGTACATTGTAAGCTACCAAACAAAGATGAGGGAAATTAAAGAGCAAAGACTATTTCCGAGGCTCACCTTGTTCCCACTTTCCTCTGCCTCTACCAGAAAAGGCCTCCAGGTGGCGCCCTTTCATTCAGTTGTTTGGTGATTGCCAGGCACATCCAGGTGCAGAGAAATCACACTTCCTACCTAATTTCATCCCCCACAAACCTCAGAATCATCTTTAACCAGATGAAGAGGATCATGGCAAGTATGTTCAACACACCATCAGTTCAGATGGGCACTTTGAATCTTTTCCTTAACTCACCCAACCTGTGGTTTATTCTTCACTTTCTCCATTTGCCCTGACTAAAAGATTCCTCCAATCCCACTATACTTTGCACATTTCACCCCTCAATGAAGATTTCTTTCCACCTAGACAGTTAATGCTCAAAAAAAAATTGTTCCCTGAATGCTGGACTTTTGGATACTGAAGAGAGTACATTGTTTGGGGCGGGGGATGGGAGGAGATGAGGATCTAACAGGACCACTCCTTCTCAGAAGGGCCATGTTTTCCTGCAGAAAGGAAATAGGGAGGCTGCTGCTGAAAATAAGTTGCTAAGTACTTCTTGGTCAAACCACACAAAACTGAACCACAGCCGTTGCGACAATTGCTTCTGCTGACCATTCCCCCTCACCATCTAGGCTTTCCCAATTTTTCCAATCCTTTTTTTTTTTTTTTTTTTTTTTTTAGTCCTGGGGCTTGGACTCAAGGCCTGAGCACTGTCCCTGGCTTCTTCTTCTTCTTCTTCTTTTTTTTTGCTCAAGGCTAGCACTCTGCCACTTGAGCCACAGCACCACTTCTGGCCGTTTTCTATATATGTGGTGCTGGAGAATTGAACCCAGGGCTTCATGTATACAAGGCAAGCACTCTTGCCACTAGGCCATATTGCCAGCCCTCCAACCCTTTTTTAATTGTCTGGAAAATAATGACCTAGTGGAAATGTGAACAGGACCTGAGTCCCAAGCCTCAGGACTGACAGCATTTCTGAGAGAAGGAGCCATAGTGAAGTCACACGGGTATGCCACACAACACCATACCTTTTCTATTTCTGATAGATTTTGTGTGTGTGTGACCTATGACTACAGTAAACAAATTCTATATACATAGGATAGATTCCAGCCTAGTTGGGGAATCGAAGGTACAGCCATGCAAAGCCAATTCCAGGGTTTATCCTAAACTCCACAGAGGTGGTCACTACTTCCTACTTATTTCTGCTCACAAGGTACAGGTGAGGGTGATTCATTTGCTGTGTGAGTTGAACATAGGCTGCCCATAGGTATGGTGATACGGTGTCTAGATGAAAGTTCTCACATAACTGACAAGACACAGGACTTCCTACAGTGGACCATAACCAGGGTTCTAATGCTCTCTCCCCCTCAGCAGGTTTATCTACTGTCTTGGGACCCAAAAACCTTAGAATAGAGTGGCAGATTACAGAGCACTGTCAAGCTTCTTGCTACTTCCCCTGTTTTAGTTTAGAATCCACTTCCTCTTGCCTCAAATCTGGCTAGCCTTCATGACATCATTTGAGCAGTTGTATGTGACAGAAGTGATGCTCTGGAACTTTCAAGACTAGATGATGAAATTGCATCTGTGTTTATAGCAGCAAGTTCTATTTATACAGGACTAATGGATGTTGACATGAGAATGTGCTGTGGATTTTACATATAGGACAAGAAGTCTTCTATCTGCTACCCAAGCATTTTGGAGCAATCTCTCTTGAGAAAACCAGCTACCAGATAAGATGCCTGATTATCCCAGGACGACCTTGCTGTAAGGAAGCTGGAGTTGTTGGTTTCAAGAGGCCACATGAACAAAGAAGCCCAGCTGGGAATGTGGCTTGGCAGTAGAGGGCTTGCCTAGCATGCATGAAGCCCTGAATCTGATTCCTCAGCACCACATACACAGAAAAAGCCAGAAGTGGCTCAAGTGGTAGAGTGCTAGCCTTGAGCAAAAAGAAGCCAGGGACAGTGCTCAGGCTGAGTCCCAAGCCCCCGGACTGACCAAAAATTAAGGAAGAAAGGGAGGGAGGGAGGGAGGGGGAGGAGGGAGGGAGGGAGGGAGGGAGGGAGGGAGGGAGGGAGGAAGGGAGAGAGGAAGGAAGGAAGGAAGGAAGGAAGGAAGGAAGGAAGGAAGGAAGATTTTCCTTAAATGCTACACTGAAAACAAACTACAGTTAGATAAATATTATCTTGGGGGGGGCGGTAGGTAACACATACACAGGAAATGTGTGAGTTCTATGGCGTCTACTTTTCTAAGTTAAGGGATAAAGCCATCTGGTCTGGAGAAGATCCACTTTGAAAGCACTACAGGCATCTGGAGATCCTCCCTCCACCTCGTCGTCCCAAACACTGACAGTGCCCGCGCTGGTTAGAGCCAACAGGTGTGTGTCACCGCGGCCCCGAGTGCATTGGCCCCTCTGAGAGCTGGGGAGAGAGCTGTGGCCGCTCCCTGTGAGGTGACTCAGCCTCAATCCGCATGCTTCACTCATCACACTCCCATCTCCTGCAAGGGAAACACCCAATTCTTCCTTTTGTCTAGGGAGAAAAGCATCAACTTTACTTCGTTATTTTTCAAAGACTGACATAACTATGGGAACAGACAAGAAATGTCACTCAGCCAAAGGAGAGAGATTTTCTCTACTAGGGCTTTTTTTCTTTTTAACTCTCCCTTTTTTTGGTTCTGTAAAAACCCTCATAACGAACAAGTGAAGTCATGCCCATGTTCTTCTGTGCTTTGCAGCAACCCTGTTGTCCCTCACAGAGAGCATCCTCCTTGGAGAAGGGACCCCAGAGCCAACCACACCCCAACCAGGGCTCATGTCTGGAGACAGAATTCCCCACTCGGGTGCTTTGCAGGCTCTGGGTCACGCAGGTTCACAGTTCATGACAAGGAGAACAGCCACTTGGAAAGCAGGTGGGTATCTTGGAAGAAAGAGCAATCCACAAATAGTTGGCGGAGCGTCTAATGTGTCCCAACACAGAGCTAGGCACTGTTGAGCCTGAAGGTAAAGAGAGACAGAAGGATGACTTTGGACATCTGCAGCCTGGGCTGATTTCCTCGTGTCGCCACGTGCTGGCCGCCTCACCCTGAGCTGCTTTTCATTCTCCTTACCAACCCTAGGAGCCCATGAACGTGGACCTGGGTTTTGTGCTCCTGTCCACCATGAGGCCAATGGAGGCTATTATTATCACCTTCCATTGTGGACCTGGAGGTCACAGGAGGAGGCGGGAACTGGGCAGGAGCTGGGGGGCGGGGCTTGATGGAGGAGGAGGATGCTCCTAAGTGGACCATGAGGAAGGAAAGGACTGAGAAAGACAGAAAAGGCCATAGTCCTCCCAAGGGGAACCGAGGGAGGGATTTGTATCCTGTGGGGGAGAGACAAAAGTGAGGAAACTTGACCTAACCTGTGAGAAAGGTTTGAATTGAGGAACCATATGGAGTGTCAGCTTTGGGAGATAAGGGATTCCCCCAATGATGAAGGATCTAGAGAAAATAGAAATACTGGGCAACAGATCTGAACCAACATCTCCTGCTGCTCCAAACCACAGATTATAGATCCAGCACCCTCTTTCTTAAACATGTATCACTCTGTTCTATATGTGTGAAACTGCTCTAATAAACTACATTGGAAGATGACATTGCAATACATAGTAATATTATGTTATATAGATTTAACATGTAGGAAGGGAGCACTTTGAGATTTATTCCTTCTGCTCAAAAACAATAGTATTTTTTATCTAGTTAGATGTTTTCTTTCTTTCTTCTGATATTGGGATTTGCATTCAGAGGGTCTCACACTTGATTGGTGCTCTGTTGTTTGAACCACACCTCCAGCCCAGCTTTTCTTTGGTTCATTGAAGATGGAGTCGCAAGAGTTTCTCTGCCTAGCTGGCTTCACATTGCAATCCTCCAGGTTTCAGCCTCCTGAGTTGTTAGGATTACAGGTGTGAGCCACTGTGACTCAATTCACTTGAGTGTTTTCTAAAAGATGAACAAAGCATCGTTTCAATCAGAAGATTCTAGAAAAAGACGCTCTCTTCTTTCAGACACTGATCTGCTCCAGCAGTAAATCAGCACACTGCCAAGAAAGAACAAGCATGAATTGCCACATCTGCACCAAGATTCAGTCTGGCTTTATTCCAGGACGCGTGTGTCAGAGTCCCCGACCCCAGGCATCATGCAGGGTGAGTTACTGGGGTGCTATCAAGTGGTAAGTCAGAACAAGGATCAAGAATCATGAAAGGTTTTCCTTTTTTATTTTCTGTACAGTCGATCCTAATCTTTCTTTGGCACCTTGCTAATTTGGGGGCCCCTTTAATTTAACCTCAGCTTCCTCTTCTTGAAAAGGAAATAGAGGAGTCTGGGTAAATGGTAGAAAAACGCAAAGCATACCAAGTGCAAGAGCAAGTTCAGCCATACTATGGTAAGGCCCATTTGAAAAGAATCACTTAAGACTTCAAAGCTCAGTGTATTTCTTAAGTCTTGCAAGAAGAGCATTGATTTTTCACAAAGTGATGGGCATTTTTTCAAGCCAACTTACTGCTAGCTAAACAAATACAGAGCCAAGAGAAAGTGCATTTAAAATGAGAACATTTTAGTTAGTGCCACTACACTTAAGCCTGAAATTCTTATCTTTTCTATACTACTGTTTTGTAGCACAATGAAGGTTTGTTGAATAAGCGAATGATACATTGAGTAAAATCTAATGGTAATAGTAACCAGTGTGTTTTAAAAATAAAAGATAATGGGCTGGGAATATGGCCTAGTGGTAGAGTACTTGTCTTGCATACATGAAAACCTGATTTCAATTCCTCAGCACCACATATACAGAAAATAAATAGATAAATAAATAACTAAAAGATAATACATTTCTAGAGCCAAAACAAAAAACAAATGAAAATGGTCAGTGAAGAAATCGTGTGTATCCAGTGTAATACCATCATGTCGTTACCAGAAAGAAAACATAGATTCACTTTCCACCATGCCACAGCAACTATGCCAGCTTTTCACATAATAAATGAAGGGCAGCCTTAATTCTGATCCTGAAGGAGCTTGCAGATTAATGGAGGAAACAACACACGAGTTCATTCAGTGGAAATATTTGAAAACAATAACATACAGACTGACGTGAGTGAGATAGTGTGTCCAACTGTGCTGGCAAGTTGGAGAATGGGTGGGGTTACTCGGGAAATGTGAAATTCCTCACTGAAAATGATTTACTGAGACTGTTTCTATCTGATCCTATGAGAATGAGATAAAGGCTAATCATGAGGCTGGAAATGAGAATAAAGTTGAAGTACAAATGACACTTGAAGGGGAAAGCTGCGAAGGAAGGAGAGGCTGAAGCTAAGCTTAAAGAACGTCTAGGGCCTGGTCGTCTATCTATTTTGAGATATTTTTTCTAAAACCAGTAATGATCAACAGAATAAGTAGACAACAAATGAATTGGAGGGGTTGTGCACAATGTATGCAGGCATGGAAATAGCACAGAGAAGCCATTGAGCTCTGTAATAATACCTTTTAATAATTACAATAAAAAGTGCTCTCCCCACAGAAATGTAACTATGTGAAGAAACTACTCTGTGGAATACCTTGATTTAGTATTCTACAATGTATGCAAAAACATCATGCCAACAGACATAGTGGTACATCCTTGTAATCCCAACACTTGGGAGGTGAAAGAAAAGGCATAAGGAGTCTTAGGCCAACCTGGGCTATGTGTTGAAGCCTTGTCTCACAACAATTGAAAAAAACTCATATGTCCTACTGTATTATATTACAAATATTATATTACATTATATATGTGGTAGATACATATGTTGTAGTATATTGTATATTGTTATATATTTATGTATTCGAATATATATGTTATATATTATATATGTTATAGAATATATTTTATATACTATATTATTATATTATAATACATAATATGTCATATATTGTTACATAATATGTATTATGTAACATATATATCCTTTCCATTTCTTAGCTAAATTAAAAATAATGTACAGTAATGGTGAGTAGATTTTCTTATAGCATGTTGAATGAGCTGCTTATCATTGGGACTGCTAATTTCCTGGTTTTAAGGGGATCATAAAAAGCTATTTTTCAGCCAGGTGCTTATAATCCTAGCTACTTGGAAGCTGACATCCAGAAGATTGCTATTTGAGACCAATCCAGGCAGCAAAGTTCTCAAGCTTCCATCTTCAAAATAAGCAACAAGGGCCGGGGATGTAGCCTAGAGAGTATTTGCCTTGTATACATGAAGCCCTGGGTTCAATTCCTCAGCACCACATATATGGAAAAGGGCAGAAGTGGCGCTGTGGCTCAAGTGGCAGAGTGTTAGCCTTGAGTAAAAAGAAGCCAAGGACAGTGTTCAGGCCCTGAATTCAAGCTCCACGACTGGCAAAAAATAAAATAAAATAAATAAATAAACTAAAACAAAATAAGCAACAAAAAGCAATGCAGGAGTCATGGCTCAAGTGGTAGAGTGTCAGCCTAGCAAGTCCAAGGCCCTGAATTCAAACCTCAGTTCTACCAAAAAAAAAGTTATTTTCCCATATAATCACAACCCTTCACATGTTTATGACCTTGAATATGATCATATACATAAAACTCCTCCGTGATGCTTGGTGCACAGTAGCAACTCAGTATATTATGGCTGCTTCCTCGTGTGTTTGTCTGGAAGCCCTTTGTGGTAATCCTAAGGTTTCCTAGTCACCCTGTCTGGGTAATCATCCGTGGTGGTTGGCTCTTGTTCCACTTCTGCTGCTGACTCACATACGACCTTGGGCGCATCCCATGTCTTCTCTGAGCCTGGGCTTTTCACCAATAAAACGGGGTTAATATCCATCCAATGTGCTTCCAGGCTGGCTGCAAGGATAATGCATGTGAAAGTAGCATGACATGCATAAAGTGCCCAGCAAATCTAAGGTATTATTGAGATTAGGTCCCGTATGAATCACTCCCCAAAATGGAATGTCCATCACCCCAAGGCCAAGCTAAGGCTGGAGAAATGCTGGGTAACTTCGGTGAAGTAATGATTGCTTAGATCGATCCCTTGAGATGATTCTACCAGCTGTGTGGTGATTTTGGGTAGGGTGGGGGCTTTGGTTTTGCATAGCAAAGGTGCTTAACTCAGCCCCTTAAATATGGCCTTACAGTTATAATTTGAGGTTAGAAAAAGGAGAAGGAAGTAAATGGTCCACAATATTTGGCAGGCAACCACAGAGACCATTGCAAGCCCACGTTCTACTGTAGAAATGAACATATCTCTCACTTCCAGGAGTTTGAAGGTGCTTCTGTTGATAGACTTGCTGTGAACACAAATACACACACACACACACACACACACACACACATTTATATTCAGAGACATGGAGAGCACTAGGTTTTATTTGTAGGTTGATACAAGGATAATGTCCTATGAAATACTCCAGAAGGAAATTTGACCAGGATGGACTTAGAATTCAGTATCTGTCCTATAGCCCCCAAATCATGTTGGAAACAAACCAAGAGTTCATTTTCATATGGAATAAGTTAAATTTTAAAGTCAACTCAAGTGATGAAAACCACATATAACAAAACTACATTTTAAAAGTCACCGGGCACTGGTGATTCACACCTGTAATCCCAACTACTCAGGAGCCTAATAGCTGAGGATCGTGGTTCGAAGCCAGCCCAGGCAGGAAGGTCCATGAGATTGTTTACCTCCAGTTAACCACCAAAAAATGGAGGTGGCACTGTGGCTCAAACTGGTAAAGCACTAGCCTTGAGCAAAAAAGCACAGGGACAGCTCCCAGGCCCTGAGTTCAAGCCCCACTACAGACAAAAAGAAAGAAAAAAAAGTCCTTGAATTCATTATAAAGTATAATATATGTGGCTATAATGATGGGATTCTATAAGTTTCTCTAAAAGCCATCCTAGCCATCTAGCTGTTCCTGTAGGGTAACATCAGAGCTTTATAAATGGAGTACTAGGTAGAGTGTTTGGTTTCTATTCAAGACCAATATATTCTCTTTCTCCTATCTCTGTCCATTCCTAACAAACAAATGAGCAAACAGAAAGGATGATAACAACAACAAAACTTAAAACACTAGACTAATATTCAGTGCAGCAAAATGCTACATCATAACAGGAACCTGAGATCCATGTCTCCAATCTTGCTCACAGCCAACAGACTACTTAAGTTTACACATTTTAAGCCCTGACTCTGTACTTATCTGATCCTATTTGCTCCTTTGCAGAGAAGCAAGCCTGCTTCAGAAGATTCCCTTTCCGAAAAACCAAACACAACTTTATTGATGTGTGATCTACAAATATGACACATCTATTTTGAGGGTACAGTCTGACAAATGAATATATTTATACATGAAACCACCAAATTCAATAGACAGAATACGTCCATCACATCAAAAAGTTTCACTGTGTCTTTTGCAGTAAATCCCCACTTTTGACACCAGGCAACTATTGATGCACTTTCCTCTTTCAAGAATGCTTTAGAGGGCTGGGAATATTGCCTTGTATACAGGAAGCCCAGGGTTCGATTCCCCAGTACCACATACACAGAAAATGGCCAGAAGTGGCGCTGTGGCTCAAGTGGCAGAGTGCTATCCTTGAGCAAAAAGAAGCCAGGAACAGTGCTCAGGCCGAGTCCAAGGCCCAGGACTGGCAAAAAAAAAAAAAAAAAATTGCTTATAAATGCAAGTCACTTTTTTGAAAATTTCATAGAAATGGAGTCATATAGCATGCACCTTTTCATTTTAAGAATGACCCCCCACCTCAGGTGGCTCACACCTGTAATCCTAGCTACTCAGGAGGCTGAGATCTGAGGATCACAGTTCAAAGCCAGCCTGGGCAGGAAAGTTTATGAGACTCTTATCTCCAACTTACCACCAGAAAATCAGAAGTGATGCTATGGCTCAAGAGGTAGAGGACTAGCCTTGAGCTGAATAGCTCAGGGACAGCACCCAGGCCCTGAGTTCAAGCCCCACAACTGACAAAAAAAATTTATACCACTCTCCCCCCCCCCACACACACACACAAAAATTACCCATGTAAACCAGATGCTGGTGGCTCACATCTGTAATCCTAGGCTGAGATCTGAGGATTGAAGTTGAAGTTCAAAGCCAGCCTGGGCAGAAAAGTTTAAGGGTTTTTTTGTGTTTTTTTGTTTGTTTGTTTTTTGCCAGTTATGTGGCTTGAACTTGGGGCCTGGGCACTGTCCCTGAGCCTGTTGCTTTTTTTGTCTAAGGCTAGCACCAGCCTTTTCTATTTGTGTGGTACTGAGGAATTGAACCCAGGGCTTCATGAATGCTAGGCAAGCACTCTACCACTAAGCCACATTCCCAGCCCCAGTCTATGAGATTCTCATCTCCAATTAATTAGCAAAAAGCCAAAAGTGGAAGTGTGGCTCATGTGGTAGAGTGCCAAGCAAAAGCACAAGGCCCTGAGTTTAAGCATTCAAAAACAAAAATCAGATACTTCCCATTTACCCAAAAGGGGAAACAGCCTTTAGCCTCCCAAGAGATACATAGAGATTCATTTCAGGAATTTCCAGGAATTATCTTATGTGGTTGTGGGATTAAGTCCCATAATCTGCTGCTGTCTGCAAACTGGAGAACCAGGAAAGCCCATGGTATAATTCAGTTCAAGTCCCATGAATCAAGGGATAAATTGTGTAAATGCTGATCTAAGACTTAAAGCCTGAACCAGGAGCAATGATGTTTGATGTCTGATAGCTAATGTCCCAGGGCAAGAGAAAGAAGAATGAATGTCTCAGCTCAAGAAGAAAGACTCACTCACCCTTCCTCTACCTTTTCTATTCAGGCACCTAACAGACTGGATGATGCCCATGAACTTTAGTGAGGGTGGATCTTTATTGAATCTACTAATTCAAGAATCTCTTGGTGCCAGGAATGTGGCTTAGTGGTAGAGTGCTTGCCTCAGATGCATGAAGTCTTGGGTTTGATTCCTCAGCACCACATACACAGAAAAAGCCAAAAGCGCTGTGATTCAAGAGGTAGAGGGGCTGGGGATATAGCCTAGTGGCAAGAGTGCCTGCCTCGGATACACGAGGCCCTAGGTTCGATTCCCCAGCACCACATATACAGAAAACGGCCAGAAGCGGCGCTGTGGCTCAAGTGGCAGAGTGCTAGCCTTGAGCGGGAAGAAGCCAGGGACAGTGCTCAGGCCCTGAGTCCAAGGCCCAGGACTGGCCAAAAAAAAAAAAGAGGTAGAGGGCTAGCTTTGAGCAAAAAGAAGCCAGGGACAGTGCTCAGGCCTGAGTCCAAGCCCCAGGACTGGCAAAAAAAAAAAAAAAAAAAAAAAAAGCAACACTGAACCTCTTGAACTGGATGCTGATGGCTCATGCCTGTAATCCTAGCTACTTAGAAAGCTGAGATCTAAAGACCATGGTTCAAAGCTAGGCCAATGAGACTCTTATATCCAACTAACCAGCAAAAGGCCAGAAGTAGACCTATGGTTCAAGTGGTAGAGCACAAGCCTTAAGCAAACAAGCTATGAGACAGCACCCAGGTTCTGAGCTCAAGCCTTAGTACTGGCACCAAAAAGAAAAAGTTAATCTCTTCCAGAAATGCTCCTACATCCACATCTAGAAATAAAATCTTACCAGCTATCTGGGCATCCTTTAGCCTAGCCGAGTTGATTCGTATAATTAAACATCATAGCCTTCAAAGATATCCAAGTTTGTATCCTGGAGCCTGTGAATGTTCCCGAGACAGATCTGGAGATGGGGCCATTCGTCTGGGTGATCCCGATGGACTTAAATTAATCACAAATGTCCTATGAGAGGGTTGGCAAAAAGAGACTGAACCATAAAAGGCAAGATGAAGAAGCAGAGGGAAGGGGATTTCCAAGACAGAAGACACAGTGCTACTTGCTGGCTTTGGAAATTGAGAGCGCTATCTCCAGTAGGGAAATGCCATCAGCCAGCAGGAGCTGGAAGAGGCAGGGAGCTGACCGCTGCTGGAGCCGTCAGCCCTCCCAGCACCTTGATTTCAATGCCATGATGCAGTTTACACGTGGCACTGCCAGAATGGTGAGAAAATAAAGTTCTGGACACTGGAATATGACAAATTATACAGGCCTGTAGGCATTCACATACAGGGAGACCAACAGAGGATATTCTTAGGAGAGGAATAGAAGGCACAATGCCTATGTGCATCTGATTACATAAAATAATCTTTATCAAAATGAACTCCAGGGAATTGAAACAAAGTTTCTTTGTTGCTGTTTTTGTTTTCTTTTCTTTTTGTCTTGTTTACTCATGTATCTGTCTTTGGGATGGTAAAGGGGGCACAGAATGGTGGGACAAAGGGTGAACAAATACAGCAGTGGTACTCACTAGACACTATGTTGAAAATGAACCATACAACTTGTGGGTAGGGATGGGAGGGAAAGACTAGGAGTGAAGGAAGAGGTGACATTATCCAAAAAGAAGTATACTCTTTATCTGACTAAAAATGCATGAAAAAATAAATGAAAGCAAATGCAAAAAAAAAAAAAAAGAGATCCCTTTATATGGAATATCTGTGCCTGGTGCTTGTAATCTTATAACTATCAGGAAGCTGAGACATGAAGGATCACAGTTCAAAGCCAGCCAAAGAAAGAAATTCTGAGAAACTCCATCTCCAATTAGCCAGTAAAAGGCTGGACTGGAGGCAGAGCTCAAGTGGTAAAGCACCAGCCATAAATACACAAGCAAGCAGAGCAATAGCACAAGGCTCTGGGTTCAAGCCCCTCTCCCCCATACTGACACATGCATACACACACACACACACACACACACACACACACACACACACACATATCCTGAAGTATTTGTGTAGGAAAACACAAATGGA
Source organism: Perognathus longimembris pacificus (assembly GCF_023159225.1). NCBI lineage: Eukaryota > Metazoa > Chordata > Mammalia > Rodentia > Heteromyidae > Perognathus > Perognathus longimembris. The sequence goes on along the minus strand of NC_063162.1, from coordinate 23,569,259 downwards.
ATGAAACTTTCTTTTTCCCTGAGCTAGGAGGGACATGAAGGGGCTAAGAGTCCCATTCTATTTCTAGCAATGTTAGAATTGTGTTCTGTGGGGCTGGGGTGTTTTATTTTCCCCCCAGTTTTTAAAACAATAGAATTGATTTCTTCCCTCAATGCATCACCAGGACTAGTGGTAAAGTCCTGGAAAGCAGGAGCTAAGATTAGCCTCCACCCTCCCACGGAGACCTTGAGTGGCTGTCAGCTCCTCAGGGCCCAGCAGCAAACCCTCACACAAATGGTTTATTAAAAAAACACACACACACACACAAAAACCGCCTTGTCAGAGGCACCTTGACCTGCAAGGCTGAGCTGGTCCTTGGATTCCCAGAGGCCCTCCCAGGGTTCCGCTCCCAGCATGATGTATTTCCCCTGCCTTTTTTAGAGCTGCATTATGCTTGCTCCAGGAAACAGCCTCTTCCTCCTCATAAACACAGCCTTGGGTTCCTGACCAAGCATGGTGCCACTCCGTGGCTCCTTATCCATCCATCACACCTGGCTGTCACCCTGCCTGCGATTAGAGACAACTGGTCCAACTCCAGAGCTGAACTCCGGGTGGAAAGAAGGAAGAGGCAAGCCCCAGCAGTGAAGGGTCACACACACACACACACACACACACACACACACACACACACACACACACTTCCAGCTCACAGATGAATCCCTTGGAAGCTTGCTGGTCTGTACAGTGAGCAAGTGTTTCTAGCCAGTGTGGTGGAAACATCTCAATAAAGATCACCATGAGATGAGGTCCTGGCCTTTCCACACCTCCGTGTGTGTGCGGGATCAGGGAAAGGCTGCTTTCGGAAGGCACTGTGCACCTGTGTGCACGAGGGGAGCTGGCATGGAAAGTACTGGCTGCTTGTGAGCAAGATGGCTGGCTGGAGGGTGCCACGGGGGCGGGGGGGGGGGCTCCACACCAGCAGGCCCCAGGATCCCCTCTATTGCTTGTGTGCTTATCTGTCAGATACTACGCTCATTCAGTCATCCTATCCCCATTCTACTGACTGGAAAATTAAGGTACCATGTAACTGAGGACAAGTAAGTTGTAGAATCAGTATTCAACCTTGGACATTAGCCCAGTGTCCACATTTGTCTGCTTTTTGGGAGCAGCTGAAACTCTGAAGTCAGCAAAGCCTGTCAGTGAATATAAGATCCACGTGTAAAATGACTCCCCCTCTACTCCTCTCAATGGAGATTCATCTGTCATCTTCTTATCTGTCATCTCCTTCTTCTCCTCCTCCTCCCCCTCTTCTCCTCCTTCTCCTCCTCCTCCTCCTCTTCTCCTCCTCCTTCTTCTTCTTCTGCTCTTTCTCCCTTTCCTTCCTTAGTTCCTCCTCTTCTTCCTCTTTTTCCTCTTCCTCCTCTTCCTTCATGTCTACCACCACCATCACCACCATGGTTCTCTGGAGTCTAACCACAATCACAACCAGAGTCATTGAAGGAGCATTTTCTGTTGTTTCATTTTGGTTTGAAACAAGATGTCTCTGTGTTTCCCATCCAATTTCTTGGCTCAAGCAACCTCTACTCAAGCTTCAACCTTCCGAGTAGATGGTACTAAAGGTCTGCACCATTGCATCTGGCTGAGAGAACTTTTTATAATGATGGAAAACATATGGTTTTTTCTTTTTACTATGATTCTACCCACTGGAGCTCCTGGGAACAGTCATACTTTTTGTTGATTTGTCTCTTCTCACAGATTTTAAGATGGCTTGGAAAGTGGGGTTCTTGCCCTAGATCACCTCTGGCAGAGCAACAGGAAGTAAGGCATTTCTTCATCATTCTTCTTTATAGTCATATTTTGTCTATTTCCTCCAGAACCCAACTTTTTCCAAACATGTGGAGCTTTATCTAAGGGAACAAAACTTAAGGAGGCACGTTTTCCCTGGTTTGCTTTAATGAGTCTGTGAGTGCGTATAGTCCCTGAAATGTTCTTTCCCTCCAGATACAGACTTCTGGGGCTCCCTCGGTTCCCTTGGGAGATGAGTGCTCAGGTATCTGGAGCTGAGCTGTGCATGAGGACAGCAAACACAGGGCCCAGAGAATGCCTTCTGGAGATGACACAAGGTGACTGGCGAGGGGGTCCTTGTTTTTACAGATGTATCAGGCCCGAAGGAGTTGCCTTCCCACTCCTTCATTTTGCTGTTCTGGGAATCCTTGATCAATGGTTTCAATCCAGTACCCCAGGTAAAGTTAACCAGAACAAGGAGTGGTGATATCTGCCTATCATCTCAGCACGTGTGGAGACTAAGACAAGAGGACCCCAAGTCCAGAGTCATCCTTGGTTATATGGAAGATGGAGATGGGATGCCTTTCCAGAATATTCAACATGAGGAGCCAGAATTGAACCTCCCACAGTAGCCCTATCTTGATTTAATGTTCATTATTGTTATCATTGTTGTTCTCTTACTTTCCAGTTATAACGTAGGGAGAAGTGGCAAAATAAATAACCCTGAACCCAAGCTAGTCATGGAAAAAGCTGAGAGCCAATCCAATGTTTGCCTTGGGATCCTCAGATGAGGCAGTCCCTGGAAGGTTCTTTCCTGAGAATCTGACTGGCTTGGGAGGAACTACTTAAACATTCTGACATTCAAAACAGTTCCTGTGAGAAAAGCAAAAGAGCAGAAAGGACGAACTCAATGGGCCAACAGGTTTTATTTGGTAGGAAAGCCTGGGAAGGGAAACCAAGTCTCCTTCAACCAGGCTGGGTGGAAATGGTGCACCCTCACTCCACCTTTACAACTAGGGTCCCTGTGACTGTTCAGCAGAAAAAGTGAAATCAGGCAAGACAGATGGAAGCACGGTGAGATGGAGGCGGAGTGGGTGAGCAGTGTTAATTTGATTGAGTGGTTTCAAGGTTTCAACAGCATCTGTGTCTGCCACAGGGCTGGCAGCATCAGACGTGGCCTTGGTCTCTGGTTGTCTTCCAAAACTGCCTGCTGCCTTTGTGCAGGGGACAAGGGGAGGGGAGATGATTCAGTGGGGTTGGCAGCAAGGACAGTTCTAAGATATGGCTGCGAGGAGGAAAGATGAGTGTTTGCTTTCGGTCATTTTCCATCAGTTCACCCAAATCAAAACCCAGTGAAGGTGGGAGTCCAAAGTACAGATCTGCTGTCAGCACGCCTAATCTCAATGTTCAGGCTACATCTCAGAGTCCTGAGGCACATGTGGACAGCCATTATGAAATCCAATCATCAAAGGGTGTGGCTCATTGGTAGAGCCCAAGCTTAGCACACCCTAGCCGGGAATTCTATCCCCAGCACCAGGGTATGGTGTAACTTGGAAGGCTAAGAATGCAGCTCAGTGGCCTAGCACTAATCTAGCATTTCACAGTCCTGGGTTCCATATCCAGAAACAACACCAAAAAATAAGGTAGGGGGGGGTGCAATTGGAAGATACAGCAATTACTTAGAGAAAAAAGAAAAAAAATCAATATTGCCATCAAAGAAATAAGAGATGATATCACCATCACAGAACAAGAGCAGTAGAGCAATGTTGCATTTCAGTGAAGTAGGAGAAAATAAAAAGGAGCTCATGAACCCTACAAACATGAAAAAGTACAATGAAATAAACTCATTCCTACTCAAAATATTTGAGTTAGGAGGGCACTATTCAGGAAACCTGCCAGAAAGATGAACCAAATGTCAAAGAAAGTAAAAAGAGAAAAGATTAGCCCAAAAGATCCAATAACCAAATGAGAGAAGAAAATAGAAGCATCAAAGAAATAATCCAAGAAATTTTCTCAAACTAAAGGACATAAATTGTAAGACTGAAGAGGACTGCCAAGTATTGTGCACAATGGACCAGGTGTATCACCGTGGAATGTCCCACTTCACAGGGGTGAAGGAAACATCTACAAAATTGCAGAGAGAACACAAGGAGGCTGGGCATCCAAGGCTCATGCCTGTCATCCTAGCTACTGAGATGACTGAGGTTCAAAGCCAGACTAGGCAGGAAAGTCCCTGAAACTCTATTTCCAATCAACCAGCAAAATAGACTAGAAGTGGGACTGTGCCTCAAGTGGTAGAGTGCTAGCCTTGAGCACAAAAGCTCAGGGACAGTGCTTGAGTTCAAGCCCTAGGACCAGCACCAACAAAACAAAACAAAACAAACAAACAAACAAAAAACACCAGTATTAAGACTTTTCAGATCTAATGTAGAAAATTACAATATAATTGAGCAATGCTTCCAAATTCTGAGGAAAATACATTTCCCAAACAATGACTCAGACAAAGCACCAATGAAATGTGAGAACAGAGACAAGGCTCAAGTGGTAGAGTGCCTGTTTAGCAAGCAGTTGTGAGTTCCATCCACAATAGTACTAGAGAGAAGTAGTGTAGGGAGAGGGAAGAAGAGAATTTAAATAAATTTAATATGTTTACAATCTCAAATTGTTGACTTCCCATATACTCTCCCTTTTCAAAATAGTTTTTAGAAGTAGTGATCCTGCAAAATAAGGCAATAAGCAAAAGAACTTGGGATACAGGAAAATAGCGAGCTGACATCAGAGAAAGGGGCAGACAATCCCTCTTGACAATGATGGAGAATCTCAGAGACCAGTTTTGCCCACCTGACCAAACAGTCTGTTGAAACTGGGGCAATAAGACTCGTGGAGTAGACCTTGTAAGTGCCATCATCACCTGGATTTCCTCTGCCATTGTACCATCTTTTAACTTGATGACAGAATGCCCAGGTAAACTTGACCCAGTTTCACTGTCTGTACTTGGTCTTCTCCCATAATAATGTATGGATCAACTTCTAGCTCCTCCTTCGATGTCAGCTGTCCGGGCCAGCTAGCGACATTCATTCCACTCTCCAGAAGTCTTTGGTCTACTTTGAGAGTTTAAGGGAGCCTATAGATGCTCAGAAAGAAGTCGTGCAAAGCAGCCTGCTCCCTGTGCATGGCTACCCATCATACAGTCCCTATCCCACACTGTAGCCCTCCTAGATTGCATGGGTCTGAGTCCTAGTGACAGGACTCAGTTACCGGCTTTTCCAAGAGGGCCCAAGTAAACACAGGAGAGTTGCAGTAAGGCTCTTTCTCAGAGGCTGTTCACCTTACCTCCTCTTTCTAATAGTGGTATATTGGGGTTTTTTCTTCCTTACACAGACAGATTTGTGCTTGACACCCAGGATTTTTTCTGGCAAAATTAAGAAATGCAGTGCTTAAAGGTCGAAAAATTCTAAGAAGCCCCATGCCAGTGGCTCATGCCTGTAATACTAGCTACCGAGAAGGCTGCGATCTGAGGATCACAGTTCAAAGCTAGCCCATGCAGGAATTATCTCCAATTAACCACCAGAAAATTGGAAGTGGCACAGTGGCTTGAAGAGGTAGAGTGGTAGCCTTGAGCTGAAGAGCTCAGGGGCAGTGCCCAGACCCAGAGTTCAAGCCCCACGACCAAAAAATACTAATGATTAACACAATAATATCTAGGGGAAGGAAAGGCATTTGGTGGAGGAGGGAGACTGTCAGTTCCAGCGATGTTTTACTTCTTTACCTGGGTGGTGAATTCATAAGTATTTATGCTTTTTTGTTGTCATTTAAAAACTGAACATGTTTTATACATTCTTTTCTGAGGATCCAGTATGCACACACACACATGCATACACAAGAACTATAGAGAAGAAGAATCCATAATCCAATATCTAGGCACAGCAAGTATGAACGTTTGCAAATGCCCTTCCATCTTTTTTATGCCCTCATGTAATTGAGATTATACTGTGCATGCATTTTATATGCCCCCTTTTCGAGAAACTATTTAACGTAAGTATCTATGTTATTAATTTATTGACATATATGCTAGGCCACTGGTGGACCATACCTATAATCCTAGCTACTCAGGAGGCTGAGCTCTGAGGATCAAGGTTCAAAGCCAGCTCTGGACAGGAAAGTATGTGAGACTCTTATCTTCAATTTATCACCAAAAAAGCCAGATGTGGAGCTGTGGCTCAAATGGTAGAGCACTAGCCTTGAGCAAAAAAGCTCAGGCATCAGGCCCTGAGTTCAAGCCCTAGAATTTGGCACACACACACACACACACACACACACACACACACACACACCCTAGGTGTGGTGATTCCAAACTATTCAGGAGACGGTGAGGTAGGGAGCCCTTTGTATGCAAGTGGTGGAATGCTTGCTTGACACACTAGGTTGAATCTCCAGTGCCACAAAGAAAAAAAATGTATATTTATTATTTTAGGAACTATGTAATATTACATTGAAATTCTTCCCTATTGCAAAGAGTATAGCTCTTAGAAATAACACAGACCAGATACTTGTGCTGGGAGGAGCTTGTACCTGAAAATGTTTATGGGGTAACTTAAAATGTGCCCCCACAGACCAATCACACTGTCCAAAACCCACCCTCATTTTTGAGATCCAACTCAAACCCCAACTCTACCATGAATCCTTCCCAAAGAAATCTTCTTCTCTAGTGAGCCAGAGTGCTAGTCATTTATTTGGCCTTTTTTTTTAAAGCTATTTCTGTTCAGTTCTTTTCTTTATTGTAAGTTCTCTGGGACACAGTCTTGTCTCTAGAGAGCCTAGAAAATTCCACAAGATCCATAAGTAATAAGTATATAAATTTGAGATAATGCCTTTTAAATTCTGAGCTTCTAGATGCTATATTATGAGTAGTTTGTCTGTTTATAATAGTAATCATTTCTCTATTTGGCAAGTCATTTGTCTATTTGTCTTGTCATATGGGGATTTTTACCCAAATTGTTACATTCAATAATTAATATTCCTGCTATTTTTTTCTCATTTGATATTTGTTCTGAGGTGAAGGCAGGATTAAGGAATGTTTGAGGGAATATATATATATGTATATATATATATATTACCAAACTCCAACTCAAAATGTAAGAGCTATTTAGTTTTCCCATTTTCCAGCTAAAGAAACAAAGTCACTTGCCTAGGATCAATTAGGTTGTACAGGAAGGAATTCATTCATAATCCTCACTTCTGAGAAAACTGCCTCCTCAAAGATAGAAATATTAAATCTGTTGTTGAGCTCCTACTCTCAGTTCCATATTGCAATGTTAGTTGTCCACCAGATAACCAACCATTGTGGACAGACATTTTATTGATCAAAACCAAAAAATTAGGGGCTGGGGATATAGCCTAGTGGCAAGAGTGCCTGCCTCGGATACACGAGGCCCTAGGTTCGATTCCCCAGCACCACATATACAGAAAACGGCCAGAAGCGGCGCTGTGGCTCAAGTGGCAGAGTGCTAGCCTTGAGCGGGAAGAAGCCAGGGACAGTGCTCAGGCCCTGAGTCCAAGGCCCAGGACTGGCCAAAAAAAAAAAAAAAAAAAAAAAAAAAAACCAAAAAATTAGATATGTTTAAAAGAGAAACAAGAAATTCACAATGTGATTGCCTAACTAACACTGTCATTTTAGAGTATTCCAGGCTTCTCCATAGGCGTCTTTAAAAAGAAAAAGAAAAATCCTCTATTCCTTGACAGTTGTATGTGTACTTTTAAGCATACAGGAATCTGTTCACTGGTAAAGACAAAGGTAGCACTGAAGATAAGCTTCATCTATTCTGCATCTTGGCCTGGGGCTCATCTTCCATCAGATGGAAACCTGAAAATATAACAAAGATTACAGTGCCATTAACAAGAAGCTGATTTCTTGTCTGCAGCAGGAGATTATAGCAGAAGAAGACAGGGTAGAAGTTAATGGCACTGGCCTGTGCTTTGAGTGTTATATGTTATGTCTACAGCTGCTGGATATCCAGTGTAGCAAAGAGTAAATGCACTGCACTAGAAAATGTTACCTTTTAGCTGCCTTCTCTAATCTTAACTCTTTGGTTATTGGAAGTCTCTTTTTTGCCTGGGGAAGACACCATACAAGTATTTCTTCCTTCTCTCTCATTTCTCTTCTCCCTTCTCCTCCTCTTCCTTCATTTCCTTCTCTTTCTCTTCCTTCAGCTTCTTCTCCTCCTCTTCCTTCTCTTCTTCCTCCTCACTTTCTCATTCTCTCACTTTTTCTTCCCTGCACATGTATGTCCTTACTGAATAGTATATGTGGGCTTCATTTACTAGTTCTTTATGTGCTCAAGAACCACTCCCCAGAGACACCCCAGTGGCCATGAGGATTAAACCTCCAGATCTTCAAATCCATGCAGAAGAAGGGAAGAAGAAAGAAAGGGGAAGAAGAAAAGGAAGGAAGGAAGGAAGGAAGGAAGGAAGGAAGAAAGGAAGGAAGGAAGGAAGGAAAAGGAAGGAAGGGGAAGAGAGATTGGAGAGGGAGGAAAGAAGAAAAAGAGAAGGGAGGAAGGAAAGAAGGGAAAAGAGAAGCTCTAGGAATCATTCCTTGTACTGGCTAAAGAAACTGGTGACAGAAATCTTGTCTACCTTGCTGAATAATGCCTTACACACAGTCCATGCTCAAAAACATCTGTGCACTGCTTGATTGAGGAATGGTACTTTTGAAATTCCTATCTTCTTCTTGATCCCTGTGCTGGAGCCCTTTGCTGCATCCCATCGTGGCTCTGTTTTCCTTCAAGGGGAGGAATAAGTGTCTGGGAGTGCTCTTGTTGGCCAATGAGAATGTTGAGTAAGCATGGCTTATGGTGTGCATATGGACACATCTACAATGCTTCTTTAGTCTTTTGTTCAACCCAAGTTAAAAGCCTACTTCATGCAACAGTCTTCTATGTTCTAAGGATACAAGAATAAATAGGACAGAGTCATTTTGGTCCCAACACTGACAACCTAGGAGCGACTGCTGATTGCCTTTCAATGGGGTGCATATTCTTACACATAGTGACCTCCTCTCAATTTTAGTGATCTAGAGAGATCAGTGTTATTTGCACCATTTTACAGATGGTGAAACTGAAGCTTAGGACATTAGATAAGTTAAACAAATGGCAAATAACTAGTCTATGAAGGCTTAGAATGTAGAGATCTCTGGCAGCAAAATCATATAATAACTACTTACACTGTATACTGACTTACAGTGTACAAAGCACCTTTATCATGTATTATCTCACTTGATCCAACCATTGTATGAAATAAGCATCACTCTGCTCATTTGCGCACAGAGAAAACTCAAACGAGTCATCAGATGAAGACACCAAGTTCTTAGGGGATAGAAACCCAATCAGAACCAGATCTTCAAAGTCTACGCTCCATTGCCATTCTACACTTCCATGTTGTTTTGGTTGGTTGGTTTGGGGGATGGCGTTTGAGAGAAGGTCTCTCTATGCAGCCCACCCTTATCTCCAATTCATAATCCTCATGCCTCAGTCTCCCAAATGCAGGAATTATAGTCATGCACGACCATGCCCGGCTCTCCCCATGTTTTTATTCAACTCTGAGGTCTGCGAACAGACTCACCTGCTCTGTCTAAGAGTGTGATCTAAGACCCTGTTGAAGACATGGGGGAGAACGCAAAGCAAACAGCACTGCTGGAGTTGAAGCTCATGCCAGGTGAAAATTTATTAGTTAGAGCTGTGTTTACTCTGTGCTGTCAATTATAATCTCTTGCTTAATCTAGGACTAGCAATTGCATGTTGGATATATCTTGCATGTTTCTTAACATTTGGAACAAGCTCCATTTTGGCACTTTAACACTGTAATCGTGCTCATCAAGGTTCATGGTCTAACTAGTTACCTATAACAATAGGAAAGACAGGTCCCCAATTAATATGCTAAAGCTCTTCCTGGCTTCCAATAAGACTTGTTTGCCCACTGGCAATTATACAACCATCAGCTCAAGACCTTGTCAAAGTAAGTCTGATGGATATTGAGATTACCAGGCATCTTAGGGAGAAAGGCAGGTGGGAGAAAGGATATCTGAAAATTCTAAAGGGTAGTGATATTTCTTGACTCATTTTTTTTTCCTTGATGGTGGGGTTGGAACTCAAAGCCTGGGCACTGTCCTTGAGCTCTCATTGCTCAAAGCTAGAGCTCTACCACTTTGAGCCACAGCACACTTTTAGCAATTCCAACAATAATGTATACCAAGAGAATGTTGTTGGTTTTTGTTTTTTTTTTAAACGCTGCCACTCCTTGGCAGCTTCCTTCCCAGGGATTCTTGCATGTCCAAGCCACTGTGCCACACACTTTACATGCACTACCTTCATGCAGACTCCAGGGAAAGCTTATGCCCGCCCCCACTGCCTGGCAGCTCCCCAAAATAAGCTGAGGCTGCTAACGGATGGCATTGAGATGCTGCAATTCTCACACTTGATGTGAAAATAATTTTGAATATATTTTGAAATGTGAGCAACAAACTCAGGACTATTTGTGAACCAGTAACTTGGTCTCCAGTAGAAATCACTGATATTATCTAGCACATTATTGCTGCCACAGATACCTTTAAAATACATTGATACTGGGGTTGGGAATATGGCTTAGTGGCAAGAGTGCTTGCCTCGTATACATGAAGTCCTAGGTTCGATTCCTCAGCACCACATATAGAGAAAAGGCCAGAAGTGGCACTGTGGCTCAAGTTGGCAGAGTGCTAGCCTTGAGTAAAAAAAAAAAATCCAGGGACAGTGCTCAGGCCCTGAGTCCAAGCCCCAGGACTGGCAAAAAAAAAAAAAAAATACATTTATACTCATTACTGCTTTAAAATTAAATTTGTGGGGGCTGGGAATATGGCCTTGTGGTAAAGTGTTCGCCTCCTATGCGTGAGGCCCTGGGTTCGATTCCCCAGCACCACATATGTAGAAAAAAGCCGGAATTGGTGCCGTGGCTCAAGAGGTAGAGTGCTAGCCTTGAGCAAAAAGAAGCCAGGGACAGTGCTCAGGCTCTGAGTCCATGGCCCCAGGACTGGCAACAAAAACAAAACAAATAAACAAATAAAATTATGGTTGTAGTTAGGCCTACCACTAGATTCTGTTATTTAGTTGTTCAATAAAGATATATATATAGATTTTGAAATTGAACATTATTGGCTTCCTTTATAGTCCTATGTATTGCAACTTATGCATTTTTTAAATGTTCTCTTGAGAGGGAGACTCTATAGCTCTCATCAGACTGCATGTCCTGAAAGAGAGAAGAGAGAGTGAGACACCCCTGCTCTAAACAGAACCAATCAGACTAAAGAATCAAACATGACTTCTGACACCCTTCTCCTCCTCCCTGTTCTCTCTGTCTCCCCCAAAGCCCTCTTTCAGCCAGGTGCTCCTCCACCTCGGGCTTCCCAAGTGTTGAAATCTGAGGGCTAAAGAAGGCCATCTCCCTGCATGGACTGTGTCAAGTGAACTTGGCCATGTCTAGGAGAGGCTGCCTTCGCCTGCAGCTTCCCTTGACCTGGGAAATTTGTCTCTTTGTTTTCCCACTCAAGTCATCCTCCCTAGCCCCAAAATCTACTGTTTGATTAAAAAAAAAAAATCACTGGGGAGGTTAAGAAAACCACCCTTGAAATGAGTAGACCCTTCTTGAAACCAGTGGCTCAATGCTCAAGAGAAAGAGAAAACAAGAGAGGTGAACTGGACTACCTACTCCTCCACAGGCAGGACTCTCCTCCTTGGTTTTAGATTTCTAGGCTGGCCCAGGGGTCAACAGGGTGGGCCTATCCTTTTGGAAAGAGCAGCAGAAGAAGCAAGGCCATCCCAGCTGGCTAGATGCCCACCCAGGTCACGAGGCAGGGCCCACCATCTCGCGTTCCGTGCATTAAATAAGTAGCTGTTGAAAACTCTATCCAGCTTACAAATGAGGAAGGAGCCTGGAACGCAGGCTCCCTGGCCCCAGGGCCAGGGGCAGGGGGAGGGGAGGTGGGCAGCTGGGCATCAACTCCACCCCTGCTCCCAGCTAAGAGTTTATCTATGAATCCACAGCCGGAAAGGAATCAGCATTCCTGGGCTTGGGGACTGAGAGAAAATTGATGACTAGGCCGCTGATTCGGTGGACTCCCCACCCTGGCCATCCTACCACCAGGGCGGGATTTCGGGATGAAGGGGCAATGCCCCTCCTCTAGCTCTGGCTAAGACAGGGATTTCTTAGAAGGTTGGGGGGCGCCAATCAGCGGCGATAAATCTTTGCGAAGCTTCGCCCGGTTTACGAGGGAGTTGGCGAGGCTGTGCTTCTCTCCCCGCAGCCGTCTATTTACAACCCAGAAATCTCCGTGTTAATGGACCTGGGATAATGGTGTTTACTTGACCGATAAAGCGCTCAGCTTCCTGGGGGAGCGGCTGTAAAAATGTTCTGGGGTTAGGAGGTGGAAAGGGGCGCTGGAAGGGGGGGGGGCACCAGGTTCTCTTCGCAGCCAGCCTCCGCCCTCCACACCCCCCCCACCCAGGCCTGGCTTGTGAGCAGCCCAGGCCTCGCCCGCAAGGACGGTTCCCACATAAATCACCAGCGCCAGAGTCTCGGGAAAAGGCGCATTTTTCATTGCTGGCTGCAGGGCAACTCCAGACAGCGAACGAGAAACAGAAGGTGTCTTTAGATAAACGGTTTACCGGAGCGTGCGTCCCAGCAGTGGGGTTTGCAGCGCACAGGGCAACTCGGCCTGGAGCTGTGCCCCCCTCCCCCACCCGCGGCCCCCCTGCCAGCCCCACCAGCAGAGCAATTCACAGGGTCCCCCCTCCCCCTTAGACACCTAGATCCACTGCTGGGTTCCTCCCAAACCCAGCCTCTGAGAAAGAAGGAGCCAAGAGGGAAGGAAAGGGATATGGGAACCCTGGAAAAGTGGTACCCAGGAAGATTCTGGAATGCAGAGACCTGAAAATCCACTTCCACTTCACAAGCTCTCTTATCTCCAACAAGTGACTTTATCTCCCCGAGCTTCCGTCTCTAGTAGCAAAATGGATATATACAATGTACTACCTTCCTAGTCTGTGTTCAAAATTAACAGCGCTAATCAAACACAAATACTTATATAAGCTCTAAAGATAACGCGATGCATCAGAGGTCAGTGCACACGCCCAAAGGGTTCCCTGGAATTGTTGGTCCAGGAACTCCTGTGCCCACTTGAATTCTTTGGCAAGGAGGAACCATCTATTACAGTCAGAACTCAAAACCAGCACTTTGAACCAGAAACTTTGAGGAGGGCCTCCCTACCTCCACAGGCAGAGCCGGTGGTTTAGGGTTCTACTTCCTAACTAGCTGCTGATACTGCCACCTCCAAGGCCTGCGATTTAGAATTGTTGGGGTAAACACAATCACCTAGGGTACTGTGCATCTTGGACATAATAAATGCTTAAGCAAATGCTGTTTCTATACAAATGCTCTTAGCTCTCTAGCAAATACACTTGGCCTCAAACCCAAGAATTCCAAGCCAAGTCCTTACAAACTGAAGGCTGCCAACCCTGGCCCTGGCACAATCACCCACCCACCCCCCCCATCACCCATCAGACAAAGGCCTTCCCACTGAATCTGGCGGGTGCGCATATTGCACTTTGCTCCAGGGCCAGTGCACTGAGTGTGTAAGTGTATACCTGAGACCGAGTGCTACACATAAGGCCTCCCCAGTTTGGGGAGCTGACAGCTCTCAGCACAGCCATTCTTTGAAGGCAGCTTTAACCTCCCAGGCCGCCAGGCGCCTGGGGTTCGGCCATAATCCGGATTTTGAGGCCCGAAGCACTAAGCCCGACCGCCACTGATCCGAGGGAATCAAAGTGACCGCCACCGTGGTAGCTCAGGTCTTGTTTACTTGTTGACATGTGTGCATCCAAGCGGAGCAAACCCGAGATTGGAGATGGTCATTAGAAAAGAGGGATAGCCCCCCCCCCCAGCAGCCACCTCCAGCCCCCACCCTGTTTCCTATCTCAGCACACACGTTTCCTTCCCCTCTAGGGTCAGAGATCAGCCCCCAAAGGCCTGGGCCTCCCTCCCCTCAGCCCACCCCGCTTCCAGCCGTGCCTCCTTCTCCCTTCCCAGCTCGCCATCCATTAGCGTAATCCCCTGTCCAAACACTGCGGCCAGGACGGGCAGACGCCGGTGTAAACAGACCCGGGGGGACAATTCTAATGATATAAATAAAATAACCATTAATAGCGCAAATCGTTCAATGAGATGGAGGCCGGGCGAGGGGAGGATCTCAGCTTTGTGTACACAGCGTGGACCCCTCGCATCCCGTCAGGGGGACCAGAGGCTCTTGTCCCAGACAAAATCTAAACGCAGCTCAGGTGAGGGTACCCCCCTTTCCACGCCCCACGGGCGGCAGCGAGGCCCGGACTCGCCACAGACAGAGGTCGCCACGCGCGTAGGCAGCTGGTGACAGACGCACGCCACACACGGCTGCTCACGCACGCCCCAAACTCTGCACAACCCAGATCTACCCCACTCTTGAAAAAAAAAAAAAAAAAAAAAACCTTCCGCCCACGGGCGCCACCAGGTCCCACCAGCAGCTCCCGTGCGCAACAGGGGTCCAGAGCTCACCCCAAAGCGGAAAAAGGCAGCCTCCACTTGTCCAGGGTTAATAATAATAAACTAACATTTATTGGGCGTTTATTGTGCCAGGCTTTAAGCTAAGTACTTCTCCTTACGCAAACTAGGAGACAGGTACTTTTAGTGTTCCTAGTTCTGCACATTAGAAAAGCAGGGGTCACAGGGGTTACAAAATCTCCCACAGGGCGAGTGAAGACAGGCACACGCAAGGTCCCCACACCAGCGCAGATTCCATCGTCCAGGTTCCCCAGATCTGGAGCCTGACACCAGTTCGTCCCCACCACAGCAGCCTGCGTGGTTTGGTTTCTACTAGAAAGTTCTCCCAAGGGTAGGCTGGTCTGAGAAATTGAGGCAGAAGCTGAGGAGGGGAGGGGTCGTCCAGGAAATCCCCATGGCCTGTTCCAGATATTCGATGCCTGCAGAGACCTCCACATCCTGCTGCAGACAAAACGTCATGAGCTAGGGTACCAGGGTCTGCAAGAGGTGGCCAGCCTTCTCCAACGCAGTTCATCGCGTGTGCCTGGGGGCTCTCTCTCCTCCTACGCAGGACGGAAGGCTGTCCAGGGCATGGCAGCTCTGGAGTCTTGGTGCTGGGAGTCCGGCTATCCGGTAAGATGTTAAGAAATTCTCGCCAGCCCACTCCTGGATGGAGCCACTCCTGGATGGACCCCTTGCCTTACTCCATGACCTGAGCCAAGAGATTTCATTTCTGCTAAATTGTGAGATCCAAGTATCAGCACAGGAAGAAGAAGGAAGAATTCCGAGCCCAGATGCTGGTGCTCAAGCCTGTAATCATAGCTACTCAAGAGGATGAGATCTAAGGATTAAGGTTCGAATCCAGACCTGCCATGAAAGTTCATGAGACTCTAATCTTCGACTAACCACCTAAAACCCAGAAGTGGAGCTATGGCTCAAGTGATGGAGCCTTGGACAACAACAACAACAAAAACTCAGGAATGGTACCCAGGCCTTGAGTTCAAGCCCCAGGATCAGCATAAAACACAAAACAAAACAAAAGCAGAGGTAGGGATACTTACATAATAGAAATGCAAAAGCTGGGGAAAGATCATGGTGTAGAACTCTTTGTTCACTAGTGAGTTTATTATTATCATGATTCATACTATTCTGACTGTAGGAGACTCAGTGGGCAGAGCTGAGGTTTGCTCCCAAAATGAAGAAAGGAAGAGAAGAGGTAGGAAGAAACAGACAACTAGGGATTCCAGCATGAGGTTAATGGTGGGGAGGGGTCTTAGGAGGCTCCACCCCCTGCTCTAGGATTCCCAAGCCCCTGCCCCCAACCGCTAGTCAATCCTGTCACTTGGGCACATTCTTTAGGCAGGAGGCTTTGAGCGTGATGAGGCCAGCCCAGCTGTGGAGCACTAAGCAAGAATTCACAGAAGCTGAGATAATGGTACCTGGACAGCCACTTCTAGAGAGGGGCAGAGTCTGGTCATGTTCCCAGCTGCTCTGCCCTGAGCTGGAAAAGGCGAGCAAAGAGGAAACTAAGTGTGCAAAACAAGGGTCTTTGATAACCTTGGGAAACTAGATCCACCCTTCCCAGTTCCAGTTTACTCTTCCATGACCTGGTTATATTTACAAGATCAAAGAGGTATTGCTACCAAAAAAGAAAGAAAGAAAATCTAATAATGGTATCCACTTTTCAAGAGTTGACAGCAGCCTGGTGCTTTTCCTAGGATCTTTATACTCAGAAGCCATTTAATTCCCTCATGGAGGTGGTTTGCCTAGGTGTCAGTTTGTGTGGGGATAGGAAGGGGACATATAATCACTTAGCATAGGGTACCTACAGGACAGCACAAACAGTAACTAGTGTTATCTATATAATCACTGGTAGTGCCAATATTTTTCATTGTTGTCTGTATTATTTCTACCATGTTTACTCCTTGCTACTGATCCCGAGAAACAGTCATTATTAACTCCTTTATGGTGATGGCTCAGAGGGGCCTAAATTCAGACAGCCCATCTGAGATCTAGTGGAGAAATTCAAAATCACATGATTTCAAGACCACATCCAGATGTTCCTGCCAAAACCACAAGGGAAAGGACACACACACACACACACACACACACACACACACACACACACACAGAGAGTGGGGGAAGCAGAGAGAGGGGGGTACCCACCTCCCTCCATGGTAGGTCCAGAGCAGCTGATTTATTTGCATTCCAGGGAGAACACTAATTGGCCAGATCTTTATCTAAACATGATAACAATGACTTGAGACTTTGGGGATTTGTTTACAGACACTGAAAATGATGCATTTGTGGGAGCAGGAAGCTCCATTCCAGCTTGGGATTTGTTTGTGGGGCTGAGGAGGAATGACAGGGATAAGAGTGGGGGAGACCAAGAGCAGGCTGTTGGTGTCTCCAACAACAAGTATTTCCTAAGAATTAAGAGAACCATCCTTGTTTAGGAGGGAAGGAAAGTGCACAATGTAATTGATAATCGAACAATGCTTTCTTCCACATGTAAGAAAACAGAAGGCCTGGGGATCCTGCTCCCTTCTCAGCAAAGGAGAGGCTCGGTGCTCTCTGTGTCCAGTAATCCCCTCCATGCTCATCCCTAGGAACCACCACAAAAACTTATCCTAGAGATTCTCTGTGGAGTTCTGCAAGCGCCATCCTTTCACGATTTCATTCATCCTTACTGCAGTCCTGTAAAGTCCATACTATTATTATCTTCCTTTTATAGGTGAGGAAATTGCTGCTTGGGAAGCTGAAGAATTGGACCAAGGTCACAAGATTATCAAATCAGCAGGACTCTACTACAAATCTGGGCCTGGTGGGCTCAGAGGCCATGGGATGGCCAAGTCATGAGGTGTGACATGGCCCATTGTCCCCAGATCATTCCTTTAGGTGATCTTGCAGATGCCAACCCTTACACATCCATTCCCGAGGGGGGAGTGCTGTGTGCATCTATCCACATAGGTGTTTATGTGTTTATCAGTTGTGAGAAGAGTAAAACATTCACACACACACACATTCATATACCAGGCCACCATCTATACTATTCATGCTAGGTCATGGGCATGTGGTATAGAATATTTCATTGTGACTTTTATTACTTTCAAGAACACACACAGTCATTACAACTCTGGCAGTAAAATCTATTCTTTTGTTCTCTGCCTTCTCAGGCTTAGGTCCTCAGGGACCACTTTGAATAAGACTAATTGTAAGGATCCCATAAATTGTCTTAGAGAAGTAGAGCATCTGATTGTCATGGAGGCTAGTTTCCATCTTGAGTCATATAAACACATCTATCCGAATCATATGTCACTACCAGTAATTCACATTACGGGTGGGGGGTGGATGAAGGGACCTTGCAAGGAATGTTGGCCCAGCCTTCCTGCATTGGCCTTGCACTCAAAAAGAGCAAAGCATCAGTGCACAGGCTATATTTATGAAGAGTCCTGAGGGCCTTTGTCACCATGCCTATCCACAGGCGCACGTGCACACACACACACACACACACACACACACATACATACTGTGCTCACACAGAAAATTACTTTTCTTTCTTTTTATTGAAAAGAATCTGCCTTTCTCAGAGTGCTGTAGCTGCTACCAGTTTCAGAGACATGGCTGCAAAGGAAAAGGGAAAGGATGGAGAAGAGGGAGGTTGGCTGTACACCCCGCTCACAGGGGAAGACCTGAAACCCTGTCTCCTCTCAAAAGGTTGGTGGTCCTGGGGTCCATAGCAACAGGATGGTTATGATTGCATCTGATCAACTACAGCGTGCTCATTTATTTCCCCTCCCCTTCCCAGTGAGAAGCAGGAGACCCCACCATCCTCTGATTCCCCACATCCCAGGCAGTCCGGGAAAGACCTTTCAGCTAAGACAATTTCAAAGCTAAATGACCTCCGGTGTAGAACAGGGCTGTGGAGTCACG
This sequence comes from Perognathus longimembris pacificus, assembly GCF_023159225.1. NCBI lineage: Eukaryota > Metazoa > Chordata > Mammalia > Rodentia > Heteromyidae > Perognathus > Perognathus longimembris. Next base: position 23,550,965 of record NC_063162.1, on the reverse strand, counting down.
GAGGGGGTGATTGAATGAAGGACATTATAGGCATGTATGGAAAGACCATGATGAAATCCTCTTGTACAATATACACTAATAAAAACACAAATACTAATACGGAGCTGAAGGATGGAAGGGAAGGTCAGCCTGCTCTCACTTGCTTGTGGTGGGGAGGGGGGTGGTTCCTGGTCTGGGGGCCCCTAACTGCTCTTCAGGGATGCTTGGAGCAAAGACTTCACACTCACCCTCAGCTCAACCGGCCCCCCTTCACTGGCCTAGCCACAATGGAAGGAAACCGAGGCTCCTCAGAATCTGCCTGGAGGGGGATTTCCAAGAGGAGGGAAGCCAAGCCTGCCACCTGGAGCCCTCACACCAGGGGCCCCGTGGGGCTGCTAGTAGGTGGGGACTGGGATTGAAGGGGTTTTAGGAGCCATCTCTTTCACAGATGCAGGGGGGCTTGGGGCATTTTCATGAGCACCCCTGAACTCGGGTGGGATGGGGAGAGAGGGCTCCGGACAGGAGTGGGGCGTTGCTTACCTAGTCTGATCCCATCCATGCTACCCTGAAGTTGCAAGTGCAGATTACCTTTAATCAGACCCAAAGGGACAAGGATTTAAAACAAAACAAAATCTCAAAGCACTGAAAAGCATCAAAGTGGAGGGAGGGAAGATGGCAGGGAATGAGATGAGGCAGAGAGAGAAAGAAAACCAGGAACCAACAGGTGGAAGGAGTAAAAACCTAAGGAAAAAAAGAAAGGAAAAAAAAAACTGGGTAGACTAGGGAGAAGGTGAAGGAGAAAGGAAGTGGGGGAGGGGAGGGGGAGGAAAGGGGGGAGTGAGAAAGGGAAGGGGCGGCAGCGTGAGAGATGGGCTCTGTCAAAGAGACAGGGGCCGCTTGGGGAGAAAAAGACTGGCCTCTGTTTGGGGGGGAGGAGGGCTGCCAAGAAAAAGGCCGCGGGAGTCTGGGGGTCCTGGACTCAGGGATGTCTGGATTCTGCGAGAATCAAGAGAGGTAAGAAGGTCCTTTCCCAGGTTGACTGGAGGGCAGGAAGGTCCTGGGCGGAGAGGAGTTGGTTAGTTCCAGGATAAAGAGGCAAGTTCAAGGACGAAGATTCAGCCTGTGCGGCCCAGCCAAGTCCCTTCAGCTAGAGTTCAGACGCGGGGCTGGCACACGGAGAGAGGTCGGAGGGGAGGGAGCCTCGCACTCCCCGATGCCTGCAGCCGGGACGAAGTGTGTAAGTAGCGCTCGACCTGAGAGGCAGCAGTCCCAAGCTGGAGCCCCTAAACCCTTGATCTTGCTAGCCCAGCATCTCAGCCGTGGAGGATAAGAAGTTCTGTGCCACCCGCAGCGCGCGCACTAGCGCGCGCGCTACAGCCCGCCTGGGTCCCCGGTGGCCATTCGCCGCGGCTCAACTCGGTCTCCCTGTTACCCAGATCGGGTCTCTCTAACGATGGCGAGCAAAGCCGATCGCTCCTCGGCGACCCTGTCTCCAAATCCGTGCGCGCCCCATCTGCAGAGTGGTAAGCGTTGAATGTCCCTAGACCGCGAGGAGCCGCGGGCCAAGGTGGCGAGACCGGCAGACGCGAGTGTCCGCCGAAGGGACGGGTCGGGGTCCCCTTCTGACGTCTCGAGAATCGCACTGCGGACCAAAGTCCTGGATCTCCAAGCTAGACTCAGAGTCTAGACTCAGAGACAGATTAAAACATGAAACCACAAATTCCAGAAAACTTCCTTTCCAAAAGTAGTTTGAAAGTGTCCTCCCCAACGTGACTCCGGGGAGATTTGGGGAGAGATTTCTACAGCTCGGACTGCCGAGGCCCCTGGAGCGGGCTTTCGGAGGAGAGTAGGCACGCTGGAAAAAGACACACGAAGCAGGGTCAAGAATCTTTTTCTGTCTTTTCCTGCTCACTTGACTCCACAGCGAATCGCCCAGAGCCGACAAACGTTCTGGCTTGACTGAATCAATTCGCCCAAAACAGCAGCCGTCCTTCGGATGTTAGACTATATTTTTAAAACGTTAATTTTCTTTTTTGCTACAGGAAGTTAAACACACTTTTTTTTTTAAGTCACGGAATGTATTCAGAATTCCAAAGTCATCTTCACGTTAAGACTGCTCACTGCACTTCTCAATAGCATACACATCAGTATAAATAAAATGCCTGTATACAGGCATCCTTCATTAGGCATTTTTTTGTTTGAAAAAAATACTGAGTTTTATCCAGCAAAGATGCTCCTTCTGGTTTCATTGGTTTTGTTGTGGGTTTTTTCTTAAACCCACATGGAACTGGTTTTGTTGAAAAAGTCTTAGCTGACATTTTTGTTTTTATTTGACGAGAGACGCACATAGATAGTTGTAAGGAGTCCTCTTGATGAGAAATCGAAACTCACTTTCTCAGCATGGGACCGTAATTTGCCAAGAACCAAACGATTTGCTGAAGCCCAGCTGATATTCACCCAGGGAAGAAAAACGGTGGGTTATTTAGGAAATACAATTCCAAACAAAATGCAAACACAACGCAAAACAAGCTAGCATTTTTTAAATTCCTTAAAAATTACTTCAACAAGGAAATACATGCTCTCAAGAAATTAGATCAGTTTAACGCCTTCAACATCTGACCAGACCAGTTGACATTTCTTTAAAAGTAGAAACAAGTAGAATATGTATTTGCTGTTCTCACAAGCAAAATGTTATTGCTTCTGGGTTGCTCAGAAATCTCAAATAGCTTTCGAACATCCTTCTACACAAAGAACCAAAGCCAACCAACACACCTCACTACCATCAACAAATTAACCAAACTCTATTTCATGCTACTGCTAAAGAGGATAAAATTTCTCTCTTGTTTTCATTCTCTCTTTTTTTGTATGAAGTTGCTGAGAATAGAATTTATAGGGCGCGTAAAGGGTGAAAACTTTTCCTGAAATGCAATATCATTTTGGCTTTTGGTGAGCTCATTTTAGGATAATTTTTTATACTTTTAATAGGAAGATCACTTCTATATATGGTGCCACATTGAAATCATGATAACTTCGAACTTTTTGTGGTTTTAGCTACATAATTAAATGGCTTTCTAAGCAACAAGATAAACCGAGGCATGTATAACTAAAACTATTGACTATTTGCCTGTTTTTAAATTTACATGGATAAAACAATGTTTTGTAGAGAATAACACAGGAACACATAACAGTTTTCAAAATATGATATTTCAACCGATAATGTATTTATTGAGGTCGTTAACCAGCAGTTTTTTAAAAAGGTATTATTTTATTTATTCATTATGCATTTATATAGCACCCCCCCCCTTTGTGGAACTTAACCGTGATCTCTAATCAAATACCCGATGGGAGGGGCTTGTGTAAATGCACACTGTGCACTAAAGCAAATATATTCGATTAGGATAAAATCAAACGCTTCCACGGATCGCAACCACTATTTACTTTATCTGACAGTAATTAGCTAAACTGCCTGGAACGGAAAACGTATTAGTGGAGCACAGTTCCAAGATTTCAAAGATCTTTTCAGACAAGAGAATGCAAATACTCCGGAACCCAGAAGTAACTGAATACTTGTAAGAACCAGATTCTACAGTCTGATAAGCGACCTGGGAGAAGGGACCGCCGTGGTTGAGTTAGCCTCCTGGACACGCACACGCTAGACAGCTAGCCACACACAAGCCCCTGGTGGTCAGGAATGCCCCCTGCCCGGGCGGGAGGGACTGGCTAGAATGGGTTTCCCCCCTTTCCGGCCGGCAACCCAGGAGGGGGACCAACTAAAGGGAGCCTGAAAGTCCCATTTGGCAACTGGAGTTGATCCCAACCCCTGCTTTGGGCATAAAACAAAGACGACTCCTTCAGGGACTCAAATCGTGGTTGTCGGTTTCCCACGAGCTGGATTAGCCCTGCGTGGGGCAGGGGATGGGGAGAGAAAAACAGGATGGGCCATAGATGCCGCCCAGCTAGGACACTTTGCTGGGTCTCCCCAACCCTCCAGCCTGCTAGCCTGAAGGGCATTGATCTAGGAGGCATCTGGACTGACTGTGCTTGGTGGCAGTGTAATTGTGGGGATAGTAGTCTTATGAGCCCGTGAGTGGTGAGGAGACAGAGGAGGCAGACCAGGTGGGCTCCGGTGGCTGCCTGGATGTGGGGGCGTGACCTCGGGTTGGGGCGCAGGAGCAGCGCTGTGTCCCAGCCTCGGTTCTAAGACCTGGGCTTGTAGACAAATTTAGATAGGGCCCAGGAGAGAAAGATAGCTAGGAGGCAAGGCTTGTAGCCAGGACAAACTCAGACTTCTCTGTTGGAAACCGGGGAGAGAAAGATCCTTTTGGTAACTTTAATCGTTTCCTTTCTGTACGAATCTTGAGATCACCTACGGAGTTGAGAAAACTGGGAACCAAGGGGACCCAGAAATGGTTCGCCCCTAGATGCTTTACCCCGGGGGTGGGGACACAGCTTCCTTCTGGTAAGATCTCCCACCACCGTGAGGCACAGACTCAAGGTCCCCCACCCTTCGGTGGCAAGCACTCACCCCCACTTCTTTCTGGAGGCTTGAACCTGTGCGCCGGGATCCCCGCTGCAAAACTGGGTGCATTCTTCCCTGGGTCCGACTTCCCCGGCCTGGTTTAGAGGTAACTGTCTCTGCCTGGGGCGTCAACAGTGTTGGAACTGAACGCTGCAAGGACTTGGATAGCCCCCTCTGGCTGGCGGATGGTGGTTGGGGAGCAAGGCCCTGCCCACAGACCATCTTTTCCACTGCCCTGAGGCCCTGGCTCTTGGGTGCACGTGGGCCCCAGGCCTCCCAGTTTCCCAAGCTGCCCCAGGCTCTGTCTCCCCGCAACATTTCCTCTCTCTCCGGTAGAGCCCCGCCCCTTTCCCCTCCCAACAGGCTGTTCGTTCTCTACTGGGCCTTCGCTTAGCTGTCCAGGGGGTGCGGGTCCTGCAACTTTTCCATCCGAATCCTCCCCGCCGCCCCCCCCCCCCACCGACCGCCTGGCTCCTGGAGCAATATCCACAGTCTCTACACCTTCTATCTTCCCCCCCTTTAGCTAATCGGATCTTTCCCACCTCCGCCATCCTAGCCGCCAGAAAATTTTTTTTAAAAAAGGGGAGGTGGGGGGCGCTGGGTGAAGGATGAAAGGGGTTCTTTTTTTTTCAAGGCCAGTGCTGCCCCCACATCATTATGTGAGCCTCAGGAGCGCTCTGCAACTCACTGGGTAAATGCCAACTGTGGGAGAAGAAGATGGTTCCAGACTCTCTGGAGGACCTCATAGATCCCACCAAGAAAAAAACAAAAACAGGTCTCATGAGGCCGCCAGGAGATGGGTAGGTAGAGAAATTAGGCGTGTCTCCGGAGTTGAGGCCCAGACTCAGGCTCCCAATTTCAATAGGGAGAAGAGAGGTAGTCACAGCTGGGACTCCTACCTTCTGAGCAAAGATCTGCTCTCCAAACCCTATAAAGCCTTGCAGGGTAGGTCTAGTGGTCCAGCCACAGTGACCACAAGCCCACCACCACCACCACCACCACCACAGTCAACAAACACTGCTTTGACCTCTAAGCAGTGGCTGACATGTACTGAACAGTTCACATGTTTAAGACCCTAAGTTCCTGGTTTGTTTGGCTTTATTTAACCTAAGCGATAACCCCGAAGAGGGTATTGCTGTCTCCTTTTTACAAGCCAAGAAACTTGAGAAATGCCCAAGAATAAACACTGGTTTAGGCCAGAATTCAAAACCAAGAGCATAGAAAGAACACCAAAGCACAGTGAAAACTCTATCATCTTGGGCATTGGTGCAATGGCTCACAGCTGTAATTCTAAAGTACTCAAGAGACTGAGACCTAAGGATCCTGGATCAAAGCCAGGCAGACAAATTCGAGGGACTCTTCACTCTAATTAACTAGCAAGAAACTGGAAGTGGAGGTGTGGCTCAAGTGGCAGAAGGCCAGCTTTGAATGGGGAAAAGGGTAAGTGCATGAGGCCCTAAATTCAAGCCCCATTTTCAACACAGGAGGGATAGAGAGAAAGAGAGAGAGAGAAAGAGAGAGAGAGAGAGAGAGAGAGAGAGAGAGAGAGAGAGAGAAGCCCCTGCATCACCTTCTCTTTCACATACCTGCTCTGTGCAGCCGCTGCGAAGGCTACAAGGGCAAATGCAACTTTGCGCCCTAGGGGCTCACAACCTAACCTGACCGCCTACAGGTACATTAAAGCTCTAGAACTAAGAGGCAAAGGAGTTGCCAAGTTCAGAGGCGGGAAAGAGGGCTTCCGGCAAGCGACCAGCTCAGGGAACTCTTCCTTGGAGAAGGTGGTATTTGAGTAGAGCCTTGGAGAACAGCTTTCCACGCGTGGAAACAGGGCAGGAGAGATATCCAGGTGGAGAAAACACCTTGAGCAAAGGTAACGAGACAGAACGTGACACATAGATTAAAAACAATTCGTCTCCTTGGGAATCCAGATACTAGAGTTTACCAGCCACGAAGTTTTCCTGCCCACTCACAGCAGGTGAGGAGAGAGAAAAACAAAAACAAACACAAAAACACCACCGTACTCCTGTGACATCCATCCCGGGCATTGATTTCATAGACAGTGAGCCTTCCAAAACTGGCCCAGGTCGAGGAGGTGCAGCCAGGTCGAGCAAGAAAATCCGAAAGTTCGTACACCCGGGGTCAGCGCAGCCTCTTCCGCAGTGACTTGGACTTCGGGATCCTACACTCAGTCCTTGTCTATTTCTGGTAGCACCCGCAACATCCTACAGGGTGGACACGTGGGGAGGGGCCTCCAGGAGCCCGGGCCAATGAGGAGAGAGGCCCGGGTGCCTGCCCCGCCCCTAGATATGACGCAAGGCCCCGGGACAGAGGCTTCGCAGCCCCGGCCCCAGTCCTTGCAGTGGCTGTAACAAAACCCAGACCCCCAGGTCCCGGCCAATGGAGGCGATTTAGAGTGGAGCGAGAGCGCGTCTGTCAAAAGCCGGACTCTGCAGCAGGGCGGCGGAGTCCAGAAGGGGAGCGGGAGCCATCCGCCGCCTCCCCGCCCCCGCCGGGATTTATTGAGTATTTGGACTGGACAATTAAGTGGCCCTGATGATGTTACCAAGCCCGGTCACCTCCACCCCTTTCTCAGTCAAAGACATTTTGAATCTGGAGCAGCAGCAGCAGCACTTCCACGGCGCTCATTTGCAGACGGACCTGGAGCACCACTTCCACTCGGCGCCTTGTATGTTGGCGGCCGCGGAGGGGACACAATTTTCCGATGGAGGGGAGGAGGACGAGGAAGAGGAGGGCGAGAAACTGTCTTATTTGAACTCACTAGCCGCCGCCGCCGCCGACGGCCACGGGGATTCGGGTCTCTGTCCCCAGAGCTATGTCCACACGGTCCTGCGAGACACATGCAGCGGGCCCAAGGAACACGAAGAGGAGGTCGTGAGGGACCGGAGCCAAAGTGAGTAGAGGGGGAGCGGAAACGCACCCGCACACCTGGAGCAATGGCTCAGCGCCCGCAAACAGCCCACAAACCGTGCCAGCACGGCTACCCGCCCCCTTAACCTTTGGGTAGGGTCATGCCTCCGCCCCGAACCAACGACAGCTCCGACACTCAGCTCCAAAGCGCAGGTACCTGCCAGGGAGTTGGGGGTGGAGGAAGGAGGACCAGGTGATGAGGTGACCCAGGCAACTACTCTCTCTCTCTCTCACACACACACCCTGCAGAAAGGGGGGAGGAGGAGGAGGCAGCCCCCCCACTCCGTGGCAGGAGAAAGTGGTTATCGCTGCCTTGATGCGGATAAGCGGAGGGAACTCAGCTACTGAGTCCTCACACCTCTCCCGTATTTTTGCTCTACCCTTCCAAACAAAGTGCTCTCCTTCCAGAAAAATCTAGGGGGGCAAGAGCCTGGCCGGCTTTCCCATTTCTTTTTAACCTGAGATGAGTTATCTGAAGCCAGAAAAGACACCTCCTCTTCTCCGAGAAGGCGGTGTGAGCAGCTGGCGTTGTCTCTAGCGGATTCCGGTGGCTCGGGAACTTCGGTAGAGACCAGCTGACCGGATCCTTTACTTCTCTGCGTGGGGGCTCAGCGCTGTCGGCCCCCCACCCCACCCCACCCTACCCCGCAGAGGGAAGGGGGTGATCCGGACGGGCGTGGGAACACCATCGATTCTCGGTGACCTTAGCTTTTGCACTCCTAAGCACTGGGCCTGTTTAAAATCATTCCTAGACGTTCTGCTTTGTGCTGCAGGCTGCAGGCCAAATAGAGAAGGCTCTGAACGTAGCACAGACCCCAGCAGACTGGAGGCGAACTCGGTAGGGAGATCAGATCACCGGATAAAGCCCCCGAAGTAGTGTTTCTAAGGGGACCCAATCAAGGAATCGCCTCCCCAAGAGGAGGTTTAAAGTGGCACAGGCCAAGGCCTATCCTCTGACATGCTCCTCGGGCCTACAATCCATGCGAGGTTGTCTAAAACCAAACTCATGTTTTCCCTCTCTGATGTAACGCAGACATCGCGCACATATTTACACGAGTCTTTAGTTAGCAAAAACCAAAACAGTCGGCCGGCCACGGACCTCGTTGCACTCAGACATTTCTCAACAGGAAATTTTTCGAACAACCTATGCACCGCCCACACCCCATGCCAACACCTCCAGTTATCCGTGTAGAGTGAAAGGCAAACGAGTTGCAAATACTGTAGTTGTTATGTAGTCGCAAGCTTTCATCCTGAAAATAGTCATTAGCACGTCGAGCCCCAGATGTAATACAGGGTAATCTCTTCTCTCTAAGATGCTCAAAGGTTAATAAATGCACACTAACTACCCCTCCACTCAACGTGCCTCCGAACCACTGGAGCCGTCCACAGGATCCTAGGGGACCAGGAGGCACAGAGTCTGCAAAAAGTTCAGACATTTCTTACTGCACGGGGCGGGCGCGGGGGGGGGGGGCGGGGGGGGGAGCCAGAGGGGAGGCCTGGTATGGCCGAGATAATGGACTCTTGTTTTGCTTCTCCTGCAGAAAGCTGCCAGCTGAAGAAGAATCTCGAAGTGGCAGGAGACTGTAAGGCGACGACGGAGGATAGCGAGAGACCAAAGCCACGCAGCCGCCGGAAGCCCCGGGTCCTCTTCTCGCAAGCCCAGGTCTTCGAGTTGGAGCGCAGGTTCAAGCAGCAGCGGTACCTGTCGGCGCCGGAGCGGGAGCACCTCGCCAGCAGCTTGAAGCTCACGTCCACGCAGGTGAAAATCTGGTTCCAGAACCGCAGGTACAAGTGCAAGAGACAACGGCAGGACAAGTCTCTGGAGCTGGGCGCGCATGCCCCGCCGCCGCCGCCGCGCCGCGTGGCAGTCCCGGTGCTGGTGCGGGACGGCAAACCGTGCGTCACGCCCAGCGCGCAGGCCTACGGCGCGCCCTACAGCGTGGGTGCGAGCGCCTATTCCTACAACAGCTTCCCCGCCTACGGCTACGGGAACTCGGCCGCCGCCGCCGCCGCTGCCGCCGCCGCCGCCGCCGCCGCCGCGGCCTACAGCGGCAGCTACGGCTGTGCGTACCCGACCGGCGGCGGCGGCGGCGGCGGCGGCGGCGGGGCCTCGGCCGCGCCGGCCACCGCCATGCAACCCGCCTGCAGCGCCACCGGGGCCGGTCCCTTTGTGAACGTGAGCAACCTGGGAGGCTTCGGCGGCGGCGGCGGGGGCGCTCAGCCTTTGCACCAGGGCCCCGCGGCCGGGGCCGCGTGTGCGCAGGGCACCTTGCAGGGCATTCGGGCCTGGTAAGAGACATCGCTGGTGACCGGCAGGCACTCCCATCGCTGCGCCGTGGGAAGGAAGCATGAAAAAGGCCAGATCCAAGAGCCTGGTCCCCTCGACTGAAAACAATTTAAAAAAAATATAGAAGTCAAGAAAATACACACGTCCTGCTCCCCAGAGCTGGGTCCGGATCGCAGCTCCCTTGAGGCCTGGGGGAAAAGGACTCAGCGTACGGGGAGAGGGAGAAGCCTGGGTCCGATCGCCAAGACTGTCTGAGACAGAAAATCTAGGCTAAGTGTCAGGCAGGACGATGGCCCCCATGCTGGCCCCTAGGGGAGTGCGGGAGGCTGGCACTCCTGCCCCCGCTGGTTCTCCTGGAGCGGGGAGGGCTTCTCTCCCTCCGCGAAACGTTGGCAGGGAACTAGGACCAAAAAAGAAAAAAAAGAAAGAAAAAAGGAAGGAAGGAAGGGAGAGAAAATGAGAAAGAAGGAATAGGGGACGTAGTTGGAGGAACCCCTGTTTCTCGGTGCCGCCCCCCTTTGCTGGCCCGAAGCGCCATCGCACAGTTAGTTGATTTCGTTTTCCAGCCGCTACCCCTGCGCTGCGGAGACTCGGCCCAGATCTCTGGTTTGTCGGAAGACTCAGGACTCTTCCAGGAACATCAGCCCAGTGAGATCCAAAGTTGGGGGATGGGGGGGGGGCGAGGGGGCTGAGCAAATCCTGGGCCTGGTGGACCACCGGAGGTGCTCCCGGGTCGCCTTTCTGTTTCCTATTCTGTATTCAGCACATGCTATCTCTCTATATAACTATATTCACACGCCGTGTACACACCCGCTGCCATACACTACAGGAGTCAATAAACAAGGTGCAATATTTCCAAACTGTTGGCTGGCTGCAGACTTTGTTTAGTCCCAAAGAGTGTGGGGGGGGGGGGGGCGCTCCCTTAAAATTGGACGGGGAAGAGGAGGGAAAAGGTAGCTTTGCGGAAACAGTCTTCCCAAGACGGGAATCACAGCCTGGTCCCCCCTGAGCCAGACCCCAGACTGCAGGTCTGATCTCTACCCAGCTTTGTTCATTAATATCTCTTTAGTGGGAAAGAAACGCTGGAGATTCGGAAGGTCCCAGACTTTGTAATCCCACCTCCCCTCTTCCCCCCGAATTCTACTCGGATGCTTGGACTAGCTGTCTGGACCCAAGTAGGTCAAGGGTTAGACTCTGCACGACCTCGGGGGTCACCAGGGAAGGGAAAACCTGGCCCAGCCGTAGACAACGCGAAAGCCGCTTCTTCCTCGGCCTTCACCCAGGCACCCCGCGCGCCCGGGGGCGCTGCGCTGCGCCCCGCCGCGGCCAAGCTCTCCCCCTCGGCCGCCCTCCCTTCTCCCCCGGCGGCCGCGGCTTAATGCAGCTCCTTGTCACTAGCGGAGAATGCCTGTGCGAGGCCTGGGCTGCCACACGGCCGATTGTGAGCGTGCCAAGGCGGGTGAATGGGGAGGCCTCCGAGCGCTGGGCCATTGTGGGGCCGGGCCTCGCTGAAAGGCGGCTCCGGGCCGGGAAGGTGCGGAAAGAATGGCTTTTTATTGGAGTCCCGAACAAAAGGTGTGGTAGGAAGGCGAGGTCCCCTGCGCGAACAAAAACCCCAGCGCGTCGGATTGACGTCTCTCCCGAGCTCCCCATTGCTTTTCCGAGCGGGGCTTTGTGCAGCAGCCTGCTCAACAGAGGGACGGAGAAATGCGCGGGGGGTTTTGTTCCTCTTTTTTTTTTTTTTTTTTTTTTTTTTTTGTGCGCTGGGGGAAGGGGCGGCCCGGGGGCCGGGGGCTGGGCGGGCAGCAGGGAGGGGCGCACTGATTAGGCCGCGCTGGCCGGGGCGCACAGGCGTTCGGCGGGAGTCGGGAGGGCTGAATGCAGGGTCATTATTGCTACAAGTTTAGCAATTTCGCCCTGGCAAGAGGGGGTGGGGGCTGCTGGGCCGCCGCGGGGCCGCCCCACTGGGGAGCTGGAGAGACGCGGGGAGTTGGAAGAAAAGGGAGGAGGGGAAGGGAGGGAGGGAGGGAAGGAGAGAGGGAGGCCAGGCGGCCCTCGGAAACCCTCTGACCGCCCAGGAAGCGCTTGGCCGCATCCAAAAGGGCCTAGTGGGCCGCTGGACAAGGGGTGCTGGGGCAAGGAGGTCCTCCTTCCTCTTTCTGGCTTTAGACGACCCTGGAGCTGGGTCTGAGTTAGGGTACCCGACTGGAGCTCCCTCAACTCATTGGCTTCGATTTTCCCTTCTAACACACCTCTCACCAACCTTTAAGTTCTTCCTATAAGTTGCTTAGACTGGGGGAGTTTTCACTCTTATCAGGGGCGGAGACTCATTTCTTCATTCACTCATCCGTCCATCCACCCATTCTACTATATCTAATGGATGCTGGAAAGTCACTCATGGGGTGTGTGTGTGTGTGAGTCTCTGTGTGTGTGTGATCTAAGTTTATTTTCAGGTGTGTTGGGTTGGGGTTTGTATGACAACACCAAATAAATATGAAGAAATAGTAGATGAATTCAAAATAGGAAATGGAACCCAATGCTGGGAGTTGGGGTACCCTAAAAGAAGAGAGTAGGGGTCACAGCCAAGGCCTTCATGCCTGTGTTATGGCCTCCCCTGGTCTGAGATGCCCTTCCCTCCTCATCTTTCTAGTGAGGTCCTGCTCCTCCTTCAAGGCCAAGTATCTTTTTTTTTTTTTTTTTTGGCCAGTCCTGGGCCTTGGACTCAGGGCCTGAGCACTGTCCCTGGCTTCTTCCTGCTCAAGGCTAGCACTCTGCCATTTGAGCCACAGCGCCGCTTCTGGCCGTTTTCTGTATATGTGGTGCTGGGGAATCGAACCTAGGGCCTCGTGTATCCGAGGCAGGCACTCTTGCCACTAGGCTATATCCCCAGCCACCCAAGTATCTTTTTGAAACCTCTTAAATGGAGTTAATCACCCCCTTATTTGTGCCACCAGAGTCTTAGGTACTTTCCAATGTCGTAACATGGTATGGTGCTAAGATTTATGTCTGTCTCCCCTCCCCCCCCCAAAAAAAAGGTCTTGCAGAGCCATTCTGGCATCTTTGTCTTTGGGAAATTCGGTCTTCATGGGGTTGCCACCTTGCACGGGCCTTCCAGGTTCCCCCTTGGCTCCTTTCCTGAAGCTCCAGGCAGAGGCCCCGGTAGTGCTGATGGGAGCTGTAGCTTTGAGGAAGATGCAAAGGGGGATTCTTGGCTCACCTGGGCCTAGGTGGATCATCCGACAACCCATCTAATCCTAGAGTCAAGGCCTTAAAGCTCAGAATCTAAGCAAAGAGGCTGAGGGAGAAGTTAGGGATTAGACAAGAGTTGGAGATAAGGAAAAGAGAGGGGTTGAGGAGGCCACTGAGCACTTCCTCTACATGTGTGAGCTGGGGAGAATGGCAGGTGAGCTTACTTCCCTGAGAGCAGTCACCCCCTCTTCCCTGGGGGTTTCCGAAATAAGAAGCTACTTGTCCAGTCCAGTCCTGCATCCTGCTGGGCCATGGCCTCTGGAGCTCCCAGCGACAGACCCTCACCTTCTCTGCCCAGCTTCCTCCCTGCCCTTCACTCCATATCCTCTCCAGGAATTCTGGAATGTGACTTTCATAGAGGAAATACAGCTGCTCCTATGGACTGGCTTCCTCCTGCTTTGCGTGTCTTAGGACACTTAAAGTGAGGCTGACCCAGCCTCTCTCGGTTCCTTACCCTACCCTGGAGCCTGCACACTCAAATATAAATAGCCCCCATCACTCTATGAGGGATTTCCGTACTGGTCATTACTGGAGTTCCAGTGCCAGAGATATCAGCAGGTGAAAATGTCTGATCAACACAGCTCCACCTTCCCCTAAGCTCTCTTTCTGCAAGACAGAAGATTCCTTCTGGGCTCAAACTATAGTTTTCCCGGGGTTGTTCCTGAAACAAGAAGTAATAATCAAATTCAGGCAGGCCCAACAACCCATGAAACTGAGCAGGCCAAGGCCAAGTTGTCTGGAGGGGGGGGGGCTCCGCTGGCTGAGCTTCAAGGCAGAAAGAAGGGGTGCTGCCTGTGATTTCAGAGGTCACCTCTGGCAAGGCCCTTCTTGCTTCTCTGGCTGAATCTGCAGATAACTTTGTCCCTCTCCAGTGATGGTGTCCCAGGACCCCCAGGAGGTGGGTAGGAACTTCCGGTGGGAGAGGTCTAATGGGGTCCAGGAGACAACATTGGGGTGCTCCCTCCCTCCACCCACAAAGAGCCTGATCTTGGGAATTAGCAAGATGGGTTTGGATCCATCTAATCACAGTATTGCTGCCACTAGCAGTATGGACCTTGAATAAGTAAGGAATGCTCTGAACCTCAGTTTCTTCTTGTATAAAATGGGTGTGCTTGCAGCATATTTCTCTTAGTATTTTTGTTCTGTTGGTGGTGGTTTGAATTCAAAGCCTCGCCATTGTTAAACAAGCACTCTACCACGTGAGCCACCTCCCTAGCCCTCACTTAGATTAAAAACAACAACTAAAATAAAGCGTACAAACATGGTATTTAAGTAACTTGGCTTTGAAAAAAAAGCACATGAGACGCCCTATATACAAGTAGCTTAGCGCAGGTTTGATACTGGTAGGGGGCACCCATCAGGCCTGAGTGCTAGGTGTGGTGAATGCTGAGAATCAGTGCTGCCCCCAGTTGTGTAGGAACCTTTGCAGCCCCCTTTACTCCTGGGGAATTCCACCCACCGCAGGGGCAGGTGAAAGGGTGTTCCAGGTAGAGCCATTGACGAGAAGTTCCCCTCCAGCCCAAGAGGAAAGGATTGGGAAGGGAACCCGGGCTTCTCCAGGCTGAGCCACCCGGGCCGCGCGCCTCCGCCCGGGTGGAGCGGGGTGGGCGGGCGCTTCCCTGGAGAACGCGCGTGCGAAAGGCGGGGTGGTTCAAGGCCCCAGTCTCTACCTCCTCCAGCTCTTTTGCTTCAATGATCAGGGCCCCACAGGGGGGACTTTCGGGGAGGCGGAAAACTACACCCAACTCCAGGAACTCCAGAGTTCAGCCTGGCTCGGCTCTGAGGGGACAGATCCTCCGTGCCACGCGGGTTGGCTCAGGTGCGGGGGCTGCAGCCCCCCAGGCGCGCCCTGGTGGAGGCAGCCAGAGCTGGATGAGCAGGGAGCCCCCGGGGAAGCCTGGCCAACGTAGGGCCCCCGAAGAGCCGTGGTCGTCACAGCCCCAGGCACTGGGGCAGGCGAGCGCAGCAGCAGCAGCAAGAAGGTAGGACATGGGGGGGGGGGGGGCGGCGCGCTTTGGGGTGTGCTGGACTCTAAGAGGAGGCATCCGGGTGGGTCAGGACGCGCTGATCCCAAATCACACTTGAGATGCTACAAAGATGCTTCCCCCCGCCCCTGTCCCCCAATCCAGACTGCGGGGGACCAGCTGAATAACCATTTCTGAGGCGAGGTTTAGAAAACTGACTGGAGATCAATACAGACAGAATAGAAACAAGCGAAGTACCGAAAAGTAACCAACACTCGGACGAAGAAACAATGTTACCATTGCACAAGCTTGTGCGGCAGTTACCCTCACCACCGTCCTGGCTTGTAACCCTGCCGATCGATGTTGTATCCATTTGGAGAACATTACCATACAGACGATTAAGTAATGGGAGTTCTTGATGCCTAGCTTCTTTCGTTTGTGAGATTTCTCCATGTTACTGTGAAGTGGCAGACAGTTCCTTTTCATTCCTTTCATTGTGTGACCGCAGCACAATTCATGTATCCATTCTGCTGCTGATAGGCATTTGGATAGTTTCATGGTTGGATTGTTGTGAGGAGGGCGGTTAGGAACTTTCGAAATGCGATATCCAACGCAAGTTTCTAGAATGGTGAAAATGTTTGTTTTTTCAGTGCTGTTCAGGACAGGAAGCACAACTGTCTTTTGAGCACTGGAAATGTGATGGGTGTCACTGACAAAGGGAATTATTTTTTGTCCTCTAGAATTTTAATTTGGGGGACTTAAATTTAAAATGGTCACACACACATTCTGGTTTCTCTTTCTTGTGCCTTTGGAAACAGCCACACATGGGACTGGAGGTGTGGCTCAAGTGGTAGAGCATTAGCAAAAGCAAGGCCCTTAGATCAAATCCCAAGTCACCAAATAAATAAGTGAAAATGAACAAAATACCAATGAATGAAATAGCCACACCTGGCTAGGGTTACTGTACTGAAAAGCACAATTTTGGTCCATCTTTTGGTGGCTGGAAATCACATTTGTATTTGATATACACAGGTGTGCAAATGCCTATGTCACAGAATGTGAATATCAGCTTTAGTAGAGTCTACCTACCATGCTGCTTTCTCCGTGTGTGTGTGTGTGTGTGTGTGTGTGTGTGTGTGTGTTGGTCCTGGGGCTTGAATGCAAGGGCTGGTGCTGTCCCTGAGCTTCTTTTGCTCAAAGCTAGTACTCTACCACTCGAATCACAGCTCCACTTCTGGCTTGTTGGTAGTTTATTGGAGATAAAAGGCTCACAGACTTTCCTGCCCCAGCTGGCTTTGAACTATGATCCTCAGATCTCAGCCTTCTGACTAGGTAGGATTACAGGCATGAGCCATCAGCACCCAGCTTCTTTCCTCTTTTTTCCTTTCTTTTTCTTGTTCCTTCTCTTCCTCGCTCCTTTATTTCTTTTCTTCTTTCTTCTTCTCACTATTCCAGGCTGGCCTTGAACTCAAGATCCTTCTGCCTCAACTTCCCAAATGCCAGAATTATAAGCATCTGCCTCCTTGCCCAGCTACCAGGTAGTTTCCTGGTTGTATCAGTTTATACTTTTACCATCAGGAACACCACATGGTCACAATAACTAGTATTTTCATATCATTTCTGTTTTATTTTAGTCACTTTGGTGAATGTGGAGTTAAAAGAGGTTTTTGTTGGCTTTTGTGTTAGGTTATAAAATAATCATACTATGTTGTTGATGATGATGACGGATGGGAAGGGTTCTTAGGAAACTCAGAAATTGTACACGCCTAAGGCTTACCCTTTACACCACCCACCCCTGCAGCCAGACTCCCCCATCAGCAGCTCAGGATCTGGAGTATTATTGATGAATCAGGGAAAAGGCTGGAACATGGAGAGTAGCCACCCCACCCCACCACCTGCAGTTCTTTTTCACTAGGAGCCTTCCTCAAACCAGTGCCCTCTTCCTTTACCTTTATTGATCAGAACAGCTCAGCAGAGGACAGGGTGAGATTTTTCTGGTAAGTCAAGGTAGAGAAGCGGGGTTCTGTTGTGATGATTCTGATTTACTTCTTGGCTCAGCTCTGCCATTTATATGCCAGCCTTACAATCCTTGGGCTTTAGTTACCTCATTGACATGTCAAAGAGCAAAATCAGCCAAATCAGAGAAGGTGTAGAGAGATTTTCTTCTATATGCCAGGCTGGGTGTGTGCACGTGTGCTTGGGGCAGAGGGGGGAACATTGCTTTGTAGACATTCTCTCCTGTCCTCATGATGACCATGAGTTAAGTATTTCTTGTTTACAGATGAAGAAACACAGGTCCAGACCAGTTCAGTCACTCTCTTCAAGACCTATAGCTAGTAAACAGTAGCAGTAGTCAAGTAGTATTGTTTACCAAGGCCATTGAGAAGAATTCTGACATTTTCTACCTCTGCTCTCTGAGTCAACATCCCGGACTGGTGCAGGTCTTGAAATTCTAGATGAAATAGGATGCTTGTAAACCTCCCTTGGGATGAATGGAGAAGGCTCATTGGCCATTTGTGTGTTGGCAATTCAGCAAAAGAAATGTTAGTTATATTATAAGACCGTGGAATTCACTTGGTGACATGCACAAATTCTTGGAAAGTTGTATGCAAAGAGCTTTTCCTAGGTGATGGAAAGGAAAACTTGAGTTTGTTTTAAAGTGTATCATGGGAATGTGTTACTTAAAAATGAATTATTTTGTATAGTGAAGGATTCTTTTGAAATATTAATAACCCAATGCTTGTTTAATGCTTGTTTTGTAAGCTTAGGGTTTCAAGTCATAAACAAGAAGGATGATCAATTCAAAAATTATACTCAAGATGCATGCATGTGTTTTGCGTGCATTTCCTCATACACTGAGAAAATTCTCCCTGGGTCATTTGGAGAATGAGTTGTTCAGAGAACACACAGGTTAGTTCCCATCCCAATGACAAACAAACAGACCATCCTGGCTCCCAGTGGCTACTGTAGAGTCACACTTAGCTTGGGGGTATCTCCCAGTTTCTGGTCACTTATCTTCTCACTGAGAGAGTTTGAAGAGCCAAATGTATTCTTAGACTAGATAACCTTCAAAGTGCATAACCTTTGTTCCCTACCTATAGATTCCACTATGCACAGAAATCCACCTCTTTTCTGAAGTTATTTCCATCTCAGTCCTCCAAAACCACAGAAGCTAGGACAGTGCCCAGCACACACTGGATAGCTGATGGGAGAAGGAACCTCTGAAGAAACAGTTTCCGGGAGTCCATGCTGTCCTGCATTTCTGATTCCTTTGGGATTGGGATTCTCCTCCTGCCTTTCTTTGGAATGACAAACTATCACAGCAAGGAAGGATCAAGCCAACTTATCATCATCATCATCACTATTATTATTATTATTGTGTGTATGTGTATGTGCGCGTGCGCACTCTGGGCCTAGGCACTGTCCCTGAGCATTTTTGCTCAAGGCTAACACTCTCCCACATGAGCTACAGCTCCACTTTCAGCTTTTTGGTGGTTAATTAGAGATAAGAGCCTCAGAGAGTCTCCTACCTGGGCTGGCTTTGAACCCCAATCCTCAGATCTCAGCCTACTGGGCAGCTAGGATTATAAGCATGATCCACTGGTACCCAGCTCCAATCCCTTTTGTTTTTATTTGGCCAACTGTGAAGCTTGAACTCAGGGCCTGAGTACTGTCACTGAGCTCTTTTACTCAAGGCTAACAATACCACTTTGAGACACAGTACCACTTCCGGTTTTCTGGTGGTTAATTGGAGAAAAGAGTCTCATGGACTTTCCTGCATGGGCTGGTTTTGAACCACAATCCTCAGATCTCAGCCTCTTGATTAATTAGGATTACAGACAAAAGCCAGCAACACCCACCTCCCAGCCCCCCAAGTTAGAGATAAGAAAATCATCTGAAGGGAAGTATCTTTCTCCATGTCCCCTGGCCCCTTGGTGGTCCTTTTCTTCTCAAGTCCAATTCATGGGTTTCTCCATCTATATTTCTCTACCCCTCCTCCTTAAAAAAAAAATTCTGTCACTGTGTCTATCCCCAGCCCATCGTACTCTCTGGAAAGTTCCCTGTCTCACCTTCCCTCCCCCAGCTCTGCAGGCCCTCACTTTGTGATTAATGTTGTACGTGGTACATGTGGGAATGTAAGCAAGAGCGGGTACCCCCGAGGGGTGGACATACAGCCTTTTATAATATGTGGGTCTGCTGGAGGACTACAGTCTCCACAAAGAAGTTACCACCCCGAATCTCCTTAAGGGCTTTTTCCTATGCACAGATATACTTTCAGGGTTTCCCTGGGTCCAGAAACATAATAGAATTTAAATAACAATAATAATAACAAACCAGTCTCCAAGTATTCAAAATACTAGTTGTCAGATATTCTAGAAGGCCCACAACTCTACAACCCCAAATCATAGTAGCTTCACTTTACCAATGTCTAGCTTCGCTTTACCAAGGTCACACCGCCAGAGATCGAACTGATCTATTTTTCTTGGCCATGCGTCTCCGCTAAGAATGGCCCCTTCCTTTCAGCACCTATCGCCTGCGTGCTGGGAAGTGGACACCTGCATGCGCCCTCTAGTGGTCACAAAGGGACGCACAACTCTTCCCGAGCGGGTAGCTGAGGACCCATCAGCACCCTCTGGTGTTAGCCAGGGACCCACATCCAAGGCTCACCTGGACTGCACCTGAGGAAGAGTCCTAGATTCTCTGGGTCCCCCGCTCCTGTCAGTCCTTTAAGCATAACTTATCCATGCCTTACAGTGGCCGAAGGCAGAGAAGAGATGGACCTGGCTACACCCCCTAGTTCTTTCTTTCTGGTTGAACATCTGAACATCTGTCTACATCACTGACATCAATTCTTAGTTTTCCCCCATCCTGTTTGTGGACACACAACAATGCCTAGCATTGTGCTAAGTTTTGAAACGTAGTTTTCCCGACCTTGATAAAGTGTGAGTCTCTGAGCCCACCTGCAATCAGAATGGGATTTGCTGTCACCTGCCCATCAGGTGTGATGAGCATCAAGCTAGAGAACACACATAAGAGAGTGTGAGGGTTCAAGTCCTGGGCCGGCAGAGCCCTGGGTAGATGAGCCCTCCCTCAGAGCTGCCCACAGCACCAGAGTGTTCCTTCCAATAAGGAAGCAAAGTGCTCTGGTGGCATGATAGCTCACATAGGACCACTTGCAACACTGAGTGGGTTAGAAAATGCCATAGTTGCCTCCAAGTGGGTAGGATTTTTGCTAGGTGCTTATGGATTTCTCTTGGGCTGGTCACTCTTGTTCAATGAACCACCACTCAATCAAATGTGGTAGTTTGGGTGTTACAAGCATCACTTTCCCTCTAGTCCCTGAATAACGTGGTGCTAAATGGAAATTGTTGGCTACTTTTATAGGATATTGAACAATCACTGTCATAGGAAAACTTCAGCCCAACAATAGGTGGCTTAGCCTCTGTCTGGGTTGGCCTGAATTTGAAGGCAGAGGGTACATGTTGTTCTTGCCACTGGCTCTACAGCTTAAATCATTTCTCCCTTCACTGATCTTGATTCCTAGTGAATTCAGTCCATGAGTCTGGTTTTTTGTTTGTTTGTTTGTTTTTTTGCCATCCCTGGAGCTTGCCTCATGGTCTGAGCACTGTCCCTGGCTTCTTTTTACTCAAGGCTAGCACTCTGCCACTTGAGCCACAGTGCCACTTCTGGTCGTTTTCTATATATGTGGTGCTGGGGAACCAAACCTGGGTCTTCATGTATACAAGGTAAGCACTCTTGACACTAGGCCATATTCCCAGCCCCACAAGTCTGTTTTCTAAAAAGTGACTTGGACTGGGAATGTGGCTGTTAATGGTTAGAGTGCTTGCCTAGCATGCATGAAGCCCTGGGTTCGATTCCTCAGTACCACATAAAGAGAAAAAGCCAGAAGTGGCACTGTGGCACAATTGGCAGAGTGCTAGCCTTGAGCAAAAAGCAGCTCAGGGACAGTGCTCAGGCCCTGAGTCCTGTGCCCCAGGACTAGCACACACCAAAAAATTGACCTGAGTATGGAGAAAGATGAGCTGAAGTTTGGTGCCTTAAGAGCAGCTGATTGTAGCCTGGTGAGAGCAGGGGTGAGCATTCTTTCTCTTCTTCTTTTGTCTTCCTTGAGGTTCAACTCTTTCTACTTCTCCCTCATCTCCTGCTCCTTCTTCTCCCATGCCCCCCTATCTCCCCCTCCCTTCCTCTTTCTCCCTCTCTTTCTCCCTCCCTCCTCTCTCTGCTCTACTCTCAGCATATCTACATTCCTCTTAAAACCTCTTCAAAGACAGAATGAACACGTGTCATTCTGTCTTGCTCTCTCCCTCTCCCTCCCTTTCATCCCTCACTTCTTTTATCCACTGACATAGGAGAGATAGAATAATAGCACATCAAATAGCTTTATGTATACCATTTATAGCTTTAAAAACTTGAGCCAGTCATAATGCTCATGCAAGTATTTTATTTTCATATCAATCAGATCCAAGGTTATTTTCCCATTCTGTTTTTTTAGCCTTTTATAAAATCTAAATTCCCTTTAACTTATTCTGGAGCTTATCTTAGCTTAGGGAAATTAAAATTATTCAGTTCTCTCTTAAGACAAACATGAGTTTTAAATACAGAAGCAAGGTCTCTTCAGCAGAACTTATTCCAGTACAGTGAACTCTTCATATATGTAGCTTCTGTATCTATGAGCTCTAGATCTGTGAATTCAACCAACTCCAAAAAATACAGCCTTTTTCCATCCTGATTATTAGCTCCTCAAAAATAAAGGATACAAACTATTTGCTTGGCATTTCCATTGTGTTGGGCATAATAACTAATTTTGAGTTGCCCAAGCTCACAGGAGTGTGTGTGTGTGTGTGTGTGTGTGTGTGTGTGTGTTATACATGCATAGGTTATGTGGTTTTTACAATGCAAAGGAATGCAAGAAAGTTGGCAAGGAGGCTGCCATCTGATGTGTGCCAACGGAAAGGCTCACATCAATGGCTGGGGAGGTTAGGATGGTAGGACATTTGAGGTGCATTTTGGCTTTTTGGCTTTGTTTCTGGTCTCTCCTATCACCCCATCCTTTAGGCAGAAATGGAGCTCCAGAGAAGCTACCCCATTTCACAAAGCTGCACACTGGAGAAGGCAAACCATTGAGTGGAACCGAATTGTCCAGTGTAACAAATATGGAACCCAGGACATACCACATCCCATAGCTGCTACCAGAACTGGAACAGCTGAGTAAGACCCAGTCACTGCTTAAGTGCAATTTATGACCTCCAGGGAGAAGATAAGGTCATTTAACCTACACTCATTTACTGGGTGGACAGAATCAGATTCAACCCCGAAGTCTATAGATTATATGTCAGCCTCACACTCACACAACATACATCACTCTAATGGAGGATCGGGCCTGGGGTTTCCATGCAGGAGAGGGTCTGCTATCCTTTCAGGCCCCCTACAAAAAAACTGGCTCTTTACTGCAGTCTGCACCCTTTCTGCAGCCCGTCCCCTCCCCTTCCCACCCCCAACGCCTCCTCTAAGTGCCTTCTCCTGCAATAAGTCATGTGATTTTTCTTCCCACTTGGAGATAGGCCATTAGTGGGCAGCTTTACAGCCTGGCTTTGAGTTTATTATGAAGTATTGAATTCCCAGAGCTGGGGGTGGGGGCGGTAATCGGTACTTATCACGTTTTGTTCAGTTGTGAAAGTGTTTCTGAAGTGTTCACTATGGATAAGCACTATAGCCAAGCTCTACTTGTTTTTAATCTTCTGTAAGTCTAAAAATTCAACTCTATCCTGTGTTCTGGGTTGTTCAAGTTAATTGATTGAAGGAGCAACCAATGCTGAGGTCAGCTGACACTGAGTTAAAAAGACACCAGCATCACGCAGTGTCAGGGTGCAGACATTGGGGGTCATGCTGGACTCCTTGGTCTCCCTCACCCCATATCTAGTCTACCACCTAGCCTTGTGGAGTGTGCGTGAGGTGCTCTCTGGAATCTGCCCCCTTCCTTCCCTCCAGCAGCATTGGGACCAGGCTGCTCCTCCCTGGACATGCCTCTGGTGTGAATGGCAACTGGCACCAAGCGCCATGGAATGGGTGGTTCAAGCCACAGATGTATATTTCTCACAAACTGGTCAAGAAGTCTGCAGTGAAGCAGGGACCTGGCGGGTGTCCCCAGAGGCCTCTCTCCCTGGTGACGATCTTCTCCCTGGGGTCCTCACAATGATCTTCCTTCTGCGTGTGTCTGTGTCACCTGTCTCTTCTTGTAAGGACATCCGCTGTGTGGAATCAGCACCACCAGAAGGGCCTCACTCACGTCTCCAAGTGCAGCCATGTTTTCAGCTTCCAGACATATTAGCTTCAACCTATGAGTGGGGGAGCGGAGATGGAGAGCACAATTGAGCACAAAATGTGCCTCCTTCCACTCTCACATTCTTCTAAGCCATGCTTTTCTTTTGTTTTGTTTTTTCAGTAGTGGGGTTTGATATTAGGGCCTCACACTTAGTAGGCAGGCACCCCAACACTGAGCCACACCCCCAGTCCTCTTTTGCACTGTTTATTTTGAGATAGGGTCTAGCTTTATGCCCGAGAATGTGCCTGTACTGCAATCCTCTTATTTTATAACTAGGGTGACAGTTACATGCCATCCACCTGGCTTCTTCTATTGACATGATATGTCTTGAACTTTGTGGGTGTTTTTTGCCTGAAGTGGCCTATAACTGTGATCGTTCTGATCTGAGCCTTCCACGAAGCTAACATGACCAATGTGTGCTACCACATGGGTAGCTACCACACCCAGCTACTGGTTAAGCAGGGGTCTTGTGAACTTTTTGCAGGGCCTGGACTAGCCTTAAACAGATCTTCCTGGATCTCAGCCTGTTGAGTAGCTGGGATTATAGCCATGAGCCACTGTGCCCAGTTCCTCTGAGTCATTCTTAATGAAACCACCACAGAGCTTTCCAAAAGAAGTAAGTCAGGCCAAGTTGCATCTTTAAAGGCCTTCAGTATCATCCCAAGTATTAAGAATGAAATCCAGGCTGGCTACTGGTGGCTTACGCCTGTAATCATAGTTATTCCGGAAGCTGAGGATCACAGTTCAAAGCCAGCCCAGGAAGGAAAGTCTGAGAGAGTCTTATCTCCAACTAACTACTAAGAAAAAGCTGAACATGGTGCTGTGGCTCAAATGGCAGAGTGCTAGCCTTGAGCAAAAGAAGCTCAGGGACAGTGCACACACCCTGAGTTCAAGCCCCATGACTAGCACACGTGTGCACACATACACACACACACATACACACAAACACACACACAGTGCCTTACATACTTTGTAGGCTTGCAGTAATCCCAGATGGGAATGGTGCATGCAGACCCTTCAGTCACATGCACAATGTCACTTGTGGAGACCTTCCCAGGGCCCTCAAACCCTGATCCCCTGGGAATCCTAGCTTTCTGACTTCCCCTCCGACTCACCCTCCAGCTCTGCTCACCCAGTTCCATTCCCCTCAGCCCCTTACCCTTTGCTTGATTGCTGCCCTGACAGAAAGAAAGCAAGACCAAGATACATTGGCCAACTGGTAAGTGGTGAGTGATGAGCCTCTTGGCTCTAAAAGGCTGGAAGTGGGAGCCTTTCCGAGCTAAGTGCAGAAACCCTAGCCCTCAGCAAGTGGTAATTCTAGAAGGAGGTGGGGTGGATGGGGCAGCATGGACAACCCGAGAGGTCCTTAGTTGACCACAGGAAGATACCGCATCTCTCTGCAGTCAGTTAGAAGTGTGGATTTGATGTCCACATGGAGATAAATTAGACACAATGGGATGAGGAAGGATATGACAAATTCTGGTTACGACTAGGGCAGGCCTGGTGGCTGCACTGGTTTCTTTTCATTCCTTGCAAAAGGAAAAGAGCACCTTTAGAGCAAAAATTCCTGTTTCACCTCTCTTCACTTCCTTTCTGCCAAATATCCTTCTGGCTATGTGGCTTTGGGTGAGTAACCTAAATCTCTCAAACCTCAGTTTCCTTATGGACGATAAATGAATCATAATCCCTAGGTACCTCAAAGGGCTTTTGGGAGAAGTTGGATTTAAAGGATGACTGGATTATTGGAGGCTTTCTATGTTAATGGATTTGAAATCTAGATATTTGGCTCCCACTAAAACCAAGTTCCTATTGCAGAAGTATCAGAGCACTGGAGAAATGCAGCCAGGTCTCAGATGTGTGTGATTTACGCTGTGATTAGTAAGAATGTGCTCATGTAAACTGTGCTTCTGGGATGTTGGTGCCTTGATGAAGGATTTTATATAGAGCACAGGAGTGATCAGCTAGCATTTGATCATACATTTACTACTTTGGCCCTAACAGTCTCCCATTAGCATCCAAACATTAATGTAGTAGGTAGGTTTTCATTGAGGAAATAAAGGTGACTTGTTAATGAGCCAAACAGAAGTGAGATTTCTTGCCTTGCAAGTAAGGAGAAACAGATTTTTCCTTCCAACAGCCTCAATATTTCTTTCTCAATATGATTATATTGTTACATGTTGAGAAGAGCTATGATTCCAAAAAGTTTGTTAATCTCTCTGAGCCTCTGTTCCTTCAACTAAAGTAAATGGTACCCACCATGGCTGTGCACAGGAACCTGGTTACAATATACAAGCAGTGGTGAAATACAGCTGATACTGCTGCTCTGCATTACATTCAGGTTAGCACAAGAAAGAGGCCATTGCAAAGAACAACCACCAGAGGGCAATCTTTCACCACTGGAAAGCCTGGTCACATTTATACCATTTCCTGCCACCACTTCATTTTTCCCATGCAAGGATGGTGTGGCAGGCAATCTTAAGCATTGGCAGGGCTTTCGCGAGGAGGAAAGCAAAGTCACATGCTCCATCTCACCTGGCATTAAGTTTCCTTTCTGTGCTTTTAGAACCTTGCTACACTGACTCAACCAGACATGCCCCTTGTAGACTTTATACCTAAATGTTGTTACTTTAAAAAGCTTGACCCAAAGCTGATATAAACAACCCTCCTTTGTGCTTTTTTCCTCCTTGCTTAAGTGCCAAGAAAGGAAAACGAATTCTCTGATTCTCTTTCTCAATCTACCAAACATTGGTAGATGTTTGATTGATTAGATCTAAGATGACAGAAATTGGTGATTTAAGACCATTCCTGAAAAATAAAAACCTTTTCACTTGAAGGGCTGGAGTGCGAAACTTTGCCAACCAAGCAATGAAGATGAGGCTTGTAGCACCAGACTTTTCAAATGTTGTGTTTCAGGCTCAGTAAACTCACCACTCCTGTTCTTCCTGTTGCTGACATTCCTAAAGCTTTGGTGTGAGTGGTAACAGTCAGGGTGGAAACCCCACCCCTTCGTGCTTATCAAGATGGCAAGTATTTTAAAAATAATAACAGGAGTTGAGGATGTGCAGTCCTAACTTGTATACATTGCTGATGGAGATGTAAAATAGTATCGCCACCAAGGAAAACAATATGGTGGTTTCTCAAAGAATTAAATCTAGGGCTGCGAAGGTAGACAACACCTGTAATCCTGGCTACTCAAAAGGATAGGATCTGAAAACCAAGGTTCAAAGCCAGCCTGAGCAGACAAATTCAAGAGACACTTTCTTCCAATTAGCCAGCAAAAAGCCAGAACATGGGGTGTAGTTCCAGAAGCAGAGTACCAGCCATGAGTGAAAAGGCTAAGTGAAAGCATGAGGTGGTCCTGAGTTCAAGCCCCTGTACCAGCACACACCCAAAAAAAGAATTAGACATCGGAACATGATATCATCCACTTCCTGCGCATCTACAGTACAGATATTGTATATCAAGAAAATTAAAAGCTGAGACTTAGACAAATATTTTATATCTGTGTTCATAGCTTTTTTTTTTAATTTTTGATGGCACAAGAGTTTGAACTCAGGGCCTCTTGCTTGTGAGGCAGGTGTTCTGACACTTGAGCCACATCCCAGGCCAGGATTGACTTCTTTTGTTTATTAATGAGAATAGTAGCTTCTCCCCTTAACCTTATGTCCTGGGGATATGTGGGTAAGCACCATGGAGTTTGTTCTAGTGACAGTGTCGACATTATTATTAGTGGTTATTCTCACTGAACTACGTGAGCGCAGCCAGATTAGGAGCTTGGGGATTTTACCCCATGAGAAACAAAGTTATTCCCTAATGATGGTGAGGAGTCTATGATCTATCTTATGGCTTTTGTTTTCTGGTCCTGGGGCTTCTAACTCTGGGCCTGGGTGCTCTCCCTGGGCTCCTTTTGCTCAAGGCTAGCATTCTACCACTTTGAGCCACAGCTCCACTTCCAGCTCTTTCTGTGATTAATTGGAGATAAAAGTCTCATGGACTTTCCTGCCCAGGCTGGCTTCAAACCACAATCCTCAGGGGCTGGAGATACGGCCTAGTGGCAAGAGTGCTTGCCACATATACATGAAGCCCTGGGTTCAATTCCCCAGCACCATATACACAGAAAATGGCCAGAAGTGGTGCTGTGGCTCAAGTGGCAGAGTGCTAATCTTTTTTTTTTTTTTTTTTTGCCAGTCCTGGGGCTTGAACTCAGGGACTGAGCACCATCCCTGGCTTCTTTCTGCTCAAGGCTAGCACTCTGCCACTTGAGCCACTAGAGTGCTAGTCTTGAGCAAAAAAAAAAAAAGAAGAAGAAGAAGCCAGGGACAGTACTCAGGCCCTGAGTCCAAGCCCCAGGACTGGCCAAAACAAAAAACAAAACAAAAAAAAAAACCCACAATCCTCAGATCTCAGCCTCCTGAGTAGTGAAGATTATGGGTCTGAGCCACCGGTGCCTAGGTATGGCTTATCTTTTCAATTCAAATGTATGCTCTAAAAAGAACCATCTGGAAGAATTCACATATGCTAACAGATTTGTAGCAGCAAATGGAGAAAGGGACTTTTATTATCCCCCTAGTAACTTCTGGATGGTTTATTTTACAATATCAAGTTACTTTTGTAACTCCGATGAAGTATTATAGCTGTCCCCTCTCATTCAAAACAATACCAGCAATAAAAACACAAACATCCACCCCAAATCATATCTCCATGTAATAATACGCGTGACTATACTTAGTAATTAGCAATTTGCAAGGCACGCTCACATCCATGATCCCATTTAATCCATGGCATGGTATTATGAAGCAAGTAGTATTTTTATCCACAGTATAGCCAAAGGACTGATGCACAAGAAAAGCATGCCATTGATGTCTTGCCTACTGCGTTATCCTTTGAATGTCACCTCTGCTTTGCCACAGTGCCTCTAACATTTATTTTAGTCCCAGAATAAGGTATGATGTATAATCTATTCATTTGTAGATAGACATCCTTGCTGAAACTTCCCAAATGTAAAGAATGACTTAGACTCAAAAAAATCTCCTGCATTTCTGCTTGAATGAAACTTAACTTTTGCTTAGTCTGCTTGGCAGGCAGACACCACATGTAATTTGTTTGGTGAGCAGTTTTCTCTCGCAGTCAGCTAATTTGGCTGTTCTGGCTCGGGCAAAGTGGAGTTCCTTCTCATTTGTCAGTCAATGTCTCGGCCACCAAATGTGTGGCTCCCACCAATCAGGCAAATACTGATGATATTGTTTGTTTGCACTGTGATGTCAAAGATTTGTTTGGATATCTACTTTTTCAAGTGATTGTTAGTAAGCCACAAGAAAATGAAAATATAGTTGGATTTCACAAGCATCTTAGACAACACTTGTAAACCGAGAGTCTCTCTAGGGCTGGCTAAGTAATATAGAACCTAAAGAAAAATGAACACAAAGGGGCTCTTGCTTGCGTGTGTGTGTGTGTGTGTGTGTGTGTGTATGTGTATGTGTGTGTGTGTGTGTGTGTGGTGGTGTGTTTGCCAGTGCTGGGACGTAAACTGAGGTCCCCTCACTCTCATTTGGCTTTTTTGCCCCAGGCTGATATTCTACCACTTGAGCTACACAACTACTTCTGGCTCTTTGCCAGTTAATTGGAGATGAGAGTCTCTCAGATTTGTCTGTCTGGGCTGGCTTCGAACCAGGTGCTCATATCTCAGCCTCCTGAGTGCTAGGATTACAGGCATGAGCCTTAGTCAAAAATGTTCGAAGGTTTCAAGGGACTGGCAGTGTGGCTCAGTGGTAGAACACTTGCCTAGCTTGTAGAGGCCTTGGATTTAATCTCCAGCAACACACACACACACACACACACACACACACACACACGCACACACACCCCAAGATGGCACTATAAGCATTAAAAGCTAGGATGGGGGCTGGGGATATGGCCTAGTGGCAAGAGTGCCTGCCTCATATACATGAGGCCCTGGGTTCGATTCCCCAGCACCACATATACAGAAAATGGCCAGAAGTGGCACTGTGGCTCAAGTGGCAGAGTGCTAGCCTTGAGCAAAAAGAAGCCAGGGACAGTGCTCAGGCCCTGAGTCCAAGGCCCAGGACTGGCCAAAAAAAAAAAAAGCTAGGATAGGGCCTCTCCCCGGTTCATAGGTTTTATGTTCATGTGCTATTCCTGTTCATGCTTATATTTAAATTTTATACTTGTGAGTTCTTTGATTGATTGAAGTAGGACATTGACATATGACAAAATTCAAAAGATACAGAAAGAAATCTTCAGCTCCCTTTTCTACGAGGATGACACACACCTCCTCAGAACACACAAATTGTCATATTTTGTCTGGTTGGGGTTTTTTGTGTGTGTGTGAAACTTATTTTTTGTTTGGTTTTATTGCTGTGCTGGACTCAAACTCTGGGTGGGGGACAGTCTCAAGCAAACTAGTGAGTTTTCTAAGCAAGAGCTCTACCACTTGAACCATGCCTCTCGCCCTGCATTTTTTTGTTGGTCATGGGGCTTGAACTTGAGGCCTGGGCACTGTCCTTGAGCTCTTTTTGCTCAAGGCTAGCACTCTACCCCTTTGAGCCACAGCACAACTTCTGTTTTTCTGGTGGTTAATTGGAGATAAGAGTTTCATGGAGCTTTCTACCTGGGCTGGCTTTGAACTGTGATTCTCAGATTTCCACTTTCTGAGTAGCCAGGATTACAGGCGTGAGCTACCAGTGCCTGGCTCCTGCATTTTAAAAAAAATGTACCTTGGACATTATTCCTTATCCACACAGGTAGTGTCTGCTTCATTAATAAGAATGGTTAAGCATACTATATAAAGGAAAATCTTATTTTTGGTCAATTGTGAAGCTTGAACTTGGGGCCTGGGCACTATCCCAGAGCTTTTTCACTCTACCACTTTGAGCCCACCACTTCCGGGTTTCTGGTGGTTAATTGGAGATAGGAGTCTCATAGACTTTCTTGCCTGGTCTGGCTTCCAACTGCAATCCTCAGATCTCAGCCTTCTCAGTAGCTAGGATCACAAGGCATGAGCCACTGGCACCTGGTGATAAACCCATAAGATGCATGGTTTTTTTCATAAGAAGAAGAAGAAAAGCCATTCTAGTCCAGGGCCCCTCGTTGGAGCTGGCAGATTTCCTAATCTGGGATTTCCTTGGGTTTCTACCTCAGCCGAGATCAAGGAGCCATGTCCCCACCAGGGGGCGGCATGAGGGGGGAGAGGTACAGGCCAGGGTCACAGAGCGCCACAAAATGGGAAGGCAGAGGGATTCCAGGATATGGAGAGTGGGTATAGTCAGCTTGTAGAATTCAGAAGGCCCCCTAGAGCACTGATCTTCCTCACTCACACGCCCTTCCCGGAAGCACTGTGGCACACTGGCACAGGACATGCCACCCAGGAGGTACGGCCTCATGGGACTCTCCACCCCTACCTCTGCCACAACTCCGAGCGTGGAACAGAAGTGCTACATCCTGCCTAGTGGCAGGGGAGATGGGGGAAGGGTCTGTATCAGAGAAATCCAGCCTTGGGCTTAGACTTAAATTGGATCCTGCAACTGAAAGAGTCCTGGATTGGATGTCAGGGGAAAAAAATTCTTCATTTCACCTGGTTCTCTAGGGCCTCCCTGCACAATTCCAAGGGCAGCGTGTCCTTGACAGACATGTGAGTGTGCTCCTGTGCAACTAGCTCTCTGATTCTCCCTCTGTAAAAATGCAGGACTAAGATTTATGTGTTGATTTGTTTATTGCAGTGCTGGGGTTTGAACTCAGGATCTTGCATTTGCCGGGGAGATGCTCTATCTCTTGAGCCATGTCCTCAGTCCTTGTAGCTTTTGTTGTTTTCCAAATAGAGTCTCCTGTTTGTGCTCAGGCTGTCCAGGACCTCGAGCCTCCTGTGTATGCTTCCTGTGTAGCTGCAGTGACAGAGGAGAACCACTGCATCCTGCTTTCTACTGGTTGTGATATGGATCTTGCGAACTTTTATTTGCCTGCCCTGACCTCAGACCGCAATCCTCTGGATCTGTGCCTTGGGAGTATCTGAGATGATGGGATTGAGTCACTCTTCTGGCTTCAATGAACATTCTTGTGGTTCCAGTCCTGGTCACTGACAGGCCTTGAGAAAGGCTCATGTTGTAAAGCTTCGTTTGGTAATCTTGGATCCTAATGTTTGTGC